>NC_091957.1:39465020-39792520 GCF_031021105.1 Erythrolamprus reginae
ATGACCAGTAGAGGATAACACAGAGATAGCAAAAGGACTTAGACTTACTGTATTTTTCGGTGTATAAGACACACCGGAGTATAGGATGCACCTTAATTTTGGGTTAGCAAAACAAAGAATGTGGGAGTTTTCAAAGTATTGTAATTTTTGTTTGGGGATTTCTGGTGGACAAAAAGAGAATGTCCAAAAAAAAAAAAGATTTGGTGTGAGGGATTTGGTTTCGTCGTTTCATATTTGTCAACAAACCAAGGCTATCCATGGGTTTATTTATTTATTTTTCTTGGTATGGTATAGCAAAATGCAGGATAGTGCATAAAATTCACAGAAACAGGATATAAAACATGTATCAAAATGTAAAACACCAAAGTGGTGAATTATTTTACAAACACACAGTATGAAGGTTGAATACAGTTAAAAAGTTTGGTTCTAGTTAAGCATTGTCCAGATTTTCCTTGGAAGATCAAGCCTAAAGGGCATTGTATATAATTCAATGTAGACTCTTGGTGGTGCATCCCAGGAAATGATTTATTTATTTATTTATTTTGTCTAATACATAATGTAAGTTTCAGAGGATACAATCATAGTAAAACACATCAATAGAAGAATAGAAGGAAAGACATTAGGAATAATATAGAAGAAATAGTCATTGGGAATAATAGAGTTCATATGCACGGAGCAAGTAGAAATATAAGAGAGACATTGTCACTGCTAAATAGTTTATACATTCTGACTGCTGGACCTTGCAAGGATTTCCCAGCAAGAAGCAGCAGCATGAAAACTTATTTCCATACTAAATATGGCAATTCTGTTCCCCTTGAGATACAGTTTCTTTTATTAGTGAGCTCTCAGAGCTCCCTGTCACCTGAAATGCAATGCTCTGTTTTGGTCTCTGCATGCTCCCTTTTTTTAATTGGGGAGGGGAACATGGCACTTCTGCCTGAAAACACTATTCTGCCCATTTCAAAAACGGAGTGTACGGAGATCAAAACAGAGCATTGGGTTTCGGGCAGCAGGCAACGCCCCATTTTTGGAATTGGGAGAAAAGTGGTTTGGGGCTGCAGTGCCGGCCAGAATCACCCACTGCCTGAAACGCAATGCTCTTATTTTGCCTCCTGAAGCCCCATTTTTGGAATGAGTTTTCTGGCTGTAGCGCTGGCCAGAGCCATTCACCACCAACCCATCCCCATTCTAAAAACAGGGCTTGAGGAGGCAAAAGAAGAGCATCTCATTTCAGACAGTGGGTGATCCCAGACAGTGCTGCAGCCCCAAACCTCTTTTCTCTCTGATTCCAAAAATGGGGTGTGCAGTCAGCACTGCCTGCCGCCCAAAACTCAATGCTCTGTTCTGATCTCTGCACGCTCCATTTTTGAAATGTGGAGAATAATGTTTTCAGGCAGAAGTGCCATGATCCCCTCCCTGATTCCAAAAATGGAGCGTGTGGAGACCAAAACAGAGCATTGCATTTTGGGCAGCAGGCAGCTCTGGCTGCAGACCCCATTTTTGGAATGAAGGAGGAAAGTATTTTTGGTTGGGAGCCACTTGAAATGCAGTGAAAACGCTTTCCTCCCCAGGCCAACTGGTGAGTCACCTTGTGTTATGCCTCCTGCGCATTGCCCTCTTTGCCAACCAAGTCTCTACCTTCCCCTGGCTGCGAGTGGAAGTGATCCCTGTTGCCTGGAACCACCCCAAAATGCAATGTGCGGAGGCAAAAAAAACCTTCAAAGGGTGGGGGCTGGTGGGTGGGTGGGGTTACATTCAGAATATAGAAACATAGAAACATAGAAGTCTGACGGCAGAAAAAGACCTCATGGTTCATCTAGTCTGCCCTTATACTATTTTCTGTATTTTACCTTAGGATGGATATATGTTTATCCCAGGCATGTTTAAATTCAATTACTGTGGATTTATCTACCACGTCTGCTGGAAGTTTGTTCCAAGGATCTACTGCTCTTTCAGTAAAATAATATTTTCTCATGTTGCTTTTGATCTTTCCCCCAACTAACTTCAGATTGTGTCCCCTTGTTCTTGTGTTCACTTTCCTATTAAAAACACTTCCCTCCTGGACCTTATTTAACCCAGTTTTTGACCCTCTTTTGGGGAGTAAAAAGGTGCGTCTTATACACCAAAAAATACAGTATACAGTGTTCCCTCGATTTCCGCGGGGGATGCGTTCCGAGACTGCCCGCGAAAGTTGAATTTCCACGAAGTAGAGATGCGGAAGTAAATACACTATTTTTGGCTATGAACAGTATCACAAACCTTCCCTTAACACTTTAAACCCCTAAATTGCAATTTCCCATTCCCTTAGCAACCATTTAGATTATTACTCAGCATGTTTCTTTATTAAAGTTTATTTTAAAAAATATTTATTAAAGGTGGATGAAAGTTTGGTGATGACATATGACGTCATCGGGGCGGGAAAAACCATGGTATAGGGGGGGAAAACGCAAAGTATTTTTTAACTAATATTTGAAAAACCGTGGTATAGACTTTTCGAGAAGTTCGAACCCGTGAAAATCGAGGGAACACTGTATACTGCTTCATGGTACTTTTACAGTCCTCTCCAAGCAGTTTACAGAATCAGCGTATTGCCCCCAACAATCTGAGTCCTCATTTTATTGACCTTGGAAGGATGAAAGGACGAGTCAACCTTAAGCCAGTCAGAATCGAACTCCTGGCATTTGAACAGAGTTCGCTTGCAATACTGCATTCTAACCACTGCACAACCATTTTAACGCATTTCAGTTCTCATTTTACTAACCTCAGAAGGCTGTGTCAACCCTGAGCCAGACAGAATCAAACTCCTGGCACTGAACAGAGTTTGCCTACAATACTGCATTTTAACTACTGTGTCACGACAGATGCTGACTCCATAGTACCATCTAATGGCCATTTGGATTTCTGCAGCCCAGAAATACAGTAGCTTTTTGCTGTAGCTTACATTTTGTGCATGATGGCAATTTTTGCTTAATTCTTTGTCAGGGCTAAATGTGCCATCACACAGTCTGAAAATTTGGAGATCTGCGGTACATCAGAACAAACCATGCTGAGCTAGATGTTCCAATGAATTCAGCTATTATAAATCAGCATGTTGTCCTTATTCCAACAAAAACATGGATTCTCCAACACACACACACACACCGGAAATAGAAGGCTTAGCAAATATATGTCACCCTAGAAAAATATAATCTTCTGTCTACAGCAAGAGGGCTAAAAGATGGCAATTGCGTTCTCCACCCTCACCTACACACACATCTGTGTATACACACAAAGCAAATATATGCACTTGCTAAGCCAACATGAATAGGGAATGGCAGTAGCAGTTAAGGAGCTAAAAGGGTATGCAGGTGAGTCTGCCTATCTCCAGAATAATTGAGAGCAAAGGCCTAAAGGAAAACAGAATTAAGTCAATATACTTGCTGCTAGGAAAGATTGACAAAGAACCAACTAGACCCTAGTTATTGCTGGACTGCTAAAACCTGCTGAGTGAAGAGACATAATTACATCCATGGCAAAATTGGGAGCAATACTGAATAGAGTTAAATGGTGTTGTTGGCTGTCCCTTACATGAAGGTAACGCAATGTCAATGAAACTTGCAGAAAAGCAAATGCCAGATGACCTGTAATGTTTCGTTCTCAATACTAATAATAAGCAGAATCATCCTTTTTATGTTGTTGTTGTTAAATTAGAACCATAATAATCTGGAAGCAAGATACCAAATATGATTAGGAGTTACATAAAATTATATCCTAAAATCATAACTTCACAATCTCTTAAAAACAATTTTCCTAACATCGTTCCTGTTAACTCCACAACAATTAAAAAATACCTCCCTTTTTATGACTCGTGTAAATTAAATCCCTGATTTGGGGTAGAGTCTGGGCAACTGGATGGAGCTGAGCATTTACCAGCTGGATGCCCTTCCTGCCCCCTATGCACAGTTCACAGCAGATATTTTGTCTGTGTGTGCTGGGGAAAAAAACATCTGCTGCTACCTAGGGTCAAACTCTTAAACTTGTAAGTCTTCTCCATTAGACCACTACTGTGCCACTCTGTTCCAGATGAATGTAGTCCATAATTTAACATCTCTGTTAGTACATGGTACTCACCAGTATTTGGGGTTTCCATGTATGTAAACTATCAATTGTAGTTTGTACCTTTATATATGCAATATACCTTTAAGGATTTTGGCTGGTTGGCCATAAGAGGGCGCCAACACTCTCTCCCGATGATGCTGGAGAGCTCATTCATTCTTTGCCTTTACCTTGTGGGGGGAGTATATTCTGCTTCGTGCTGCTATGTGCATGTTCTGTCGGGCTGTCTGGTAGAATCCTCCCAAAAATTCACAGGAATAAATTTCAGACACACACACACGTTTGAAAATTCAAAACAATGTTCCTTATAATGAAAATTCACTTAAACTAAGCCCTCTTTTGGTATAGCAAAGATCACTCATCTCCAAACAAACTGGTAATTTATACAAGTCCCTTATCAGTTCTGTGATACTTAGCTGCAGCTGTGAGGCAATTCACAGTCCTTCTTCTTTCACAAAGTGAAACACACTTTGCCCTGGTTTAGTTTCCAAGCGGGGAAAAATCAGCACACAAAAGGTCAAAGTCAGTAAAGCAGTCATGAAACACAACGATCAGATAATCCTCCACAATGGCCAAACCCACAGGCTGCTATTTATAGCAGCCTCACTAATTACCACAGCCCCACCCAACCACAGGTGGCCTCATTTTCTTTGATAATAATCTCTCAGTTGTTGTTGCCTATGCATCGCTCTCCGCACACATGGCTGTATCATTAACTCTTGTTCTGAATCCAAGGAGGAGCTAGATAATTGATCTCCTTCTGAGCTGTCTGCCACACTCTCCTCCTCTCTGTCACTCATGTCTTCTTGGTCAGAGGAGCCTTCTTTGCAGTGTCTCCCCCACATCCACAGTCCTTGGGGCAGGAGCTGGGCCAGAGCTAACCAAAACAGAGCAGTTTGTTGTTTATTTCTGCTTTGTGCTTGTAAATATGTATATATGTAAATAATATTTGTTTAGCATACTAAGTCTGTGTCATTACTGGCTGTATCACACACATCCACACTCTTACCTTAAACTTTTCTCTGCGTATGTCGAAGGTCTCACAGCCTAGCTGCACCGAGACATACTAACACTCTCATCCCTTCTCTCTATTTCACTTATATCCAATACCATAGGCTACAATCAGGCAGGAGTTCCACCTACCGGCCGCTACTGGCATTCTCTCTGGGATCGTTGTGGCTGCGCGCACCCATCGGCGTGAGATTTGGCTTCTGCACATGCACAGCAAGCAAAATCTCATGTGAGGATGCTCTTGCGTGCATGATTTCACCGATTTTCAGCTATTTGCTTCTGCACATGCGCAAAAGCAGAAAAATGCCAAAATTTGGCAAAATTGTGTGCGTGAGTGTGCCCTCGGGTGAAATTTTGCATGCTGTGCATGCACATAAGTCAAATTTCAAGCAGGCATGCAGGGCGGTCATGCATCGGGGCGCAGAGATGTGTGCGCATCGCCATTTCCATTACCGAAGCCCCTATCCCAACCATACTGGTTGCGACCCATCCACTGGCTACAGTCTAACCAGGATGTAGAATTGGTAGGGCACAGATTATAAGAAAGTAGATAATTCATGCTGTTGCTGCCACCGCCATAGCTTATTTGGAGGGAAATAGCATTGATTTTTTTTGGCAAGTCAAGTATAAATTCATAAGTAATTGAGTCGGGCAAAGTTAGTTATACTTGGATGAAGGGTCTATAGACAATAAAATAAAAACCTGGTTTTTTTATGTAAACGTTGTCACCAATAGGGTAGATTGCTGGAGCTGGAATCTGACAACTAGAGCATTTCCATTCTTTCCATCCTTTGATGTAATAGATTGTAATATTTTGCACTCATATTTGTGTCGGTGATGTTTGCGCTTCAAAGGGTTTTCAGAAATTCAGCAGAACTTGGCAGCTGAGATCTAGGTTAAAAATACAAATATATGCCTGCACATGATAAACAACGCTTTAATACCTGCTAAAATAAGCACCCATACTGATGAAGTATATTGTGTTTGGAAAAGTGATTCTAATCAAACATTTGCCAAGAAAAGAATCTTGGAAAAATAATGCCTGACACTCTGAGGGATTTTAACCTCTCTTCTTGGCTTTTTATAGCTTGGAAATGATAGGGTTGGTTTTAGTCCCTTTTTCCATTTCTATTTCAATCCTAGATTTGCCAAATATATCATGACTAATCAACATATTTTGATGGTCTTTTGTGCTGAACAGTTGTTAAATCAGTGTTCCTAAACAACATTTAAAATGACATGTTTATTAAGCTGGCATTGGACACATGACTGAATCACTTTTAATATGATAATGCTTGCAGTTTACAGTGTGGTTAAGTGCAGCTTGGCAGTTGAGTTTACATGAATATTTCATCCGCTAAAGACCATGAGTTCGTAATTATAAATAGACCTTCTCCGACAGAAGGAGACAGATGACTCCATTGCCAGTAATTTTCAAAGCTAGTGATAAACTGGTTGGAGACTAAGAGCCAATATTTCCCAACTGGACAGAGACATCTGTAGATCACTTTAAAGAGTTGAACAATTGGTAATAAATATACCTACAACTAGTCAAATAGCCTCTATAGTGTCATGCTCGAAATAAACACCACAGGTTCTTCAGATGCCTACATTTTGATTTTGAGACTGACTGTGGTTATTTGTAGCCAACAACAAATTCCTGGCACCATTAAAAAAAACAATTGTTTAAAATCAAACCAAATCTCCTCCTCCTCCATTTGCAGAATTATTTAAAAAAAATTATTCAGTTTTTTAAATGATAAAGAGAAATACAGAAATAAAAGTAAAACACATAAACGTATCTACATTTTACATTTCTATGTCATCAGTATACGGTCTTTGTGCATTTATGTCCATCTATCACATTCTTTATTTACAGTTGTATTAATATTTGCAATTTTATAGGATTACTTGTTATTGGAGGAGGGAGTTTTGAGCCAATTATGTTAATCGGTTTGTGAAACAAACATGAAAGTGATTAATCAAAACACTTTGATTCACACAATCACGCAATTCTCATGCTTCCATGTACAATAGTTTTCTTGACACAATATAGTGCAGGTGTCCCCAAATTTGACAACTTTAAGACTTGTGGAATTCAACTCCCAGAATTCTCAAGCCAGCATAGCATAGCTGGTTGGCTGGAGAATTCTGGGAGTTGAAGTCCTTAAGTCTTAAAGTTCTTAAAGACTTCATAAAGTCTTAAAGTTGCCAAATTTGAAGACCTATAGTGTGTTTTCCTCTGGGATCGTTATGGCTTCCCACTTTATCCCTGGGATCTTCTTGTTCTCTGCTAATCTTTATTCAGGAACAGAGCAGCAGCTATCTAAGCACTAAACTAGGGCTGGTCATGTTATTAACTATTATGAGCAGCAAATAGCAGTAGCAACTTAGACTTATAAGTTCATAATACTTCATAATGTTTTGCAACCTTCTCTAAGTGATTTACAGAGTCAACATATTGCCCCCAACAATCTGACTCCTTATTTTACTGACCTCAGGAGAGGGGAAGGCTGAGTCAGCCTTGAGACGGTTAGGATCGAACCCCTGGGAGTGAGCAGAGTCAGCCAGCTCTACTGCATTCTAACCACTATGCCACCATGGCTCTCAAATATTGGCTAGATACTGCAATGTGAAAGCAGTTTTACAAGCTTGACTCTGATAGCCACATGGATATGTAGTTCCCTTGGCATGAGGTGGATTATCTTTCTTCTATGTTGGGGTTGATGGGATTTAAAGCCCTTCATGGCATTGGACAAGAATACCTCCGGAACCGCCTTCTACCGCACGAATCCCAGCAGCTGATAAGGTCCCACAGAGTTGGCCTTCTCCGGGTCCCGTCGACCAAACAATGTCGTTTGGTGGGTCCCCAGGGAAGAGCTTTCTCTGTGGCAGCCCCGGCCCTCTGGAATCGACTCCCCCTGGAGATTAGAACGGCCCCCACCCTCCTTGTCTTTCGCAAGTTACTCAAGACCCACCTATATCGCCAGGCATGGGGGAACTAAGACATCTCCCCCAGGCTTTCTTATATTTTATGTTTGGTATGTATGTGTTGTATGGTTTTTTAACAGTTGGGGTTTTTTATATAATTCTTATTATTAGATTTGTTCCATTGTTTATACTGTTTTTATTGTTGTTGTGAGCCGCCCTGAGTCTTCGGAGAGGGGCAGCATACAAATCTAATAAAATAAATAAATAAATTATATTGCTGTATTTTTCAGAGTATCGGATGCACCTTTCCACCCCACAAAAAGAGGGTGAAAACTTGGGTTTGTCTTATACACTGAATGTAGACCCACCCAGCCACCCTCCTTTGGTCTCTGCCTCCCAGCAATTTATCTCCTTGCAGCAAATAGTGCAGAGTCTGATTAACACAAGCAACTCATTATCAGCTTCCCAACACTCAACTCATTGGAGGCTGCAGGCAGGCTGCCCACTACTAAAGTGAAAATGAAACTAGCTACAAGGAGGGAAATTTCTGGGAGGTGGACTACGGGAAATGTTGGACTATTGAAACTGGATACAAGGAAGTAAGTCAATAACTATAAATGTCTATAGGATGTTCACATTATTAGACTTATTTTTTAAAGACTGCTTTATTACTGTTCTAGACAATTTAACAAAATGAAGATGCTTTTTAAAATAAATGTTTGATCTGAAGAGGCCCAGTGCTATTGTATCTTCTTTTAAATAGGAGAAAATAATGTATAATTCCAGAAAGCCACATCAATTTTAAAAGATCTGTAAAAATATAATCTGAAATCTAACAGTATCCTGTTTTAGTATTAAGATAAGGCAACTGAGTTAAACCCTGATTTAGTCGTGTTTGGAGTGGATCTATTTAAATAATTGGGAGGAGTTAGTGTGACTACATTTAAGAAAACATTCTGGCATTATTATACTGCCATAATGGACATTGTAATGTACACTGTCACCACTACCAGTTTGTAGATCTGGGCTGTACAGGTAGCAACCCCACTGCTAGTTGTACATCAATTCAGTGTTGTGGATAGAGAATTCTGGGGTCATGTTCTCATTTAAAGATTCTAGGAGTTCTTTTCAACTATTACACCTGCAGCCATCCATTTTTCCAAGACAAAGAAAATAAAAAAGACTTTAATAGTGCGACTAGAATCTATGAGCCACGTTAGGTATAACGGAAAAGCAATTCAGAGTCAGACAAAAGGTGATTGGGAATCCAAGGTCTTGCTTGAATTCACTTTTTAAATTAATCTCTTTATCACATTTTTGTTGGATAAAGGCCGTAATCTGTACTGCTGACATCATCACACACACACACCACAATGAGGAGTTTGCCTTTGATTTGTCATAGTTGAGAATTTATCTTCTACAGTGTAAGCAGATAAAGTCATTGCATTCAAACTCCTGTATGTTCCTTAAGTTCACTCTCTTTCTTCAATCAATCATTAAGGAATGTTAAAATGTCAAAGTGCAGAATGTGATACTTAGTCTGCAGAAAATATTTTATATTTATTGGAGTCGCATGGAAATTTCTAGGAATGCAGGACTGAATTTATTTGCCATAGGTGCCCTTAAATTTAAAACAACAGCTTAGAGTTTCCTGTCTGATGAGTACATTGTAAGGGCTTTTCAGGAGGATGAAGGGTCAGCCAAAAGATTTCAGTGGGAATTTAGGGTAGACTTTATTGAACTGCTCACGGTCTGGGTTCCCAACAACCAGGGATTTCTCAAACATAATTAAACTGGGAGCTCTTTGCTACATAAGAGAATTTTGCAACATCTTAAGTTTCTGGAAAATAAAGTACATTTCAGATAGGTAGATGATAGATGGATGGATGGATAGATAGATAGATAGATAGATAGATAGATAGATAGATAGATAGATAGATAGATAGATAGATAGATGATAGATAGATAGATAGATAGATAGATAGATAGATAGATAGATAGAGATTTACTTAGTTCCACCTATTTTTATAAATAACTTGAGATGGCACACATACCAAATAGGTTTTCCTGCTCTTCTTTTCCTCACAACAGAATACCTTATACTACCAGCCTTGAAATGTTGGGCTTAGACAACGTAGAACTACACCACCTTCAGTCTGACGTAACGGTAGTACATAAAATTTTCTGCTACAATGTCCTACCTGTCAATGACCACAACAATACACAAGCACACAATAGATATAAACCTAAGGTAAACTGCTCCAAACTCGACTGCAGAAAATACGACTTCAGCAACAGAGTGATCAATGCCTGGAATGCACTACCTGACTCTGTGGTTTCTTCCCCAAACCCTAAAATCCGCCCTGAGTCTGCGGAGAGGGGCGGCATACAAATCCAATAAATAATAATAATTATTTTTTAACATTAGACTGTCTACTGTTGACCTCACCCCATTCCTAAGAGGTCTGTAAAGGGCAGGCATAAGTGCATCATAGTGCCTACCGTCCCTGTCCTTGTATCCATTTTGTGGATTCTCAAATATACTTACAGTATATCTGTTACTTATACCTGCTTGACAAAATAGATAAAAATAAATAAATGAACAAACAAACAAACAAATAGCCCCATGAGATTAGAATTCACTGTCTCATGGTAATTGGCTCAAAGTACTGCCTCTTAGTTTCAAGACAAGTAGCTTAAGCGCTAGACCACATTAGCAGCAACCTGTAAGCAATTTTTATAATTTGACATATTGTTTTACTATACATGATGTGCAGGAGGTATTATGTCTTCTTGATCCAGAGGCTGATATACTGCATGGCATCAAAGGGAATCCTGAGCCTTTGTTAGATGTACAAATAAGTAGTTCTTCCCCCAGTTTTAGCCCTGAAGTTAGATTCCAAAGAGTTTCCCCTTCCAAGGTCTACAGGATCCAAATATCCAGGAACAGAGAGGTTCTTTCTGATGGTTTCAGCTGTCTACAGCAGGGGTCCCCAAACTTGGCAACTTTAATACTTCTGGACTTTAACTCCCAGCCAGCTGGAGAATTCTGGGAGTTGAAGTCCACATGTCTTAAAGTTGCCAAGGTTTGAAGACCTCTGGATTAGTGTGACTTTGCTATCCACTGTCCATGGTACTGAATGGAAATTAATATGTTGAAACTCTGGTAATGTTTGCATCTGTTTTGCTCCTTGTTAAGCATCTGAGATGTCAATTTGCTTTCTCAGCAACCTAATTTGATTTTGTAAAATGATTCCACGGGGGGGGGAAAGTCTTTTCAAAGCTCTTGTGAATCATCAAATTGATTCAGAGAGATTATTTGATTTGACTTTTTAATTCAGGTCTCAAAGTTGATCCAATTTATAGATCCAATTTATAGATCAAATTGTGTAACTGAAGCTTCACACAGATCTTCTTTAAAAACACCCTTGTGTTAATGAGTTTGTTAATAACAATTGTACAATTTTGTAATATGTTCTGTTTTTATTCTTTTCTTTTTTTTACCCCCTTTTTAACCTATTGTAGATTTAATTGTGCTGTTTTTAATCCTTCCTACATTGCTATTTCCCAGCATGTCTCAGAGAAGGTGATTTATGTGATGGTCTAGTAAAAAAAAAGGAGTAAAACAATAACTGAAGCCTCATTATCTTGATGATACCTAAAGGTGATACAATATTAAATAATGCATTGTGATTCAACAATTTTAGGCTGCAATCTTTTGAGGCCGGAGATTTCTTGTGAGATTCTCTGTGGCACGTAGAACACTATAACCTTCCCAGCAAAATGAACCAATTTATCTACTCACACTTGCCTCCTTTTGAACAGCTAGGTGGGCAGTTGTTGCGCAAGGACAGGACCTCACCCCATCCTATGGTGCTTGGGTCTCGAACTGGGGCTGTTAGCTTTCCAGCAAACAAGCTCAGTGTCTTTAACTGTTGAGCCACCACATATACAAACACACACACACACACAGAGAAAATGCATATATAGGATATGATATAAATAGCTGTCACATCTATTATCTAAAGTTCACTGTGCTTTCTGAAAGAAATGGGTTTGACACATATATTACCATAAAATATACAGCTCTTGTACAACCATTTCCAAAGCAGGACTCCATCCTCTAAGGCAGTGTTTCCCAACCTTGGCAACTTGAAGATATCTGGACTTCAACTCCCAGAATTCCCCAGCCAGCATTCGCTGGCTGGGGAATTCTGGGAGTTGAAGTCCAGATATCTTCAAGTTGCCAAGGTTGGGAAACACTGCTCTAAGGAAGACTATCTATAATAATTGGAGGAAAGATTAGCTCAGTGATGGCTAATAATTGGAGAAAGATTAGCTCACTGATGGTGAACCTTCGGCACGTGTGCCTCAAGTGTCTACGGAGAGGGGCGGCATACAAATTCAATAAATAAAAAAATAATAAATAAAAAAGTGACACAGAGAACCATATCTGAGGCTCTGTGTGCCACCTGAAGCACACGAGGCATTGCCCTATGTCAGCTCCAGACCAACCAGAAGTTCAAAAATGAACTTCTGGTTGACCGGTTGGGCTGTTTTCTGCTGTCCCCAGGGTTCAGGAAAGCCTATTAGCCCATTTTTTACATCCCCCTAGGGCTCAGGAAAGCCTCCTGAAGCCTGGGGACAACAATGTTTTTTACCATCCCCAGGGTTCAGGAGGCTTTTCTGAAGCCTGAGAACAACAAAAAATGGACCAGCCAGAAGTCCAGAGGCTTCAGTGAGGCCTATGCACATGCGCCGGGGGGCTGGGCAGCACAGGGGTTGCATGCATGCACAGGGGAGGGCATTGCATTGTGAGCGGGGGCACAAGCATGAACATTATCATGCACTCCAAAACCCTTTTGACATCTGTTGTGGTTAGCTCTGGCCCAGCTCCTGCCCCAAGCAATGTGGAGGTGGGGGACACATGCACATGCCGCAGGCCTGTTTTGCTTCCAGTAGAATCTGTCTCCTCTGACCCAGGAAGCGTGAGTGACAGGGAAGAGGGGAGTTTGGCAGACAGCCCAGGAGGAGATCAGTCATCTGTATTATCCCTGGATTCTGAACAAGAATTAATGACACATCCACGCATGCGTAGAGTGATGCATAGGAGACAACAACTGAAGGATTAGTACAAGAGAAAATGAGGCCACCTGTGGTTGGGTGGGGCTGCTGTAATTAGTGCTACAGATAAAAGTGCAGCCTGGTGTTTTAGCCTCATGGCAGTTTATCTGATTCATTGTTTCGTCAAGATCGTGGTTTTTGCTCTTCAGGATTGTGTGTGTGGACTCTCTGGACTTTAGAATTGGACTCAATTTCCCAGTTATTGGGTGAGCAATTGGACTGTATTTAACCTGTGCCTTGTGTGTACCAGAAAATCCCTTTGACATTTAAAAAGGGAGCTGTTTCTGTTTTTCTGTTTATAAAAACTTTTGGGGTTTTCCTTTTATCGTGTGGTGTGTGTCTTCCTGGACTAATTACTCTGTAATTACGGGCAGTTGAGACACGCCAGCAGAACAACATCCAAGCCAAAAAAGTTTCACCATCGCTGGATTAACTGGTTGTATCAAGCTGAAGGCTATGTTTTCCCCTTCCTGTGGAAGCAGTTGTGGCCCCAAATATTGGGCCCATTTATTCTGAGAAACAAACAATAAGGAAGATTATGGGAAGATTGACTTACTTACTTACTTACTTACTTACTTACTTACTTACTTACTTACTTACTTACTTACTACTTACTTACTTACTTACTTACTTACTTACTTACTTACTTACTTACTTACTTACTTACTAGAGTTGAAAGGGACCTTGCAGGTCATCAAGTCCAACCCCCTGCTTAAGCAGGAAATCCTACAGCACCCCAGCCAAATGAGGGTCCAATCTCCTCTTGAAAATGTCCAAAGTTGGGGAGTTCACAACCTCCACTGGCAGGCCGTTCCACTGGTTGATCACTCTGACCATCAGGAAGTTCTTCCTTATTTCTAGGTTGAATCTCTCCTTGGTCAGCTTCCAACTGTTGTTCCTCCTCTGGCCCTCTGGTGCCCTGGAAAACAATGTCATCCCCTCCTCTCTGTGGCAACCCCTTAAGTACCTGTAGACTGCTATCATGTCCCTCCTGGCCCTTCTTTTCTCTAGGCTATCCATGCCCAGTTCCAGCAATCTCTCTTCATAAGTCTTGGTTTCTAGTCCCCTAATCATTTTGGTTGCTCTTTTCTGCACCTTCTCCAGAGTTTCTATGTCTCTTTTGAAGTATGGTGACCAGAGCTGGATGCAGTACTCCAGATGTGCTGTGACCAGGCACTATAGAGTGGTATTAATACCTCTCTGGTCTTGGAGTGTATCCACCTGTTGATACAGCTTAGGATTGTGTTGGCCTTTTTAGCCGCTGCTGCACATTGCACATTAATGATGTGAATGTCTTGATGAAATCTCTCCCTTGGCAATCTTAATGCCAAAACAGCTGGAATGTAGTACTTTCTATCTTTTGATAGTCCAACTTGGCCTGATCTGCTGAGAGTCACACAGATTAATAATAATAATAATAATAATAATAATAATAATAATAATAATAATAATAGGAGACAGCAGAATTGAGGAGAAGCAGCTAGAGAAATTAGTGAAATACGAAGATCTAAAAATCGAGCTGCAACGACTCTGGCATAAGCCAGTGAAAGTGGTCCCAGTGGTACTTGGCACGCTGGGCGCAGTACCAAAGGATCTCAACGGACATTTGAAAACCATCGGAATTGACAAAATCTCCATCTGTCAATTGCAAAAGGCTGCTTTACTGGGATCGGCAAACATAATTCGCCGCTACATCACGCAGTCCTAGGTGCTTGGGAAGCGCCCGCCTGGTGATGAAATACAAAATCCAGCATAGTGATCTCGTTTGCTGTGTTTTACTGACATAATAATAATAAAAGATCTCCACTGGTAGTGGCCAATGCTATATACATACACATTGTGTCATACAGTAATCATACATATGTCCCCTAGATATTGTTTCAAAGAGACATTATGTCCTATTCTCTGGTCTTTAAGCAAGCGTTAAAATTTTAACAGATGCTTAGACCAGACTGAAAAACTTATTTAGCTGAAGCTAAGGTGATAGAATAGTTCTTTAAAAACAAACATTTGCCCAAACAATGATATGTACTTTCCTTTTCTAATGCAAATGCTTGCTCCGTTTACAAAGTTAATGAGAGGAAGACAACAGGGGAATTTTATTACTGCATCATAGGTCTCTTGCCTCCAGTGACTTATAATTAGTGATGTGTGAATCATTAAAAATTGTGTCTGTGTCAATGCCCCATATTATTCCGGTCTATCTCACTGCAGACGGAATAATAATAAAAAAAAAATTTTTAAAAAAAATCTGGTAAATGTACAATTCTTGTTTTATGGACTTTCCTGAAATTTATATTGATCCATGTGACTTATATAATTGCTCCAGTGTGCAATTTTTCATGACTTGCCTAAGACCTGCTCTTTAAGCGTAGCCTTCACTCTCCCACGTAACTTTCCCTGTATGTTGTTATGTTTACAGTAAATGCAACATAGCTTTTTTAAATGCAATTTTCCAGAAGTATAATACGTTTTTTTGACAGTTTCCCAATTCTGTATGCTAATTTGTGTAGACCTTGCCAACTTAGAATCACACCGTGTCAAGCCACACAAAGGGCCAAAACCATGGATACAAAAAGTGCATAAATTTCAGTAAGATGTGTCTTGGCGTTCTGATCTGGAGAAAATAGAAATCTTGGAAATCAAGAGGAATTTCTCAGACTTAATTTGTACAAAAATGGTAGTCCTTTGGGTTGTGTAATTCATCTCTGATCATGGAGGTCCCAATCTAGAAGCACAGAGTCTAACACAATGGAATCCCTGAAAGTCCATTGTTGTAGTAACTGTGGGTAATATTCGATGATGCCTTCATGGTTTTCTATCAGTTTTTGGTGGTCCCGAGTTTTCTAGTGGTGGTTTAATAGCACAGCATTATGGATTCTATCAATAACTTCAGCTTCTAGTTCTCTTAGCTGGACGTCAAAGTGGTGCAGGGTTTCTTTCACAGCATCTTTGTGGTGCTGGTATGGATGACTTCAAGGCTCTTCTCAGAAACAAGTATACTATGGGGCGGTAGCCTATACCTGCCTAACCAAAAAGCAGGCTCCTCTTAGTTCAGTGTGACTTACTCCCAGGTAAGTGGGTAGAGCAACCTTCCCCAGCCAATAGTTTGCTTGCATCTTATAATAAGCAAAATAATAAATATTAACACTAAAATTCCATTGGGGCCCAGATCGGAGAGTGAAATGTTAATTAATTAATTAATTAAATATATTCTTACCTGGGGTGAGTTGAGCTGCCTTTTCTAAGATACACTGCTTTCCATTTCTTTCCCAGCCCTCAGATTCTGATATAAAATATGTGATTATTTCTTAATCTTTCTTCTTCTTTTTTACATCTCAATATCTAATTCCCCTATGAACCTTCTAAATATAACTCTGTGTTGCAAATAGACTGTGGACATTTTTTTTAAAAAGCATTTAGTAGTTTTAGGAAAATGGTTGATAAACTACCACGAAATCCCAAATACAAATTAAGCCAGGAAAACATCTGTTCTTAAATGTAAACAATATTTACTACAAACACATGATTATGACAAAGCCTTAAATAAATGTTAGGAATATAGGTAAGTGATAAATATGTTGGATGAAATATTTTAGGGGAGAAAAAAACCCAGTATTTCAAAGGCTTTCATGACTGTTATCTTGCAACTTTACACCAATTTTTTCATGATTGATTTTGCTAATCAATGCTTGACTTACAACCAGTGATGGGCTGCTACCCCCAAGGGGTCGGGTGGTGGTACAGGTGGGTAGTCAGTTTATGCGCTATTTATTGAATACTTAATAGGTTTTTTTATTGTCCTTCTTTCTCCAGTACCTTAGTATGATCTTTAATTACTTTTAAACTAGGAAATAATTAAATGGTATGTTTTTACCCATAAGCACTTTAATCATTTTAATCATTATCTAGAAATGAACTTTTATAGCAATTAAAGAAAATCGAGCTACTTGCTTAATCTGTTATCATACTGAACCTTGTGGGTTCAGTACAAAACCTTAAAATGTTATTGTGCTCCTCAACAAATAATGCTGTCTATCATTTGTCCTTTTTGTGGCTATTCAAATAATGAATTCTCAACTGAAAAAGAGTCCAAGCACCTATCTGAAAACCTATCTTAAGCCACTCCCACCCAGTCACATGACCTTTAAGCCATCCCTGGTCAAATGATTGTCAAGCCCTTCAATCTGGTCACATGGCCAGCAAGCCACACCCACACAATAAACCACACCCACAGTGTGACAGTAAAATTTTTTGCAGCCCTTCACTGCTTACAACAGTTTTATTTAGTGACCATTCAAAGTTACAATGGCACTGAAAAAAGTGACTTTGGGACCATTTTTCACACTTATGACTGTTGGTCCCCATGGTCACATGATCAGAATTCAGATGTTGGGCAACTGGTTCATATGACAGTTGCAGTGAAGGGAAAGACCAGGGGAGACATGATAGCAGTCTTCCAATACTTGAAGGGCTGCCACAGAGAGGAAAGAGTCAAGCTATTTTCCAAAGCACCTGAAGGACAGACAAGGAATAATGGATGGAAATTGAACAAGGAGAGATATGGAGTAAATTCCTTCCCTCCCCTGTCCTATAGTCTCTCCTATATCTCCTATATCTTCTCTATTATATCTCTATAAGCTTCATTGTGTATTGAACTGACTGACCGACCGACCGACCGAATAAATGAATGAATGAATGAATGAATGAATGAATGAATGAATAAATAAATGCATACATATGTTCTGAATCCAAGGAGGAGTTAGATAATTGATCTCCTTCTGAGCTGTCTGCCACACTTCTCTTCCCTGTCACTCATGTCTTCTTGGTCAGAGGAGCCTTCATCATCAGATTCCTCTGGGGGTAAAACAGGCCTGCAGCATGTGTATATCTCCCCCACATCCACAGTCCTTGGGGCAGGAGCTGGGCCAGAGCTAACCACAACATACATACATACATACATACATACATACATACATACATACATACATACATACATAATTTTCTAATAGTGAGAGTAATCAACCCATTGAACTTTATCACTTTAGACTTTCAAGAAGAGAATGGACTGCCATTTGTCAGAAATGGTGTAGGATCTCCTGCTTCGGTGGGGGGTTGGACTAGATGACCTACAAGGTCCCTTCCGACTCTGTTAATTTGCAATCTAATCTGTAAAGTCAGTGAGGAAGCAGATGCACTTAAAAACCTTGTTACTAACTTAAAACCTGCACTGATTCATTTAACAACTGTGGCAAGAAGGATTGCACAATGGAGCAAAGCTCCCTTAACAAAGGTCTCATTCTTAGCAGCAGAAATTTTGAGCTCAATTATGGTCGTGAATCAAAGACTGCCAGGATTGCTACATTTTGATAAATATTGTAATTGCTGCTATAAGCAAGAAGATTAGCAGGACTTGGAAGGATGTGGTTGGTTTAAATTGTTCTTGTGACATATCTGTGCAAAGAGTTTGTAAGTGGGGCCTGGTATTAAACAAATTTTACGTAGAATAGTCCTTAAGCTGAAATACGTAAAGGGGTAAGGAGAAAAATGCATGTCCGTGGAAGCATTCAAATAGTCAGGCCAGTGTCCAGAAGCTCTATGGACAAATGACAATAAATGCACATTAAAATGCTCCTTTAAAAGAGTTACATTGCTGTAGCAGAGAGTTAGGCAGGTTTCCCAGAATACTAAATGAATTTCTCTTCAATACAATCTAATCACAGCATCAAACCAAAACAACAGTAGTGGACACAATTATTGGAGAGAAGCGCCTATTGAGCTTAGGGAATGTCCTTCTGAGATGCTTTCCAGGCTGCAACTTCAAGTCTATCTCAAATAGGGCCATTGCTCATAGCAAATGATTTAGTACAATAGATCTTTCAATATAGGTAGTCCCCAACTTACAACAGTTCATCTAGTGACCGTTCAAAGTTACCAGCAGCACTGGGAAAATGATTTAAGACTCAAGAACACTGAAGCATGGCTTCAAATTTAAGGCTTATGATCACCGAAGCATGGCTAGTCTAGTGAAGAGAAGGACCAGGGGAGACATGATAGCAGTCTTCCAATACTTGAGGGGCTGCCACAGAGAGGAGGGGGGCAGGCTGTTTTCAAGGCACCAGAATTTTCAAATTGTGGAAATACACTGGATGTTGGGAATGGAATTAAAAAGAAGGAACAATGGATGGAAAGTGATCAATGAGAGATTCAGCCTTGAAATAAGGAGAAAAATTCTGATAGGGAGAGCACCATCAGTGGAACAACTTGCCTTCAGAGGTTGCAAGAGCTCCAACACTTGAGTCTTTCGAGAGGAAATTTGACTGCCATTTGTCAAAAATGTTGTAGGGACTCCTGTTTGTGTGGGGGGTTGGACTAGATGTCCTACAAGGTCTCTTTCAACTCTATTACTGTTACTCTGAAGCATCCCCTTGGTCGCATAATCAAAATTCAGATAGTTGCAAACCAACTCATGGGGATGCCAGATTCACTTAATAGCCATGTTGCTCATTTAACAACTGCAGGGATTCACTCAGCTAAGGTGAGAAAAGATGTCGTAAAATTGGGCAAAATTGACTTAACAAATGTTTAAATGTTAAATGTTGCTTGGCAACAGAACTTTGAGGCTCAGTTGTGGCCATAAATCCAAGGATTACTCGTAATGCCGTTCACTGAAGCTTCTATGCGAGTCTAAAGAGTTCTGATTTCTTTAAGAGAAAGCTTTAATGAATGGATTCTTTAATTGGGCCCTTCTCTTTCTCCCCTCAGAACTTTCCAAAGATAGGATTTCATCCACAGAATCTCTGCTTCCATTCTATTAAATCCTAGCACGAATGTATCCTCTGCTTTAGTTCAGCCTCTGACTCTTATATCTTGCAACTTATAGTACAGTTGGACCTAATGTCTTATTGCATTTCTTGAGAACCTCTATAGATATTCTCAGGCCATCCAGGTCATGGCGCTTTTTCCAGAGGCAACTGGACTTTCAGGTTTTTTCTTTGAAGACCTTTCACTTCTCATCCAAGAAGCATTTTCAGCTCTGATTCAATGGTGGGGAATGAAAGCATTTATACTCCTAGCAGACCACTGATCATTTGCCTTCTTTTACTGGTCATTAAGGCCACTTGGATACTTATCTGTGTCCTCAGGGTCACCTGAGTGGTGCAAATGGGTGTGGAGCCTTCTTGGATGTATCTATCTATCTATCTATCTATCTATCCATCCATCCATCCATCCATTCATTCATTCATTCATTCATTCATTCATTCATTCATTCAATTTTTATGCCGCCCTTCTCCTTAGACTCAGGGCGGCTTACAACATGTTAGCAATAACACTTTTTAACAGAGCCAGCCTATTGCCCCCACAATCTGGGTCCTCATTTTACCAACCTCGGAAGGATGGAAGGCTGAGTCAACCTTGAACCGGTGATGAGATTTGAACCATTGACCTACAGATCTACAGTCAGCTTCAGTGGTCTGCAGTACAGCACTCTACCTGCTGCACCACCTCGGCTCATTGAACAGACTGTGTTGTAGACTGGGGATAGATGATGTCCGGTATCGGGTGCCTCCCGGAACGGTGTGTGTGTGTGCACCAGTAGTGGAAATGGAGTTGCATGCACAGCTCCGGGTGACTAATGGGTGGACATGTGCATCAGAGTGAGATTTGGCTTCTGCGCATGTTCAGATAGCAAAATCTCATGAGAGGATGCACATGCAAGAGAGATTTCGGTCATTTTCATCGATTGTTTGTTTGTTTGTTTGTTTGTTTACTTATTTATTTATTTATGTATTATTTATTTATTCATTCATTCATTCATTCATTCATTCATTTATTGGATTTGTATGCCGCCCCTCTCCGCAGACTCGGGGCGGCTAACAACAGCAATAAAACAGCATATAATAATAATCCAATACTAAAACAGTTAAAAACCCTTATTATAAAACCAAACATACGTACAGACATACCATGCCTAAAATTTTGCTTCCGTGTATGCATGGAAACAAAAAATCACCAAAATCTCACATGCCCATGCATCTTCTCACAAAGTTTGCTTCCTACACATGCGCAAAAGGCAAATCTCTCTCCGACGCCAACCAATCACTTGGAGCTAAGTGCACATCAGCACTGGTAGCGGCAGTAAGTTGGAACCCCTACCTGATGATGCTCCCGCACTGTTGAGAGAGGCCTGTTCAATTTTGACACAGACGCTCCTTGAAAATGTCTTGTAGGCATGTCTCTTCAGTAATTTTTATATACTCATCCCTTTCATAATATTGAGTTCCTATCATAATTAATTCCTTTTGTCATAAATTCCACCATATATAAGCTCACTGATGGATGTTATACTGATTTAAGCATCAGTGGACAAATAAAAGTTATCTACAGGTACCTAACAACCTTGAATAAATATGATTCCCTCCCTATTCAGGAATTTTAATATCTTAGGAATGGAATTACACGCTGAGACCTATTATCCCAATTAATTGACTGTTTTATGTTCTCGGTGCTTTATACTTGAAACAGTTTGGAAGCAGAAACATCAGTTATCTGTTGCCCCCCACAAAAAAAAGAATAACTATAATCCACTTATATAGCTAAAATCTTATGTATCAGATATGCATTTCATATATTATACTTCAAACCTAACTATGTAAGATTCATGGATTGCTCTTTGGTGTAAGTAAATGTAAAACTATATAAAACAGAAATGGTCCTCGGCTTACAGCCACAACTGAGCTCAAAATTGCAAGCAAAACAGTTAAGGGAGTTTTTGCCCCATTTTACGACCTGTCTTGCTTCAGTTGTTAAATGAATCATTGTGGTTCATATGTTAGTAACACAGTTGCTAAGTGAATCTGGTTTCCCCATTGACATTACTATATTTACTTCTTTATTTATTGGATTTGTATGCCGCCCCTCTCCATAGACTCGGGGCAGCTAACAACAGTGATAAAAAACAGCATCTAACAATCAAATATTAAAACAACTAAAAAAAAAACCTTATTATAAAACCAAACATACATACGAACATACCATGTGCAAATTGTAAAGGCCTAGGGGGAAAGAGTATCTCAGTTCCCCCATGCCTGACGACAGAGGTGGGTTTTAAGGAGCTTACGAAGGGCGAGGAGGATGGGGGCAATTCTAATCTCTGGGGAAAGTTGGTTCCAGAGGGCCGGGGCCACCACAGAGAAGGCTCTTCCCCTGGGTCCCGCCAAATGACATTGTTTAGTTGACGGGACCCAGAGAAGGCCCACTCTGTGGGACCTAACCAGTTGCTGGGATTCATGCGGCAGAAGGCGGTCCCTGAGATAATCTGGTCCGGTGCCATGAAGGGCTTTATAGGTCATAACCAACATTGCTTGTCAGAAAGTTGCAAAAGAGGATAATCAACATTGTCTTAAATATTACTTATAGTATTTTTCGGAGTATAAGACACACCTTAATTTTGGGGCAGAAAAATAAGGAAAAATAATCTGCCTACCAAGTATTCATCTGGCTACTTCTTAGTCTGGTCAGCTTCAGCACATTAGTTTGCTGGTTTTGAGTTTATTCCCTGGTTGGGGATAAAAAAAATGTTTCTAAAACATTTCACTTCTCTCTCTCTCTCTCTTCAGAGAGAGAAACAATGAGAAAAGCAGGCAAAGGGAAGATCGCTTTGTTATCTTGTTAGAGCTGAAAAAAAGGCAAAGGATCCCTTGCTTGCAAAGCACAGAAGATCGCTTCACTGTTATTACTTCCTTGGGGCTGAAAAAAGGCTCCGCTGATTGTTGGAGGGAGCAGTAATGAAAAAAGCTGGCAAAGGAACGATCACTTCACTAACAAAGCACAGAATATCGCTTCACTGTTAGCACCTCCTTAGGGCTGAAAGAAGGCTCAGATGATTGTCGGAGGGAGCAGCAATGAAAAAAGCAGACAGAGGGAAGATCGCTTAGCTAGCAAAGCTAGAAAGATCCCATTAGCACTTCACTAGGGCTGGGAAAAAAAGCTTAGTAAAAGCAACATTCAGAGTATAAGATGCACTCAAATTTTCAGTCTCTTTTAAAGGGAAAAGGTGTATCTTATACTCTGAAAAATACGGTAATTGCCCAGCATCTGAATTTTGATCGGGTAACCACAAGGATGCTGCCACAGTTGTAAGTGTGCAGAACAGTCATATCATAAGCCACTTTTTTCCATATCTTGTCATGTCAAATAGTCACTAAATGCTCTGTTGTAAGTCAAGGACCATTTTTTTTAAAGCAGCTATCTACCTTCGGAAAGGTGGCAACTCTTTTGCTTCTGGCTTGTCCCAATTTTTTTTTTTGCATAAATCATTTGGCAAAGGTTAATTTGTGATTGTGATTAATTATATTCTGATTCCTAGCAAGAAAAGTGAAAGAGCACCCACTGGGGGAATTCGAATGTCCTGGTTGAGTGAACAAGTAAAAGTAGTACATTAATGCCTGAGTGTATTGCTGCATTATAAAATGTCAGCCCTGGGCACAGCTTCCTGGTTCTGGAGCCTGTTTACCTTTACTCCCTCTTGTGGCTTCCCAGGCTGTTTTGCCTGAGCTAAAAGTAAAACAACAATAACTCTTCTTATAGTGCTAAGCATCGAGTGCCCCTGGTTGTATAGTAGAGCAAAGCAGGAAGTGCTACAAGAATGGTGGAAGGTCTTAAGCATAAAACGTATCAGGAAAGACTTCATGAACTCAATCTGTATAGTCTGGAGCCTAGGTCCCCAACCGCCGGTCCGCGGACCGGGACCGGGCCGTTGGGGCTTTTCAGCCGGTCCGCGGCGCAAGGGCCCCCTCGGCCTTTCCGCACCACCAGCAGCGCTCCCCCCGCCAGCCAGCCAAGCCCCGCGCCCGCCGGAACCGGCTCCTCGCTCTCCCCCCGCCGCCCGCCGCGTTTGCAGGAGGTGGGGAGGGTTGGGCGGCCCGCCAAGGCCAGGAGGGACGCCGCTGCCCCCCCCCCTTCCCTCTCTCCGCCCGCCGCTGCGCCTCCTTGACGCCGAGAGGAAATGCCGGCAAAGGCTTTCCTCAGCGGAGGCCGGCGAAGGTGATATTGAATGTCGGGGGAGAACGAGCGGTTGCACGCGCTGCCTATCTCCCTGCTAGCCCACTCGGAATATTCAAAATAAGAAAAGCCTTTGCCGGCGAAGGCTTTTCTTATTTTGAATATTCCGAGTGGGCTAGCAGGGGGATAGGCAGCGCGTGCAACCGCTCGTTCTCCCCCGACATTCAATATCACTTTCGCCGGCCCCGCCTCTCCTGCAAACCCCCTTGCTGAGAGCCCGGGGCGAAAGTGCTCTCGCAAAGGTGAGGCGGGCAGGGCGTGCGCGCGTCATCGCTGAGAAGAACGGAGAACGAGAGTGAGTGATAGCAACAGACAGCAAGATAGAGAGAAAGTGAGAAAGAGAGAGTGAGAAAGGGGGGGAGAGAAAGAGATAGCAAGAGAGAGAACAAGAGAGAGAAAGAGCGTGAGAAAGAAAACAAGAAAGAGTGAGAGAGAGAGAAAGCAAAAGAGACAGAAAGAAAACAAGAGAGAGAAAGTGAGAAGAAGAGAGAGAAAGAGGGGGAGAGAGAGAGAAAGAGAGAGGGGGGAGAGAGAGAAAGAGAGGGAGAGGGAGAAAGAGAGAGGGAGAGGGGGGAGAGATAGCAAGAAAGGGAGAGAGGAAAAGGGGGAGAGAGGGGGGAGAGAAAGAGAGAGGGAGAGAGAGAGGAGATAAAGGAAGAGGAGAGAGAGAAAGGAAGAGAAAGAAAGAAAGAGGGATAGAAAGAGAGAGAGAGTGAGAGATGCTCAGTGAGCCTTTCTTTGAAGTTGCCTTTCTTTCTTTCTCTTTCTTGCTTTGTTTCTTGCTCTTTTTCTTTCTCTCTTTTACCTTCCCTTCCTCTATTTCTTCTTTTCTTTCTCCTTCCTACCTTCTTCCCTTACTCTCCCCTTTCATAAGTTTCCTTGCTTCCTTCCTCTGTTCCTGTCCCTTCCCCCTTTCTTTCTTTCTTTCTTTCCTTCCTTTCCTCCCTCCATTTCTTGCTTTCCTTTTCCTTCCTCCCTTCTTTCCTCCCTCATTCCCTTCTTTCACTCCTTCCTCTCTTACTCTCCCCTTTCACACCTTTCCTTGCTTCCTTTGCACCCTTCTTTTGTTCCTGTCCCTTCCCTCTTTCCTTCCTTCCTTCCCACCCTCCGTCCATTCATTCACCCATTCCTCTCTTGATCGCCCCTTTTACGGCGCCGCTGACAGCTAGCTCCCCCCCCCCACCGGGCCATGGAAAACTGGTCTAGCTTAAAGCCGGTCCCTGGTGCAAAAAAGGTTGGGGACCTCTGGTCTGGAGGACAGAAGGAAAAGGGGGGACACGATCGGAACATTTAAATATGTTAAAGGGTTAAATAAGGTTCAGAAGTGTTCAGAAAGTGAACACAAGAACAAGGGGACACAATCTGAAGTTAGTTGGGGGAAAGATCAAAAGCAACATGAGAAAATATTTTACTGAAAGAGTAGTAGATCCTTGGAACAAACTTCCAGCACACCTGGTTGGTAAATCCACAGTAACTGAATTGAAAAATGCCTGGGATAAATATATATCCATCCTAAGATAAAATACAGAAAATAGTATAAGGGCAGACTAGATGGACCATGAGGTCTTTTTCTGCCGTCAGACTTCTATGTTTCTATGTTTCCATTACACAAATATATTATAGTTTCTTCCTATATAAAATTAATTAAAATTAAAAAATTTAAAAAAAATCAGCTATTTTAAGCACTAAAGCTTTTGCAGGTAGTCCTTGGCTTACAACACTTCATTTAGTGACTGTTTGAATGCACCGAATGGCACTCCAAAAAGAGGTTTATGACTGTTTTCCACACTAATGACTGTTAGAATATCCCCATGGCCAGATGTTGGGCAACTGACTCACATTTATGACCGTCGCAGGGTCCCTTTTACAAACTTCTGACAAGGAAAGTCAATGGGGGAAGCCAAATTTACTTAGTAACTGTTTTACTAAATAGCAACGGCAGTGTTTCACATAACAATGGTAAAAAGATCAGTCGTAAAACGGAGGAAAATTTATTTCAATAGCATTTAGCATTAGAATATGTTGTGGTTGTGGATTCAGATCAGGAATGTATGTATGTATGTATGTATGTATGTATGTATGTATGTATGTATGTATGCATGTATGCATGTATGCATTCATCCATCCATCCATCCATCCATCCATCCATCCATCCATCCATCCAATTATTTGTTTGTTTGTTTGTTTGTTTGTTTATTTGTCTGTCTGTCTGTCTGTCTGTCTGTCTGTCTGTCTATCTATCTATCTATCTATCTATCTATCTATCTATCTATCTATCTATCTATCTATTTATCAGGTTTTTATGCCGCCCTTCTCCTTAGACTCAGGGCAGCTTACAACATGTTAGCAATAGCACTTTTTTAACAGAGCTAGGCTTTTGCCCCCACAATCCGGGTCCTCATTTTACCCACCTCGGAAGGATGGAAGGCTGAGTCAACCTTGAGCCAGTGATGAGATTTGAACTGCTGACCTTCAGATCTACAAGTCAGCTTCAGTGGCCTGCAGTACAGCACTCTATCTGCTGCGCTAACCCGGCTCATGTATGACAGACCCATGCATGCGTAGAGTTATGCATAGGAGAGAACAACTTAAGAAATATTACAGGAGATAAGAGAGACCACCTGTGTTTGGGTGGGGCTCCAGTAATTAGAGTTGCTGATAAAATAGCAGCGTGCTGGCTTGGCCGTTGTGGAAGATTATCTGATCATAGTTCGTCAAGGTGAATTGTTGTTTCCTGATTGTATTCAAGACTGTGTTTGGATTCCTGGACTTTGGATTATACTTCATTGTGAGTGTTTATCACTGTTTAGACAACAGTAGCTGTGACCCAATTGAGTTAATAATCGGACTTCATTCTTTTATTGTATTCCAACTGTGCCTTGTTGCTACAAGAAATCACTTTTAAGTTTAAAAGTGAGTTTTTTCTTCTCTTCTGTTGATAAAGAACATTTATTTGCCTTCTATTGTATGTGTGTCTGCTTGGACTAATTAACCTGTAATTAAGGGCGGTTGGCACACGCCGGCAGAACAGAATATAGACTTGTATACTGCTTCATAGTGCTTTTACAGCCCTCTCTAAGCAGTTTATAGAGTCAGCCAATTGCCCTCAACAATCTGGGTCCTCCTTTTACCCACCTCAGAAGGATGGAAGGCTGAATCAACCTTGAAGATAGTTGTGGGATTTGAACTGCTGAACTACAGCTAGCAGTCAGCTGAAGTAGTCTGCAGTGCTGCACTCTACCCACTGTGCCACCCCAGCTCAACTTCATACCTGTCTCACATAGCAATGGAATTTGGGGGCTCAATTTTAGTCCTAAATCAAGGTCAACTTGTAATAAGTTCAAATTGTAACCAATGTCCTGGATTGGGTCTAACTATTTCCTGGGTCTGCAGCTTTTCCTGTTCCCCTTGAAGTCAATAGCACTTTTTTTCTATATAAACCCACTAAGGAATCCTCACTAAGGGATTACTCTTACACAGTCAGGAGCAATGAATCATATATTGAGTCTGTTTCGGCGCCAGGTTTAATATTTACCTATTATAATCTCAAAGTTTGAAGAAAGGCATCTCCAACCTACTTTAAACTGTCAGGAAGCAGGGAAATTTGACTTTTAAATGACAAAGGAAAACCTCTGTTTGCTATTGCATATAGCTTCTCCTGAAAGAAAATGAAATTCGCTGCCATTGCATTATTTTATGAAGATGCATCAAAGATGGCAAGACTGTAAGGTTCAAATTTTGCTGGCTGCTGTGAAGAATGGAAAGAGGTGTGATGATTTATCACACTTAAAAGCACACCTGTGCAGCAGGTTAAAGATGGATACACCAAACTTTCCATAATCGGTTTCCATATCGGCTGAACCCCTGCCTCGGACACCCAGTCCTTGCCAGCCTCCTCACTGTCCAACTCGGATGCCAATTGCACAGGCTTCTCGCGCATCACCTCATTGGCCTCATCTCGGATGGGATCCACTACCAGCTGCATGGACTTCTGCCGGGTCACAACACCTACCCCAGTTAGAACCCATAGAACCCTCTCTACTTAGAATCTTTAATAATGTAATTGTAGAGAGCAAGATCTAGAAAAAAAAAATCAAAGTTAAGGTTGAACATCCAAAGCTTCTTGAATGAGAAGGGATTTTTTTTAAATTATTAGATTTGTCATGAATTGTTTTATTGTGTTGTGAGCCGCCCCGAGTCTACATAGAGGGGCGGCATACAAATCAAATCAAATCAAATCAAATCAAATCAAATAAATAAATAAATAAATAAATAAACAAACAAACGAACAAACAAACAAATAAATAAATAAATAAATAAATAAATAAATGTATTCAAAGGGGAAAAAAACCTACAGATTTTTAGTTGTACAATTCGGAATGAACAACTTTGTGTGGTCTGGGAGTAGGAATGGATTTCCAGAGGGGAAAAATGCAGACTATAAGAACCATTAACACCACTCAGGTGACTGTGAGGATACAGATAAATTTCCAACCCTCTAAGGCAGTGATGGCAAACCTTTTCTTCCTCGGGTGCCAAAAGAGTGTGGGCATGCGCTATCGGGCATGCGCAAGTGCCCACACCCACAATTCAATGCCTGGGGAGGGTAAAAACAGCTCCCCTGCCTCCCAGAGGCCCCCTGGAGGCAGAAAACAGCCTGTTACCCAACTTCTGGTGAGCCCAGTAGGCTTGTGTTTCGCCTTCCCCAGGCTCTAAAGGCATTCCTGGAGCTGGGGAAGGGTAAAAATGCCCTCCCCCCCAGAAGATCTCTGGAAGCCACAAACACCCTCCCAGAGCCTCTGTGCAAGCCAAAAATCATTTGGTCAGCACAAACATGCATATTGGAGCTGAGCTAGGGCAACAGCTCATGTGCCAGCAGATATGGCTTTGCATGCCACCTGTGGCACCCATGCCATAGGTTTGCCATCATTGCTCTAAGGTAAAGATTCCCCCACACATGCATGCTAGTCATTTCCAGCTCTAGTGGGTGATGCTCATCTCCGTTTCAAAGCCAAAGAGCCAGCTCTGTCCGAAGACATCTCTGTGGTCATGTGCCTATCATAACTAAATACCAAAGGTGCACAGAATGCTGTCACTTTCCCACCAAAGTGGTCCTTATTTTTCTACTTCCACAGAGAAGATGGGGTTCAGCCTGTTTTCCAAGGCACCCAAACGCCAGACAAGAAATAATGGATGGAAGCTGACCAAAGAGTGATTCAACCTGGAAATAAGGAGAAATTTCCTGACAGTAAGAGCAATCAACCAGTGGAACAGAAGTTGCCTGCTGAGGTTGTGAGAACTCCAAACACTTGAGACTTTCAAAAGGAAATTGGACGGTCATTTGTCTGAAATGGTGTAGGGACTCCTGCTTGAGTGGGAGGCTGGACTAGATGACCTACAAGGTCCCTTCCAACAGCAACAACATCAACAACAACAACAATAATAGCCTTGCATTTATACATGCTTTCGAACTGTTAGGTTGGCAGAAGCTGGGGCAAGTAACGGGAGCTCAGTCCATTATGTGATGCTAGGGATTCGGACTGCCGAACTGCCGACCTACTGATCAACAAGCTCAGAGCCTTATTATTATTATTATTATTATTATTATTATTATTATTATTATTATTATTATTATTATTATTTATTAGATTTGTATGCCGCCCCTCTCCATAGACTCGGGGCGGCTCACAACAATAACAAAGACAATGTAAGAACAAATCTAATAATTTAAAAAAACACTGAAACCCCCATTATTAAAAGCAAGCATACACCCAAACATACCATGTATAAATTGTATAGGCCCGGGGGAGATGTCTCAATTTCCCCATGCCTGACGGCAGAGATGGGTCTTAAGAACTTTACGAAAGGCAAGGAGGGTGAGGGCAGCTCTGATCTCCGGGGGGAGTTGGTTCCAGAGGGCTGGGACCGCCACCGAGAAGGCTCTTCTCCTGGGTCCCGCCAAATGACATTGTTTAGTCTACAGGACCCGTAGAAGGCCAACTCTGTGAGACCTAACCGGTTGCTGGGATTCGTGCGACAGAAGGCGGTCCTGGAGATATTCTGGTCCGATGCCATGAAGGGCTTTATAGGTCATAACCAACACTTTGAATTGTGACCGGAAACTGATCGGCAACCAATGCAGACTGCGGAGTGTTGGAGTAACATGGGCATATTTGGGGAAGCCCATGATTGCTCTCACAGCTGCATTCTGCACGATCTGAAGTTTAGCTTAGCCACAACAATCCTCTAAAAGGATGCAAATGGCCAGCTGTCTGCAAGGACTGTAAATCCTTCCTTTCTTTACTATCTAGTCAGAGCTGAAGAAGCTCCTTGCATGAGAAGCAAAACATCTTCAAAAGAAAAAAAAACAAAAAAGTCCAGTTGCCTCCTGAAAAAAAGCAGCTTTGGGACAAAACCCAAAAAGTATGGGCAATAATGGCTATCCTGCCAGTAGAAAACAAACATGCAAAGAAGAGAGAAAGCTCAACAGCACTTTTTTGTGGCGGCGATCACCAATGTCCAATGACAGATATGGCACAAGAAGAAGAAGTGACTCACCTAACAGCTGTGTCAGAAAATTTCATAAATCAAGTGTGACTTCCTTAACAACTGCCTGAAAATTCTGATTCTCAGTTCTGGTTGTAAGATGAGGACTACTATACATGTAGAGGCACAGATGATTGAGGTGTCAGGAATGCAGGAATGCAATGGTGCATCATGAAAAAATGCTGGCTGGCCTGGCTAAGCCATAAATAAGAGCACAGTTTGTTGAAGTATTGCCAGATTTGGGGTGCAATAAATGCCTTGCAGCAAAGAATCACTTGGTTTTTTAAAATACAGTGATACCTCGTCTTACGAACCCCTCGTCATACGAACTTTTTGAGATACGAACCCGGGGTTTAAGATTTTTTTGCCTCTTCTTCCGAACTACTTTCACCTTACGAACCCGCTGCCGCCGCTGGGATAATTTTTAGTGACTTTTCATTATTAGATTTGTTATATATTGTACTATTACTGTTATGAGCCGCCCCGAGTCTACAGAGAGGGGCAGCATACAAATCTAATTAATAATAATAATAATAATAATAATAATAATAATAATAATAATAATAATAATAATACCCTGCCTCCGGACTTCCGTTGCCAGCCGAAGCGTCTGTTTTCATGCTGGTGGGATTCCCCTGAGGCTCCCCTCCATGGGAAACCCCACCTCTGGATTTTACGATGCTGCAGGGGAATCCCAGCAGGGGAATCCCACCAGTGCAAAGACGGGCGTTTCGGCTGGCAAAAGGGGTGAATTTTGGGCTTGCACGCATTAATCGCTTTTCCATTGATTCCTATGGGAAACATTGTTTCGTCTTATGAACTTTTCACCTTACGAACCTCATCCTGGAACCAATTAACTAAGACAAGGTAGCACTGTATATATAGAGAGAGACAAAACAATGTTTCCCATATATATATATCCATTGTCTTCTAGTTGGTCACCTTGAGTTTTGTAATCCATATATGGCATCCCCCCTTTAATGAATTCTTAATCTGGATGAAATCTAAATTTCCAGGTCTACTGTAAAAGACAATGGAGGATGTATGTATCAATGCACGGTAGTCATATTTTCAGGATATCCACAACGAAAAATGCAGGAATCTTGTTTATTTTGGGGTGTGCTGACTGCTGGCAGTTTTGGGTTGTTCTTTTTTCTTTCCTTCTTTCTTTTTCTAGGATAGCAAAACAAAAATAGCCAGCAGCAAAGTAAGGCTGAGTCCTGGTGGACCAAGCGCCAGAGGTTTGCTGAAGATGTCCAGATGTTCATTCTGGCTTCCTGCTGGCAAACCGCCCAATTAATATCAAACCATTTGTGGCAGGTATTTTTTTTTTTTAAAGGAGAAAATGATAGCAGGAAGATAAATGTTTTAAGCAAAATTCCCCTTAGGAATGTCTTTATAATTTATATTTGTATCTTTGGAAATGGCTTTAATACTATTTTGTAAATTAAACACTCCTAAAACATTGGACACCCCTGAGTCATAAACATTGGTTGCATACAGATTCAGGACTATATAGCCCAATTAAACAAACATGCTCTTTAAAAAAACGTAGTCCATTTAGATAGGCAGAATCGATAAACTCAGTGTTATCCATAAAAGTTCCAGTCCTCAATTTTAAAAGGTAAAGGTTCTCCTCATCACACATATGGGCTAGTCCAGGGATCCCCAATCTTGGTAACTTTAAGGCTTGTGGACTTCAACTCCCAGAATTCTCCAGCGGAAGTTGGCACAAGCCTTAAAGTTGCCAAGTTTGAGGACTTCTGTGGTAGTTGTTCCTGACTCTAGAGGGCAGTGCTCATCTCTGCTTCAAAGCTGAAGAGTTAGTGCTTTCCGAAGATGTCTCTGTGGTCATATGAACAGTATGACTAAGTAACGGGAGCTCACCCCATTACGTGGCACTTAGGGATTTGAACCGTTGACCTGCCGACCTTTCGGTCAACAAGCTCAGTGTCTTAGCCACTGAGCCATAACGTCCCCTCCTTGACTTACAACCATTCATTTAGTGACTGTTCGAAGGTACAACAGCACTGGAAAAAAGTGACTTCACTTTTTCACACTTATGACCGTTGCCACATATATTCCCACGGTCACATGGCCAAAATTCAGATTTTGGTATGTATCTCTGATGGTTACAGTGTCCCGTGATAATGTGATCCTCTTCTAACAAGCAAAACCAATGAGGGAGGCCTGATTCACTTAACAACCATGTTTTTAACCCATTGCAGTAATTCATTTAACAACTTGTGGCAAGAAAGGTCATAAAGAGGGGCAAAACTCACTTAACTAATGTCTCACTTAGTGATGGAAATTTTGGTCATAAGTCTAGAACATTAACCTGACTAGGTGGCTCAGTGGCTAAGACACTGAGCTTGTCAATCAGAAAGTTTGGCGGTTCAAATCCCTAGTATAGGCCTCTAATATAGATGACCTCCAAGGTCCCTTCCAACTCTATTACTGTTACTATTTGTAGCTATTCTTTTTTTTTTACCAATCATGAAAAGTTTGGAGTATCTATCTCTCATTTGCTGCAATGAGGGAAAGCAAGTAGGATGCTTGGCTGCATAGCTAGAAGTATAACAAGCAGGAAGAGGGAGATTGTGATCCCACTATATAGAGCGCTGGTGAGACCCCATTTGGAATACTGTGTTCAGTTCTGGAGACTTCACCTACAAAAAGATATTGCCAAAATTGAACGGGTCCAAAGACGGGCTACAAGAATGGTGGAAGATCTTAAGCATAAAACGTATCAGGAAAGACTTCATGAACTCAATCTGTATAGTCTGGAGGACAGAAGGAAAAGGGGGGACATGATCGAAACATTTAAATATGTTAAAGGGTTAAATAAGGTCCAGGAGGGAAGTGTTTTTAATAGGAAAGTGAACACAAGAACAAGGGGACACAATCTGAAGTTAGTTGGGGAAAAGATCAAAAGCAACATGAGAAAATATTATTTTACTGAAAGAGTAGTAGATCCTTGGAACAAACTTCCAGCTGACATGGTAGATAAATCCCCAGTAACTGAATTTAAACATGCCTGGGATAAACATATATCCATCCTAAGATAAAATACAGAAAATAGTATAAGGGCAGACTAGATGGACCATGAGGTCTTTTTCTGCCGTCAGACTTCTATGTTTCTATGTTTCTATGATGTGTTTTTTTTTTGGTTGATTTACACTTATTTGTAACTCATGCAGTTATATAACATTTGGTGGCTTCTCTATCAGTGGTGTGGAATTGGAGCTTTAATGATGTTTGCCCACATTCATTCTGGTTGGGCAGATACCTAAGTGCAACTAACAGACCAGTTAGATGTATGTATGCTTGAGGCAATCGTACTCTAATTTCATTTGAAGTATTTCACTGTTCCTATCATGCTACCTTCTAAATTTTCCAGGGACTAACATTTTCAGCTTCCCAACTATCATCATTAGTAGACTTCAAGTTGTAGATGATATCTCTAACTTGGGTGGGAAATGGTATATATATGAACTAGATGCACAAAAAGTTCAGTCTAGGACAACATAGGGCTTGCATTCTGAGTAAATCTGGACTCTGGTTTCAAAACATCTCAATAATTTTAGGGTGTGCTTTTAATTAACTTGTACTTCAATTATATCTGGATCTCTTTTCCTAACCACCTTGAGTGCCATCTGTTGGTGGGAAAAAAATGATTTTAAATCCTAACAAGGTGCATGTTCATATAAGTACGCATGCATAAAAATAGCCTATGTAAGAAATTGGGGATAAAGTTACGGTATGTAGAAACTCTGTTTTTGCTTGTGTTTTCTTTCAATTCAATTGATTGAATTTCTATGCCGCCCTTCTCCATAGACTCAGGGCGACTTACAAAAATGGGAATAAAATACAATACAAAATATAGCAAGAGAAACTCAAACATAAAATTAATATTTAAACCCCAAAGATATAAAAACCAAGCATTCACATTCATTCTAACTACAGTGATACCTTGTCTTACAAACTTAATTGGTTCCGGGACAAGGTTCTTAAGGTGAAAAGTTTGTAAGACGAAACAATGTTTCCCATTGGAATCAATGGAAAAGTGATTAATGCGTGCAAGCCCAAAATTCACCCCTTTTGCCAGCCAAAGCGCCCATTTTTGCGCTGCTGGGATTCCCCTTAGATCCCCCTCCATAGGAAACCCCATCACTGGACTTCTGTGTTTTTGCAATGCTGCAGGGGAATCCCAGCATCGCAAAAACAAGTGTTTCGCTGTCAATGGAATTCCGGAGGTGGGGTTTCCCATGGAGAGGAGCCTCAGGGGAATCCCAGCAGCGCAAAAACGGGTGCTTCGCTGGCAACGGAAGTCCAGAGGCGGGTCATCCCAGCGGCGGCGGGGGGGTTGTAAGGTGAAAATAGTTTGTAAGAAGAGGCAAAAAAATCTTAAACCCTGGGTTTGTATCTCGAAAAGTTTGTATGACGAGGCGTTTGTAAAATGAGGTATCACTGTACAATCATGCGTGTTAAAGCTCAACAGCTCCAGGTCTGCTGGCAGGGGTGTGTTTTTAAGACCTTGCGAAAGGCCAGGAAGGCTGGGAGCATTGTGGATCTCTGGAGAGAGTTGGTTCCAGAGGGCTGAGGCAGCCACAAAGAAGGCCTTTCCCCTAGGCCTCACCAGCCAGCATTGCTTAGCTGACGGGACCTGGAGAAGGCCAACTCGGTGGGATTTAACCAGCCACTGGGACATGTGAGGCAGGAGACCATCATGCTGCTGGTTCAGTCAAATTTGGGCATACTGGTAGTGGTGGCCACCAGTGGTTTGGAGAAGCAGTAGCAGCGGTAGTGCAAGGTTTCGCCCACCTGCCCAGACATTACCGTTTTCTTTTATTTTAACCATCTGCGCATGAGCAAAACCTTCTGTGCAATGCACAGAGGGTGAAAAAGTACATGCAACAGTGATGGGCAAAGCACACGCTTCCAAACCCATTGGGAATAGAATAGAATAGAATTTTATTGGCCAAGTGTGATTGGACACACAAGGAATTTGTCTTGGTGCATATGCTCTCAGCATACATAAAAGAAAAAGATACATTTGTCAAGAATCATGTGGTACAACACTTAACGTTTGTCATAGGCGTCAAATAAGCAATGAAGAAACAATCAATATTAATAAAAGTCTTAGGATACAAGCAACAAGTTACAGCCATACAGTCCTAAGTGGGAGGAAAGGGGGATGATAGGAATGATGAGGAAAAAAACTATTAGAAATAGAAGTGCAGATTTAGTAAAAAGTCTGACAGTGTTGAGGGAATTATTTGTTTAGTAGAGTGATGGCGTTCGGGAAAAAACTGTTCTTGTGTCTAGTTGTCTTGGTGTGCAGTGCTCTGTAGCAATGTTTTGAGGGTAGGAGTTGAAAAAGTTTGTGTCCAGGATGCGAGGGGTCAATAAATATTTTCCCCACCCTCTTTTTGACTCATGCAGTATACAGGTCCTCAATGGAAGGCAGGTTGGCAGCAATTGTTTTTTCTGCAGTTCTGATTCTCCTCTGAAGTCTGTGTCGGTCCTGTTGGGTTGCAGCACCAAGCCAGACAGTTATAGAGGTGCAGATGACAGACTCAATGATTCCTCTGTAGAACTGGATCAGCAGCTCCTTGGGCAGTTTGAGCTTCCTGAGCTGGTGCAGAAAGGACATTTTTTGTTGTGCTTTTTTGATGATGTTTTTGATCGTTGGGTGACCATTTTAGGTCTTGAGATATGATAGAACCTAGAAATTTGACTCAATGATTTCTCTGTAGAACTGTATCAGCAGCTCCTTGGTAAACAGATTTCACTGCTGAATTGATTAGTGCTCTTTATCATTCTGTGCTTATTTTAAGAAGAAATGTTGCTTAAGGTACTTCCTTTCCCGCCCGCCCCCCCAAAAAGGTGCTGAATGTGTTTCTTTAATGTACTTTAATTGCACTCTTTTCTACCCACTAATGCATGCCAAAAGAGAAACGTGTAAAACACAGTGTTTGGGGGGGAGGGACCATTTTCTTCTGTCAAGAAGATTTTAAAAAGCAAATCACCGAAAATATAATTTTTACAGATTCACATCGGTTTTTAAAAATCCTCTTTCTTAGATGGATAAAATCTGAGTCTGAACCCGAACAACTGGAAGACTTGCCTGAAGGCTGAAAGGATTCGAATGAGGAGAAATAGGTTAGCAATAGCATTTAGACTTATATATTGCTTACAGTGCTTTTACAGCCCCCTCTAAGCTGTTTACAGAGTCAGCCACTTGCCTCCAACAATCTGGGTCCTCATTTTACCCACCTCGGGAGGATGGAAGGCTGAGTCAACCTTGAGCCGGTGATGAGATTTGAACAGCTGAACTGCAACTAGCAATTAGCTGAAGTAGCCTGCATGCTGCACTCTAACCACTGTGCGACTCCACAGGTTAGCACAGAGGCCTTCAAACTTGGCAACTTTAAGATGTGGACTTCAACTCCCAGAATTCTCCATCCAGTAACTTTTAAAGTTGCCAAGTTTGGGGACTTCTGGAGTAGCGTAATAGAGTGGTTGTGGATTCTGAGGCTGATTGTCTCTGAAGTGGGATCAACTTTAGCTTTGGATAGAGTTCTACTCCTACAGATGGAATGGAGTTATTGGATCTCAGCTCCTACAGGGAAAAAAACAAACAAACAGATGTAAGCTCTTGTCAGAAGAGCCGTTGCCCAGCTTCAGCTGGTGATCAGTTGTGTTTTTATTTATTTGTTTGTTTGTTTGTTTGTTTGTTTATTTATTTATTTATTTATTTGTCAAAACATGACAAAGCGACTGTGTCCTCTTTGCCGATGATGTAAAACTCTTCAACACCACCGATAACACAACTACTCTCCAAAAAGACCTTGATGCTGTTTCTGAGTGGTTTAACACATGGCAACTCCAAATCTAAACTAGCAAATGCTCTGTCCTACACATTGGGAAGAAGAATCTGAACTCCAAATACGAACTGAATAATCAAATTATCGCAGATAATCCCCACTCGGTTAAAGACCATGGTATACTAATAACAAAAGATTTAAGTGCCAAAGCCCACTGCAACAATACAGCCAAGAAGGCTTCAAGAGTTGTAAACCTAATCCTACGTAGCTTCTGATCTGGTAATCTCACACTACTTACCAGAGCTTACAAAACTTTTGCCAGACCCATCCTCGAATACAGCCCATCTGTTTGGAACCCATATCGCATCTCAGACATTAACACCCTTGAAAATGTCCAAAGATACTTCACCAGAAGAGCCCTTCACTCCTCCACTCGAAATAGAATACCCTATGAGACTAGACTTTCAATCCTGGGCCTAGAAAGTTTAGAACTAAGATGCCTTAAACAAGATCTAAGTATTGCCCACAAGATCATATGCTGCAACGTCCTGCCTGTCGCCGACTACTTCAGCTTCAACCAAAACAACACAAGAGCACACAACAGATTTAAACTTAATATTAACTGCTCCAAACTTGACTGTAAAAAATATGACTTCAGTAACCGAGTTGTCGAAGCGTGGAACTCATTACTGGACTCCATAGTGTGATCCCCAAACCCCCAACACTTTACCCTTAGATTATCTACGGTTGACCTATCCAGATTACTAAGAGGTCAGTAAGGCGCATGTACAAGTGCAATAGAGTGCCTTCCTATTACTCTCCTATATCTCCTATACCTTTCTTCTATTCCTATATCTCTTCTTCTATTCTTTCATTGATATGTTCTATTACTATACCTTCTTTTCTATTATTTCTTAGATATTTTACTATGAGTATCTCCTCTATAACCTTCATCACGTATTTTACTATGTGTATATAGATATATACCCACTAAAACCCTCATTGTGTATTGGACAAAATAAATAAATAAAATATACAAGATAATAGGTATGGTATAAACAAAAACAAGTTGGTATAAATAAATTTGGACAGTAGGACAGGGACACTAAGCATGATGTGCGCTTATGCACCGCCCCTTATAGACCTCTTAGGAATGGAGAGAGGTCGACTATAGACAGTCTAAAGTTAAAGTTTGGGGAGTTTGGGGAAGAAACCACAGAGTCAGGTAATGCATTCCAGGGATTGATCACTCTGTTGCTGAAATCGTATTTTCTGCAGTCGAGTTTCGAGTGGTTTACATTGAGTTTGAACCTATTTTGTGAGCACGTGTTGTTGCGGTCAAAGCTGAAATATTCATTGATGGGTAGAACCTTGTGGTAGGTGATTTTATGAACTACATTTAGACCAGATCGAAGGCAATATAGCTCTAAGCTATGTAATCCCAAAATTTCAAGTCTGGTGGAGGTACCTTCTCTGGACTACAAGATTATGATTACTTGTATGCCCTTATTATCTCAAGATGAACTACTGACATGGGACCACTTTAGAAAACCCTTTGGAAATTCCAATTACAGTGGTACCTCGACATACGAGTTTAATTCGTGCCAGAGCTGACCTCGTATGTCGATCATCTCGTATCTTGAACAAATGCATTTAGATTTGGCTTTTCACACCGAGATAACTGGAAAAAATGGAATTCTTGCACCACCTAGTGGGCGCTCGGCTCGTATCCCGAATTTGAGCTCGGGTGTCGAACAGAAATTTTGCTCGCGTCGCAGCTTGTAACTTGAAATACTCGCATGTGGAGCAGCTCATATCTAGAGGTACTACTGTACTGCAAAATGCAGTGGGTCACATGTTGACCAGGACAATATGTCTTCCCACATAACACAGACTTTGTAAGGAATTCTAGTTGCTAGTTTGCTTTGGGTATAATTCAAGGTGCAGGTGATCATCTTTAAGGTCCTCCATCACTTGACGTCTGGCTATTTTTGAAATGACTTGCTTCAAAGAGAATCAGCAGCACTAGTCTAGTGTAGAGAAGGACCAGGGAGACATGATAGCTGGATTCCAATATTTGAGGGTCTGCCACAGAGGGGAAGGGGGTCAAGCCAGGGGTGAAATTCTGCAGGTTCTGACAAGTTCTGGAGAAATGGTAGCAGAGATTTTGAGTAGTTTGGAGAACCGGTGATACCACCTTTGGCTGTCCCCAGAATGGGTTGAGAATGGAGATTTTGCAATATCCTTCCACTGTCACGCCCTCCAAGCCATACCCACAGAACTGGTGGAGGGGGGGAATTTGAATTTCACCCCTGGGTCAAGCTATTTTCCAAAGCACCAGAAAGCCAGACAAGGAATAATGGATGGAAATTGAACAAGGAGAGATTCAACTTGGAAACAAGGAGAAATTTTCTGACAGTGAGAACTATCAACCAATGGAACAGAAGTTGCCTTCAGAAGTTGTGGGAGTCTCTTCTTGAAAGCTTCATCACTGGAAGCTTTCAAGAAGAGACTGGACTGCCATCTGTCAGAAATGGTGTAGGGTCTTCTGCTTGGGGGCAGGGGTTGGACTAGATGACCTTCAAAGTCCCTTCCAACTCTGTTAATCTGTCTACCTAATCGTGTGAAAAGAGTAGAATCACACATACTCTCTCACATTCACAAAGGGCAAAAAAACATCATTCAGAGGCCAAATTTCTTGCAGAAGCTCACCTTGAATGGAACACCCTTCTGTCAGAATTAAACATCTAGCTTTTAGGAAGCCTTTTTTAAAAATTGGTTCTTCCAGCATGCATTTGGAAAAATGGATTGTGCACTTGAGATAATGTTTGTGCCATATTTCATCCTAGATGTTATGACTGATCAGTGATTTGTGTTGATGGTACATATGGAATTTCATGCTGATGTTGTGCTTTATATGAATGTTAGATTACAGAATTATTGAGTTGGAAGGGATTTGGAGGTCTTCTAGTCCAACCCCCAGCTTAAGCAAGAGACGCTATACCAGTGAGGGCGAACCTTATTTCCCTCGGGTGCCAAAGTAGTGTGCATGTGTGCTATCGCACATGCACAAGTGCCCACACCCATAATTCAGTGCCTGGGGAAAGTGAAAACAGCTTCCCCCACTCCCCGGAGGTCCTCTGGAGATTGGAAACGGCCTGTTTCCCACCTTCTGGTGGGTCAGTAGACTCATGTTTTGCCCTCCCATGCTCCAAAGGTTTCCCTGGAGCCGAGGGAGGGTAAAAATGCCCTCCCCCACCCCGCCAGAGGCTCTCTGGAAGCCAAAAACGCCCTCCCAGAGCTTCTGTGTGAGCCAAAAATCACCTGGCCAGCACGCAACAGCTCGCGTGCCAGCAGATATGGCTCCGCATGCCACTTGTGCACCCATGCCGTAGGTTCGCCATCACTGCCTTATACCATTTCAGAAAAGTGACTCTCCACTCTCTTCTTAAAAGCTTTCAATGTGATGAAGCACCCACAACTTCTGAAGGCAAGTTGTTCTACTGAATAATTGTTCTGATTGTCAGGATATTTCTCCTTAGACCAGGTTGCTTCTCTCCTTGATTAGTTGCCACCCATTGCTTCTTGTCCTGCCTTCAGGTGCTTTGGAGAATAGACTGGCCCACTAGTCTTTGTGGCAACCCCTGAAATATTGGAACACTGCTATCATGTCACCCTAATCCTTCTTTTCATCAAACTAAACATACCCAATTCCCGCAGCTGTTCTTTGTATGTTTTAGTCTGCAGGCCCTTAATCATCTGAGTTGTTCTTCTCTGCACACTTTTCAAAGATTCAACAACATTTTTCCTATGTTGTTGCACAGCCTACATTCTGGATGATGTCCTCTCCACACAGCATTGTTTTTTTTTAAAAAAGATTAGATTTCTCATACTCTTCAAAGAAGGGAAATAGAGGAAAGGGATTCAAAGGAAGGGACTTGTTTGCTCAGCTGTTGCAGTCTTCCTTGCTTTGGAAGAATAAATGCTATGTCACCTTACTCAGCAGGAGATCTTTACAGTAGTAAAGGAATGGGAGGCAATAGATGTTTTTCTGCCACATCCTGTCGTTTTTACATTGGTGTTGATTTTCTAACCTTTCCGTTTTCCCATATTCCCGCGACAATTTATGATCCCTTACAATTGTGCTTATGTTTATGCAGAACAAAAACAAAGAAAAACTATGGAAATCAGTTGAAGTTATAGAGTCACCTAAAGAAAGGGAACCAAAGCAGTAAAACACAGAATGAAAATTTGTAAAGCATTAGAATAGATAGAGGGGAGACCTGGAGAAATTCTGTCCCAGTAGTTGGTAACTGGAAAAGAACCCATGCATTTGCCCTGCCCTGCCTGGTCACCTTCTCTAGCAGGCTCAGAGCAGTGGGCAACTGGGAAAACACTCCCCACCTGGGGGAATCGATCGAGAGGGGCTATGCATGTTCCCCAGGGTCACACGTGCCCCCTGGCTTCACTCCATGTCCCCCCAGTTGGGCACTGTTGTGGTTAGCTCTGGCCCAGCTCCTGCCCCAAGGACTGTGGATGTGGGGGAGACATCCACATGCTGCAGGCCTGTTTTGCCCCCAGTGGAATCTGATGATGAAGGCTCCTCTGACCAAGAAGACATGAGTGACAGGGAGGAGGAGAGTGTGGCAGACAGCTCAGAAGGAGATCAATTATCTAGCTCCTCCTTGGATTCAGAACAAGAGTTAATGATACAGCCACGCATGCGGAGAGCGATGCATAGGCAACAACAACTGAGAGATTATTATCAAAGAAAATGAGGCCACCTGTGGTTGGGTGGGGCTGTGGTAATTAGTGAGGCTGCTATAAATAGCAGCCTGTGGGTTTGGCCATTGTGGAGGATTATCTGATTCTTGTGTTTCGTGACTGCTTTACTGACTTTGACTTTTTGTGTGCTGATTTTTCCCCCTTTGAAACTAAACCAGAGCAAAGTGTGTTTCACTTTGTGAAAGAAGGACTGTGAATTGCCTCACAGCTGCAAGCTAAGTATCACAGAACTGATAAGGGACTTGTACAAATTACCAGTTTGTTTGGAGACGAGTGCTCTTTGCTATACCAAAAGAGGGCTTAGTTTAAGTGAATTTTCATTATAAAGAACATTGTTTTGAATTTTCAAATGTGTGTGTGTCTGAAATTTGTACCTGTGAATTTTTGGGAGGATTCTACCGGAGAGCCCGACAGAACAGGCACACACCCCTATTTGAGAAGCACTGGATTAAGGCATCAGGCTATATACAGGGAGATGCTGAGTTCCAACAACACCTTAGCTGGGTGACCTTTGGACCAGTTACTCTCTCCCTCAATCTAGGAAGGAACTATTGCAAATTTAGACAATATTGTCTAAAAAACATTTCCAAGAAAAATGCAGGGACTTGTCCAGGCACTATCTGAGAATCAGACATGATTAAATGGAAGAAGGAAAAAACCCATTGATATAGAAGTCACTTGTATTTTTTTCAGTGACAATGGGCTGTTTCTCTATGGCATTATTCTTAGCTGCAATAAAGATTCTTATCCAGAAAACTCATGTTTGGGAGATTTCTGCCAAGTCTAGCCAAGCAGATGAATAAAGTTAAGCCATTACACTTTACTGATGAGTTTTAGAAATGATACCAAACAGATTCAAATTTTGTATTTATCCCATTCATCTAAATTGATCACCACTCTTTCCTGTCTGACCCATGTTTTGATCTAGCTGGATAGATGATAGTTGGATAGATGGATGGATGGATGGACGGACGGACAGACAGACAGACAGAGACAGACAGATAGATTTGGTTTTTGGAATATAAGATTTTCCTCCCTAAAAGAGCTGAAAATTGGTGTGCGTCTTATATGCTGAATGTAGCAATAGCAGTAGCAACAGCATGTAGATTTATATACTGCTTCAGAGTGCCTTACAGCCCTCTCTAAGCGGTTTACAGAGAGTAAGCATATTGCTCCCAACAATCAGGGTCATCATTTTACTGACCTTGGAAGGATGGAAGGCTGAGTCAACGTTGAGCCTGCTGAAATTCGATCTGCCAAACAGCTGGCAGCTGGTGATCAGCAGAAATAGCTTGCAGTACTGCACTCTAACCACTGTGCCACCGAATGTAGCTTTTTTGAAGCTTTTTTCCCAGCCCTAACAAGGTGCTAACGATCTTCCCAGTTCTTACAGGCTTGCATGCTCTTTCATTTCAACTCAACCCAGATAAGACGGAGTGGCTGTGGGTTCTGCCTCTCAAGGATAATTCCATCTGTCCATCCATCACCCTGGGGGGAATTATTGACCCCCTCAGAGAGTGTGCGCAACTTGGGCGTCCTCCTTGATCCACAGCTCACATTAGAGGACCATCTTTCAGCTGTGGCGAGGGGGACGTTTGCCCAGGTTCGCCTGGTGCACCAGTTGTGGCCCTATCTGGATCGGGACTCACTACTCACAGTCACTCATGCCCTCATCACCTTGGGATTTGACTATTGTAAATCTCTCTACATGGGGATACCTTTGAAAAGTGTTCGGAAACTTCAGATCATGCAGAATGCAGCTGCAAGAGTAATCATGGGCTTCCCAAGGTATGCCCATGTTACACCAACACTCCACTGTCTGCATTGGTTGCCGATCAATTTCCGGTCACAATTCAAAGTGTTGGTTTTGACCTATAAAGCCCTTCATGGCATCGGACCAGAATATCTCCGAGACCGCCTTCCGCCGCACGAATCCCAGCGACCGATTAGGTCCCACAGAGTTGGCCTTCTCCGGGTCCCGTCGACTAAACAATGTCGTTTGGCGGTCCCAGGGGAAGAGCCTTCTCTGTGGTGGCCCCAACCCTCTGGAACCAGCTCCCCCCTGAGATTAGAACTGCCCCCACCCTCCTTGCATTTCGTAAACTCCTTAAAACCCACCTCTGCCATCAGGCATGGGGGAACTGAGATAACTTCCCCAGGCCTATACTGTTTACGTATGGTATGTTGTGTGCATGTTTTTTTTAAATTATGGGTTTTTAGCTTTCTAATTATTGAATTTGTATTATATATTGTTTTCTGTTGCTGTGAGCCACCCCGAATCTGCATTGTTACTCTCTCCGAATAAGGGGTTTTTTTTTTCAGCCCTAACCAGTCTCCCGAGAGCGGCGGCATACAAATCTAATAAAATAAAAATAAATAAATAAATAAAATAATGTGCTGAAGCTGACCAGACAAAGGAACATTAGGCAGATGAATACCTGGTTTCATAAAAAGGTTTCAGAGCAGCTTTTAAACTGATCCCTAGGGGCAAGTCGACAGGAGCTGGGCAGCTTCCAGTTCGAGAAAGCACAAACATGGAGGGTGGAATTTATGCACACATTGATGAGTCAACAGGAAAACTAGATTGGTTTTGTGTTGTGATTCCATCTGAGGCCCCTCAGGGAACGGCTGATCCTCTGCCGGCTTCCTGCTCAGAGGGGGAGGAGGAGGAACAGGAGGTTCAGGCAGACGGGGAGGAGGAATCTCAGGCTGAGGGAGAGGGAGGACAGCCAGAGTCCCCCGAGAGGGAGCTCTCCCCAGCAAGCAGCCTGGATTCCTTAGATGAAAATGCACAAGCAATCATCGATCTCCGGCAGAGAAGAGCAACACAACGAAGGGGACAATTAGCCAGGTACTTTCAGCACTAAAGAGGCAACAGCTGGGTTTGGGTGTGGTGCTCTCTGGAAAGGCTGAAAAGGCAGACCCACCCTTCCTGGCTTGTGGAGTATTATCTTTGGGAGTCCTGGGACCTGGCTGTGATCTTTGGCGTCTTGGAATTCTGGTTTGTGACTTTGAATACTGAAACCTTGGGGGGAAAAGGTGTGGGTCTTATTCTCTACAGTGGTGGGTGTGCCAGCAAGAAGTCTGCTGTATTGTCTGGCCGTCAGGACTCTGCTGTGAAGTCTCATAGCCTGCCTGTTGGGAAGAACAGGTTTTTCTCTGTGTTTATTTTTCAAACTATAAAGTGCCTTTGTTTTTACCAGCGTGTCTGGCTGTTTTTTCCAGTTGGTGTTGAAGTCTGGGGGCACCCAGACAGAACAGTTTTGATATATGATGTTTGTCTCTTTGAGGAAAGTGGGGAAGTCTTTACTTGTTGACTACTTTGCAAATTATTTTGGTTATTGGAGAATATTAATATTAGGATTATAAAGTAGGATATTCCCTATTAGGTTATTACCCAGATATCCAGAGAAGATAGCACACGTTTGTACATCCAGAAGATAACACATGCTATTCCTAAGTTTGCATCTGAAGCAGGTAGAATTTGTCCTTTGCTTAAAAAACAAACACAGATTAATTTATTAGTAATGTTGAGTGGCATATTAGAGTGCCTTACTGTTCTTATGTTATTTTACTTTATTTTATTTTGATATACCGGGTGTATCTATGACCTGTAGTAAAAGAAATAAGAAGCACCTACTACGCTTCTTACCAGTTGGAGAATTCTTCTCCGGTATGAAGGAAATGGCCATTGTCTAATTCTCTTTTTACAAAATGTACGCTACTGATGATTATAAAAGCAGTTTAAATTGGGATAGAAATAAAGCAATGCTCTAATTCCCACCACTGAAACTTTGAATGCAGGACACTCTTAAGATGAAGTGGCCAAGCTTGTCAATCAAAATTCCCCAGAGCTACAAGTATGCTTCAGGTAGTCTCGGAAATGTTGCAAAAGGCTTAAGCATTAAGAGATATTGAACAGAAGGTGTATCACTAATAACTGTTTTAGGAGTCAGAAAACTCTGACCAATAATGAGAAAAACAGAGATTAAATATCTCAATAAAGATCAGATTCTATGCTGATAAATATTTAGACCAATAAACAGCATACTTCTCTCTCTTTCTGAGCATATTCCATAAATATAATATTTCCCATCTCTCTCTGGGAAAAAAATTAATAATAATAAAATCAGTATTTGTGCATAACTTTGACTACTTCGTCTTCAGACTCACTGGGGGGGGGGGGGCTTACCAGAAACAGGAGTCCATATATGTACGTACGTACGTACGTATGTATGTATGTATGTATGTATGTATGTATGTATGTAATTCCTCATTGAATTATGTATTGCTGTCACATCCTTGCAGAATAGATAAGATATTCTGGTGAAAAAATGTTTATGGTACAAAATTCCTCCTCATTAAGAAATAGAACAAGGCAAGTCTCTGTAATTTTCTACCCGAGCATCATGAAAGAGAGTTGTGCTTGTTATTTATATGCAAAAAACTTGTGTTTCTGACTCACTGTTATCCACTGGTGGGGATAAAAATACATTGATGGGTTTGTATGTAAAATGGCTTCTCCGATGTTTCACCAAATTTCTGGATAGCTATCAGGCACAAATAGCAATAGCAATTAGCAATAGCACTTACATACTGCTTCATAAGGCTTTACAGCCCTCTCTAAGCTGTTTACACAATTGGCATATTGCCACCAACAATCTGGATCCTCATTTTACCCACCTCGGAAGGATGGAAGGCTGAATCAACCCTCAGCTTGTGGGGATCGAACTCTTGGCAGTGAGCTGAATTAGCATGCAATTAGCAATAGCAGTCACATTTATCCTTATATGCTTCTTTTCATTGCTTTACAGGCCTCTCTAAGCAGTTTACAAATTTAGCAGATTTCCCCTAACAATCTGGGTCCTCATTTTACCCACTTCAAAAGGATGGAAGGCTGAGTCAACCTTGAGCCTGATGAGATTCGAAGTGCCAAATTGCAGACAGATGGCAGCAGTACAGTAGCTTGCAGTACAGTGTTCCCTCGATTTTCGCGGGTTCAAATTTCGCGGAAAGTCTATACCACGGTTTTTCAAAAATATTAATTAAAAAATACTTTTCGATTTTCCCCCCTGTACCACGGTTTTTCCCGCCCGATGACATCATATGTCATCAGCAAACTTTTGTCCACCTTTAATAAATATTTTTTTTAATAAACTTTAATAAAGAAACATGGTGAGTAATAATCTAAATGGTTGCTAAGGGAATGGGAAATTGCAATTTAGGGGTTTAAAGTGTTAAGGGAAGGCTTGGGATACTTTTAATAGCCAAAAATAGTGTATTTACTTCCGCATCTCTACTTCGCGGAAATTCAACTTTCGTGGGCGGTCTCGGAACGCATCCCCCGCGAAAATCGAGGGAACACTGTACTGCATTCTAACCACTGCACCACCAGGTCCAAACATGAAGGTTTGATAAAGCTGATTTATTGCTGAACAACCTATGCATAGGAATCCCAAAGGTCCTTTTGAAAAGGCAGCAAGACTCCCTTTATGTTTGCTTTTTTTTTCTTGAAAACATTTTGCTTTTCATCCAAGAAGCTTCTTCAGTTCTGGGGATCTGTGAGGGGGGGGGTCTATATAGCTGAAGACGCTTCTTGAATGAGAAGCGACATGTCTTCAAAGAAAGTCAAGTTGGCTTTTGAAGGCACTTTTGGACAACCATGCCCTGATGACTGACAATTTCCATAGAAATTTATGCATAGGAATCTTTTCAACTAGAGGTTGATACCTAATTAGAATTTTTTTTAAAAAGTCAATAGCACTTAGGGTATTGGACTTGATTCTCTTGTTACTATGTAGGGATTCTAGGCTGGTCTCACTTTTCACTCCACCCTCATGTTTTGTCAAGTCTTCTCATACAGTAGCAAATATTTGTTCAACATTTTCAAAACAGAACCTGGAATTCTTTTAATTTTTTTAGTTTGGGGGGGTTTTCTTTTTCATTTTCTATCTTTTTTATTTTTTATCTTCACACACACATATAACTGATTTTGAAAATGTAGAAATTTTAAAAAAGAATAGCATATATACATTTCTAAACGAGTCTACGGAGAGGGGCGGCATACAAATCCAATAAATAAAATAAATAAATAAAATAAATAAACAGTTCATACTCTGTATTTATGGAGTCTACAGAGAGGGGTGGCATACAAATCTAAATAATAATAATAATAATAATAATAATAATAATAATAATAATAATAATAATCTGTTACATTTTGAATTGTCAATTTTACACGTTATCTTAAATTAAGCTCTACGAAATTCTTATACAGGAATTGGGGTGAATGCCTATGTCAGCGCCCCAATTAACATCCAAGAAATTAATCGGAGTCCAAAAACCTTGGCCTTCTTCCAAGTTCCAACTTATTAACAGAGTCATGTGCAATACGAACTGTAGTCAAACCGATACTAACTTTTCCTACAGTTCTCCACCTAGGTTAAGATTCATCCCTTATTCTCACTCCCACAAGTCCATCACGTGTACCACTCTGTTTCTTTCATCGTCCACAATCTGCCCCTGCACCTCTGGCTGGTGCTGAACAAAAGACGACCTTGAATCTCTGGAAAGAATTTGTTGTGACTAGTATTTTTCCCTCTCATGCAACCACCCCTCCCCAATTCCCACAGTACTATTCTACTTGTGGCAGGCCAAAGTCAACTCAAAACAATGGCTTCGGCCGTACAGGCTGCCCATTACAATGATACAGGTTTCTGCCAATTATTTTTTTCTCTTTCATGGGAGAGAAAGCTGACAGAATAATCTTCTGCATTTTCCATCCTTCTGTAACATTTTTATGGGACATTGTGGAATATGGAGAAAAGAATGACTTCTGCCAGATACTGGAAGGGGAAAAAAACCCCAGGAAAATAAACCATGTGGAAAATTCTACAAAATGGCATTTATGCCTCTGGAAGGAATAAATCAGAAATGTTCTTAGTAATATCACTTCTGAAAAATGTTGGCTCAAAAGGTCTGAATCTATGTATCTATATTGCTCTGACTTTGAAAGCATTGGCTGTGAATAGGTTTCATGGTTCCTCCAGTAATTAGTCTGCTGTTAATCCTGTTTTATTGTCAATGACTCTCCCTCCACTGTGTGAAAGACAGGAATACTGATCCTTAGACTTAACTAGACAACCGTTTTAGAAGGAGTTTCTCAACTAACAAGAGAAACAGAATGACCAAGGTTGCACAAAAGAGCAGAGGGAGAAGACTTCTGACTTCCTGCTGATTTCCCCATTGAGTGTCCTTATGGGGACAGCAGAAATCCATCCATCCATCCATCCTCCCTCCCTCCATCTCAGCAGGCAAATAAGTGGCTGCTGCTAGGTGGAGGAGGAAATAAGGGATTCTTATTCTGGCTGGGAAACTGCCACAGAACATTGTAAATCCCTGGTTCTCAACCTTTCTAATGCCACGACCCCTTAATACAGTTCCTCATGTTGTGGGGACCCCCAACCATAAGTCTAGCACCAATTCTCCCAACAGAGCTTTAAGCTGATTGGCAGGAAGGTCAGAGGGACAACTCCATTGTAAACACCTGATTGGTTAGATTGTAAAAACATGTTCCAAGGCACCAGAATAGAAGCTTTAGTTCCTAACACCATGGGAAATTTGTCTTTTGCCATGGTCTTAGACAACCCCTGTGAAACAGTTGTTCAATCCCCAAAGGGGTCCTGACCCCCAGGTTGAGAACCACTATTGTAAATGAAGATACAGTTTGTGACCCCAGCAGCATCCCAGCAATGCGGCAGAAGAATGCATCACTGAACCAGTCACACTTCTCCAAATTTCATTCCTTCCAGAATTGTGGATCTCAGATTTTGAACACAGTCTGTGTTCTGCCGGCATGTCCCAACCACCCATAATTACAGTATAATTGGTCCAAAAAGACACACACCACACATAGTAGCACATACTGAATGGAGGCTTCCAGGTAAAGATCCAATAAATAATGCCACAAGATCACATTTTAGTACAGAGGCAGAATTCTCCCCATCCCTATATCCCAAGATTGAATAATCATAATCATAATCATAATCATAATCATAATCATAACCATAACCATAATCTATCTATCTATCTATCTATCTATCTATCTATCTATCTATCTATCTATCTATCTATCTATTCTGCCGGCGTGTTTCAACCGCCTATAATTACAGGGTAATTAGTCCAGAAAGACACACCACACGATGAAAGGAAAACCCAAAAGTCTTTATCAACAAAAAAGCAGAAACAACTCCCTTTTTAAATGTCAAAGGGATTTTCTGGTACACACAAGGCACAGGTTAAATGCAATCCAATTTTTCACACAGTAACTGCGAAATTGAGTCTAATTCCAAATTCCAGAAAGTCCACACACAGTCTTGAACAGGGAAATAGCAAAACCATGATCTTGACGAAACTATGAAATAGATAAACTTCCACGAGGCTAAATTAGCACGCTGCTCTTTTTATCTGTAGCACTAATTACAGCAGCCCCACCCAACCACAGGTGGTCTCACTTATCTCCTGTAATAATCCTTCAGTTGTTCTCTCCTATGCATCACTCTACGCATGGGTGGGTCTATCATACGTTCTTGTTCAGAATCCAGGGATGATAAGGATGATTAATCTCCTCGTGGGCTGTCTGTCAAAGTCCCCCCTTCCCTGCTACTCACGCTTCCTTTGTCAGAGGAGCCTTCGTCGGGAGATTCTATCGGAAGCAAAACAGGCCTGTGGCACGTGGATGTTTCCCCCACATCCACCTCCACATTCCTTGGGGCAGGAGCTGGGCCAGAACCAACTGCAACAGTCTGTAAGTGAGCCCATTTGAGGTTCAAAAACTGTTGCTTTCTAATGCACTGTTGCACCCAATTAAAGGTCATGTCAACAAGGTTTTTAGTCATCTCTCTACCTCTTTCACTGTCTCTATTTCTATTTATTAGTACTTGACAAGACAATGAAAATAAAGGGACAAATCCTGATGTGCTAAAGCCGCCCACATTTGTAGGACATTTACGACCAACTAATGTTCTATTTGCTACATAAAAATGCTATATAAATATTTTATATACTGTTGTTTAAGGGGCCAGAGGAATTCCTGGGAAATCCCACTTCTACTGTTTACAGGGGAGGTAGTTCCATATAATTCTGAAATCAAACTCTCAGGAATAAGAACAAAGAACAGAATGTGTTGTTCCACAGATTGGAGCCATAAATTGAAAACATTTCCCTTCCCACCGATAGCATTTTAAGAGTTTGCAAAAGTTGCTAAAAAGCCTAAACTAAAACTAAAATTGTCTGCATTTATAAAGCAAATGTTGTTCTGTGTGTCTTTGGCATAAACTTTAAAAAAATGGGAACACTATAACAGATGGATTCTTTGTTGCTTTATTTGCCTTTTCATGTGTAAACCTGCAACAGTAAATCATGGCTGGATACTTAAGTCCAGGTGGACTTAAAGTATCGGCTATATTTGCATTACCTGGGGCTAAAATGCAACGGGAGGTGTTCTGGGCTTCAGCATAGTGTGGGAACTAATCATCTTAACTTTACTCATATTATTGCTTTGTGGGTTGGAGGAGTAAAAGCATCTTATCCTACAATCACAATTCTGTTGTCTTGCCAGAGTTTAAATTTTAGCGTATTATGCAAAAAAAGAAGAAAAGAAAAGCAGCCATAAAAATAGAATGGAGAGTGTTTGCTTATAAAGTCATCAAGATTCTGATTAACTGGTTAAAAAAGCAATGGAAAAAAATCCCTAATAATGCAGGTTTTCTAAGACGTAGCTGGGAATAAACCTTTCTTCCCACCCCCAGTTCCTTCTGAATTGCTTAGAGCAGGGGGTTTGGGTTATTATTAGAGTTGGAAGCAGTGAAGGGCTGCAAAAATTTTACTACCCCAATGGGTGTGGCTCATTTTGTGGATGTGGCTTGCCAGCCATGTGACCAGGTGGGAGTGGCTTGACAATCATGTGACCAGGGGTGGCTTAAAGGTCATGTGACTGACTTAAAGGTGGCTAACTTGATGTCACTCACGTCAAGGGTCTGGGTTAGGGTTAGGGTGCCTGGCCTCTCCTCACCTCAAAGAGATACAATTTCCCTATCTATTTACTACTATTGAATAGTAAACTATTTACAATTATCCAAAATATACTATTTAATTCTGTGTGTATATGCCATATGTGTACATACATATTACACACAGGCACACAAAAATATACATTATATAAACTGTATGTGTATGTACACACATGCACACATAGCTCTTCTAAAATTATACACATTCAACCTCATTTACTGCGATGGGAAAAACATACCCAGAGCCCAAAATGGAAAAAAAGAAAACAATTCAAAAATTTTCTACTGGTTCTGCATACCTGGCCACACCCGTAGGAGTCCATCTAGTCCACCCTTAGCTCAAGCAGGAGTCCCTATACCATTTCAGACAAATGGCAGTCCAATCTCCTCTTGAAAGTCTCAAGTGTTGAAGCTCCCACAATCTCTGCAGGCAAGCTGTTCCACTGGTTGATCGCTCTCACTGTCAGAAAGTTCTTCCCTATTTCCAGGTTGAATCTCTCCTTGGTCAGCTTCCATCTGTTATTCCTTGTCTGGTCTTTAGCTGCCTTGGGGTACAGCCTGACCCCCCTCCTCTGTGTGGCAGCCCTTCAATTATTGGAATACTGTTATCATGTCACTCCTGGTCCCTCTCTTCGCCAGATTGGCCATACCCAGTTCCTGCAACTACTCTTCGTATGTTTTAGTTGTCAGACTTGATTTCATGGAGGGCCACATCAGGGTTATGTTTGATCTGGGGGGGTGCGTGGCCAGGGGACATGGCCAGCTCAACCCACTCATATGAGGTGGGTAAAATGGGGACCCAGATTATTGGAGGCAATATATGCTGACTCTGTAAACTGCTTAGAGAGGGCTGTACAGCACTGTAAAGTGGTATACAAGTCTAACTGCTATTGTTAAATGCTATTGCTATATCGAGGATGGCTTTGGTGGCCCAAGCATTCTGCCAGCAAAAACATGCTCCTGAGCTCTGTTTTCGACTGCAATGGCCTCCTGCAGCCCTCTGCCACCGAAAACAAAACTGAGGAGGGCCACGGACCTCCTGAGCTCCATTTTCACTGGCAGAAGCAGCATAAGTTGGTTCTTCATTATTTCCAGGGTGGCCCTCTAAGCACTCTGCCTGCTGATCCAGCTCGTGGACCTTGAGTTTGATGCCCCTGGCTTTGGGAGACTTGAATTCAAGACATGACCTTGTCTGTAAGCTAGTGTGAAAGAGTGTGAAAGAAAATATAGGCAGTCAAATCAAATTTATTATTACAGTCATAGACCAAAACACTTAGTGAATACACAATCAAAAGTTGTAGGATAAAATGATAAATAACAGATAAAATCCATGATAAAATCCAGTCTATCAATTATGCATTGTCAATACTACTAAAATTACAATCCATAAGCTGTGAGGTTTATATTCAGTTTGATACTATTAGGGAAAGGAATAAACAAGGTTGCCACATTTGTCGTATAAATGAGCTAAGGTGTATTAGGCACTTAAAAGCTGGCCACAAATGGTATATGTACATACATACATACACACATATATGTATACACACACACACAAATACACACATATACAGTAGTAGACTTATGACCATCACTGAGCCTAACATTTCTGTTGCTAAGTGAGACATTTTGTGTTAAGTGAGTTTTGCCCTGTTTAAGTGAATCAGTAAAGTTGTTAAATTAGGAATAAGGTGGTGCAGTGTATCTGTTTTCCCTATTGACTTCGCTTGTCAGAAGATCACAAATGAGGATTACATCACACACACACACACACAGCAGACACTGGAACCATCATAAATATGAACCAGTTGCCAAGCATCTGAATTTTGATCACCTGGCCACAGGGATGCTACAATGGTCATAAGTGTGAACAACCATCGTAAGTCACTTTTCGCAGTGCCATTGTAACTTCAGACATTCACTAAACGGCTTCCTGTTGTAAGTGGAGACTGCCTGTATTAAGTGTGGCAGACTGTTCTGTTTAAAAAAGAGTTCATGGTGCTATTTGTCTGGGAGACGGAGAACAGGCTTAGTGCAGTTATCAAGAAATGCTAGCAGACATCCATTGTATTTGGAGCTTAAACTGGTTTTCTTTTTTAAAAAAAATACAGGAAGATAGAAAAGCTTATTGCTATCTCAAGTATGTCTGAGCTACAGTGAGGGTTTCTTTTGTCTCCCAAAGACGTAGGAAACTCATTTAACAGGCCAGATCAGAAATAAAAAGTGTAAGACTGCAGTGAAGACCTTGCTATTCTCTGGCCATTTGGTCAAGTGTGCAGGATGGGTAATAGGTGTGAAGAGAGGATGCAGCCTCCCAGAGATACCAACATCCCAATTAACAGAAGAAAATCCCCATAATCAAGTAATGAATGGAGAAGGGACCAAAGGTAAGAAATGGTGATGGAGGTGGCAAGCTAGAGTTAAAGGGACTCAGAAGTCAAGAGCAGCAGTTAGAAGCAGGAGCTGAAGAGGAATCATAATAGGGCTGGAGAGAGACAAGTTAGGAAAGGAAGGTATGGTCAGGATTTCTCTTTGTACTAAGCCAAAACATGTACAGTGGTACCTCTAGATATGAGCTGCTCCACATGCGAGTATTCCAAGTTACGAGCCGCGATGCGAGCGAAATTTCTGTTCGACACCCGAGCTCAAATTCGGGGTATGAGCCGAGCTTCCGCTAGTTGGCGCATCGCCTCTCTGACCCAGAATCCCCTTGCTTCCAGTTATCTCGGCTATTCGCACGTGTTAGCGTGCAAAACAAAGTCCCATTTAACTATGGAATTGTTGCTTTGTTTACGTTTTAATAGTTTAAGAAAGTGTTGTTTACGTAGCCTACAGTACACAGTTGCACTCGTCTGTCACCAAGGTAAGGTTACTGTGCCGTGTTTTATACATTTTCTTATTGTATTTTGTACATTTCTCTTTTCATTATTTACTTTATTGTTTATTTATACGTGTTGCACGTACATTTATTAATTAAAAACATGTCTTTTTTCATAATTTAGGCTAACTGGGACTTTTTTGAGGGCTGGAACCAATTAGAATTATTTACATTAATTCATATGGGGAAAATTCGTTCGAGATACGAGTTGATCTACTTACGAGCTCGGGTTGGGAACGAATTAAACTCGTATGTCGAGGTACCACTGTAATTTCAACTTGCAACCATTTGCTTAGTGACTGTTTGAAGTCAAAGTGATGCCAAAAAAAAAAGGGAACTTATGACCATTGTTCAATTTTATGATTGTTGTAGCATCCCTGGTCAAAGCCCAGGTGCTCAAAAATTGAAATGTATTTTTGACAGAGCAGAGCAGAGTTTTTATTGGACAAGTGTGATTGGACATACAAGGAATTTGTCTTGGTGCATATGATCTCAGTGTACATAAAAGAAAAGATATGTTCGTATAGTAGTGGCGACTGAATTACTTATTTAATAGAGTGATGGTGTTTGCTCTATAGCATCGTTTTGAGGGTAGAAGTTGAAACAATTTATGTCCAGGATGCTAGGGGTCAGTAAATATATTCAGAAAAATATTTCCTCTATCTGTCCGTCTGTCTGTCTGTCTGTCTGACTATCTGTCTATGTATCTATCTATCTATTTGTCAAAACATGTACAAGATAGCAGATATTGGTATAAATATAAACAAAAGCAGAGTAGGTACAGGTAAATTTGGCAAGACCGGTTTTGATTGTGTTCAGTTCCAGATTGTTCTTGTTGCACCACATTGTTAATCATTATTAAGTCATCTCCCATCCAACTCGATCACAATGTTTATAAATCCTAGCCCACTTGGGTGAATCTATAAAATCCAAGAGTTTCCAGATACATGTTACAACAAAGGAAATATTTCAGTTGTTCTTATTTTTACTGTCTTGTATCTGATTCAGTGTCAACCTCTCCTCTGAAATGTTTTTTCATGACAGGAAGATTGCAAAATGTTTTTCTTTGGATTATATCTGATTGGTAATTACTGTGACTAGCTGTGTGGACTCTGCATTAATTTAAAGACTAAGCCACATAGCATCTTGTGCTTTAAAACCCTGTCTAATTAAGGCTCTTGTTAAGGAACATATTAGGATAAATTCAAGTAAGGTGTTTGTTCAACACTAGTTTGAAAAGCCTTCTGGGTTTAATTTCAGCAAGGGGTAATTGTTGTGTTTCGTGCTCATAGATGAAATTGTATTACAAAACATGAACACTAATCAGCATTGCTTTAAAACAGACCAGACTTGACCATAAGTCAGTGGGTCCCAACCTTTTATTTTGGCTATGCCCCACCTAAGCATCTCTAAAATCCTGATGCCCATCATCCCATGACATATAATTCTTAATATTCAAAAAGTGAACTCCTCATGCAGAGGAAGCCAAAAAGGCCATTGGCTTGTTTTAAACAAGGTTCCAATTGCCACCATTAAAAATCAAATTGTCCCCCTACAGGGAGTGGGCACCACATTGGGAACCACTGCTATAAACCAATCTCCCATCATTGAATCTTTAAAATAGGGCTGCATATTTTTCTTTTCTTCTCCCCCAAGAGCCAAAGATGGCTGTTATATAGAAAATTAAGGAGAAGTGGGACCACAACAAGAAAATAATTTAATTTAATTTAATTTAGTTTAGTTTAGTTAATTTAATTTAATTTAATTTAATTTAATTTAATTTAATTTAATTTAATTTAATTTAATTTAATTTAATTTAATTTAATTTAATTTAATTTAATTTAATTTAATTTAATTTAATTTAATTTAATTTAATTTAATTTAATTTAATTTAATTTAATTTAATTTAATTTAATTTAATTTAATTTAATTTAATTTAATTTAATTTAATTTAATTTAATTTAATTTAATTTAATTTAATTTAATTTAATTTAATTTAATTTAATTTAATTTAATTTAATTTAATTTAATTTAATTTAATTTAATTTAATTTAATTTAATTTAATTTAATTTAATTTAATTTAATTTAATTTAATTTAATTTAATTTAATTTAATAATTTAATTCTGTGCCACCCAATCCCAATGGGACTCAGGGCGGCTTACAACAGTAAATAAAACATACAATATAACGAAAGTCCAATATTAGTTAATAAAGAACAGTAAACCCATAATAAACCCAATGGACTATCGAATCAAACATGCAAGCATACAGAATCAGTTACAATTTGGCCATGATAAGATGTTACATTCACGACCCCCAGGCCTGATGGCAAAGTCAGGTCTTCACAGCCTTTTGGAAGGACGGTAGGGTGAAAGCAGTATGGACATTGGGGAGTAGATGGTTCCATAAGGTCGGGGCAACCACAGAGAAGGCCCTCCCCCGTGGGCCAGTCAACCTGCATTGTTTAGTCAATGGGACCTGGAAAAGGCCAACTCCTTGTGATCTAATAGGTCTCTGGGAGGAAATACTCTGTTCCTAAGTAGAGGGGTTAGGGCAAAATTCGGTGTAATTTACCGTTGGGGTAAATGAAGTTAAAATTAAATTAATTGAATGCAGTCAATGCAATAACTACTTATATCCACTTTCTTTTATAAACAGTACAATTAGCAGTGTTCAGGCTTTTCAGAGATAGCTGAAGTTGTAGGATCACAAATTTTGTATCCTCTTCTAGAATACTGACAAAATAAATAAATTTCATCCAGTACCATTTCGTTTTCATTGAGACTATCAGGATCGAGACTGTGAGCAAAGTTAGCCTGCAATAATATATCTTAATTCTTCAGAAGGGACGAAAGTGTTATTTTTTTTTTCCCCTTTACCCTGAAAATATATAATATGCTCTAAATTGTTCTTACCAAATTGGCTTGCATTCCCAAATGATTTTAAAGTTAATGAAGCAAGAGTTGGAGAGAGAATGATTGTATTCCCCCTTCAGCAAGGTTTGGTCTTCATGTATATTTAGTTTCGTATTTGGGCAATACTTTTGTTAAGGCCAGCTGAATCATCACAATTCAATCGGATGATTTTTCATTTCTGTAGCACTCTGGGGCAGAGTGGATGTTAAATAAAGTTGAGATTCCAGGAAAGAAAAAAAATATTACAAATGGGACCATAGTTCCCTCTAAGCTGAGCAGTGAGCAATCGCTCTCTTAAAAATCATCATCAACTCAGAGTTTTCCAAACCTGCCCAGAAGCCGAGAGGGAAAGAGTGAGAGGGAAGGAGAGAGAGAGGAAGAGAGGAAGAGAGAGAAACAGATAGAAAAGAGAGAGGAAGGAAAAGAGAAAGAAAAAGAATGGGAGTAAGGAAGAGAGGAAGAAAATCAAAATCTAGTTTGAAACTAGCTCAACTATTTAAGTGGCATTTTGATATTGATAGAGTTGCCCTATTATGAGCTCACTGTTATAGACACACAGTACAGTATTTTATTTTGAAATTCTCTGAGGCAAAACAGGGTGGGTTTTTTATTTGTTTGTTTGTTTGTTTGTTTGTTTGTTTGTTTATTATTTCTGTGCCGCCCAGTCCCAAAGGGACTGCCGCTCAGACACTATACTTTTCCGCCCACCCCCCAAAAAAATTAGAGGGAACACTGAATGGGACCCATAGCCTCGACTTTCTAGGCATCATACATAGGGAGGGAGGATGTTGCATTCCAAAACCCATCTGCCCCAGCCAGCAAATTATCCTATGGTTAAGGAGTTCTAGAATTCTGTTAGAAGAAATTGTAAAAGAAAAGAAAAGAAACACCTCTCAGTTTTCAGTACTTCTCTGAAAGGAAATTTGGTTCAATAATTACTTCAAGAGAGAGGACAATCTCAAGGGGAATGAGAAAATTGTGGCAATCGTTTCTTTTTTGAGCAGCATTTATCCATGCTTGGGTTTTTAAACTTTTTATTCATTTTTACCCATGGAATGTTTTAGAGCCATTGCATAGGACCAGATTTCCTGTGGGACTGCCTTCTGCCGCACAAATCCCAGCGCCCGGTCAGGTCCCACAGAGTTGGCCTTTTCCAGGTCCCGTCAACTAAACAATGTCGTTTGGCGGGTCCTAGGGGAAGAGCCTTCCCTGTGGGGGCCCCGGCCCTCTGGAATCAGCTCTCCCCAGAGATTTGCACTGCCCCCACCCTCCATGCCTTTCATAAGAACTTGAAAACACACCTAGGTCGGCAGACTTGAGGTCACTAGACCCCAGCCTCTGCCCAGTAAATGTATTGACTGTGATAGTATGTATGTGATTGTCCATTTTTAAATGACTAGTTTTAAGACAATTTTTTAAAACTAATCATTCTATTACTTGGCTTAGAAATGTTTTATATTGTATTTTTTTAATCAAAATGTTGTGAGCCGCCCGGAGTCCACAGAGAGGGGCGGCATGTAAATCCAATGAATGAATGAATGAATGAATGAATGAATGAATGAATGAATGAATGAATGAATGAATGACAAGCCTATAGCATATGTAACTACAAGTCGCACATGTGCTATAGGTTTGTCATTCATTCATTCATTCATTCATTCATTCATTCAATCATTCATTCATTCATTCATTCATTGGACTTACATGCCTGAGGGCATGTGTGGCATTGCCCTATGTCAGCTCCAGCATGCATGAGCATGCTGGCCAGCTGATTTTCAGCCTTTCGACCATATCCTCCCTACCCAGGCTTAATGAAAGCCTCTGGCCATTTTTCACCCTCCCTAGCCCAATGGGCCAATTTTTCTCTCTCCAGAGGCTCTGGAGGCTTTCACTAAAGCCTAGATAGGGCAAAAAACAGTCCAACGGACCTACCAGAGGTCTGGAGGCTTCAGTGAGGTCTGTGTGCATTTGTGGGGGCAGGGGGGCAGCGTAGGGAGGTTGTGTGTGCATGCACAGGGGGGAAGGCATTGCAATATTATTATTATTATTATTATTATTATTATTATTATTATTATTATTATTATTATTATTAATTAGGCTTGTATGCCGCCCCTCTCCGAAGACTCGGAGCGGCTCACAACGAAATACAAAGCATGAATCTAATATTAAAAACAATTATAAAAACCCATTATAAAGCAGTCATACCATCCAATTAAACCATACATAACATAAAACAGCTAAGGGCCAGTTATGTCCCCCAAGCCTGGTGGCATAGGTGGGTTTTCAGTAGTTTGTGAAAGGCAAGGAGGGTGGGGGCGTCCTGATCTCTGGGCAGGGAGTTGATTCCAGAGGGCCGGGGCTACCACAGAGAAGGCTCTTCTCCTAGGGCCCGCCAGACGACATTGTTTTGTCGACGGGACCTGGAGAAGGCCAACTCTGTGGGATCTGATCGGTCGCTGGGATTTGTGCAGCAGAAGGCGGTTTCGAAGGTATTCTGGCCCGATGCCAAGTAGGGCTTTATAGGTCATAACCAACACTTTGAATTGTGACCGGGAACTGATCGGCATCCAGTGCAGGCCACGGAGTGTTGATGAAACATGGGCATATTTAGGGGGGGGGGGCACCCCCACACACACTCTTTTGGCACCCAAGCAAATAAAAGATTTGCCATCACTCTTTTAGAGCTTCTTCTGAACTTTGTTGATATACAAAGGGAATTTGAATGAAGAATAATATCAAAGTTTGGTGCTTCTTTCATTAATTCATAACCCAACCGGTGTAGGAGGAAATGTGTCAATAAGGAGACCAAACTATCCCCAGATATTGGTTTTACCGTCTTTAGCTGCAATGATACCATTGGTCCCTCTTATCTCTCCTCTTGGGTTTAAATTCTGAAAGGACTGTGTTTACAACACAGATGACTTCAAGGAGTATAAAGCAAAAATAAAGCTCAGTTGCCTTTTGAAAAAGCACCTTTGGGACAACCATTGAAGTGGATGACTGGCAACCTCTATAGAGGCTACAGCTCTAAACTTTCATACTTGATAAAAATGGTTTTGAGATGGAGAAGATAGAATGAACGAATATATAGTGGTATCTGTACTTAAGAACGCCTCTACTTAAGAACTTTTCTAGATAAGAACTGGGTGTTCAAGAGTTTTTTGCCTCTTCTTAAGAACTGTTTTCTACTTAAGAACCCGAGACTGGAAAAATTTCTTAAGAAATTTGAGAGCGGCACGAAGGCCTGGCCAGTTTCCTGCCATTCCCCCTTTAATCCCAGCCATCTCGGGCTTTTCTGGGCTGCTAGAGGAGTCTTTTGTTGGCACGCAAGGAGGCTTTGTTAGTCAAGAGCGAACGAAACATTTTCCTTTCTCTGGGTGCTTGGACAGGGAATAAACCTCTGCCAGCGCCCAGAGAAAAGAAATGCTCCCTTTGCTCTGGGCAGCCGAGGAGTCACCACAGTGAAGGAAAGGTGCCGGCTACAAAGTGAGTGAGCGAGAGGAGAGGGGAGCCCTTCAGCATGGGAAGGAAGAGGCAGCAGGTAGCAGCAGCAGCAGCCAATGTATGGGAGGCAGTGTATGGGAGGCAGCCTTGCGCCGGGTGTATTAGAGGCGTGTGGTCTTCATCACCGTCTCAGAGTCCCTCTATTTTTTTTAAGACTTAAAGTTTTGGATTTTTTTGATTCCCCTCCCCTCACCTTCTTCCTTCGGCAGCAACTCTCCTCCTCCTCTTCTTCCTCCCCCTCCTCCCACACAAATTCCAAGCTTTTATTTCTTTCCTAATGGGCTTGCACACATTATTTGCTTTTACATCGATTCCAGTGGGGAAAATTGCATCTACTTAAGAATGTTTCTACTTAAGAACCTGGTCACGGAACAAATTCTTAAGTAGAGGTACCACTGTAGTTATTCCTAAACTAATGCTCACAGATGTTTCGATTCTACAATAAGTGCCAAAATCGCCAAAATCTCATACAATCCTCAGAGAGGGGCAGCATACAAATCCAGATAGATAGATAGATAGATAGATAGATAGATAGATAGATAGATAGATAGATAGATAGATAGATGATAGATAGATAGATAGATAGATAGATAGATAGATAGATAGATAGATAGATAGATAGATAGATAAGTGGGTGGGTGGGTGGGTGGGTGGGTGGGGTGAGCGAGCGAGCGAGCGAGCGAGCGAGCGAACGAACGAACGAACGAACGAACGAACGAACACATACATACATACATACATACATACATACATACATACATACATACACACGTCCCCTTACAAGATTTGCTTCCGGCACAGGCCCAAAAGCAAAATCCCGCCTGGATGCACACACATGTCCACAGCAGAAGCAAAGTTCCATGTGCAGCTCAATTTTGGCTAACGGTGCACCGTCCTTATCCATATCGGTAGCAACCTGCTACTGGACATCACCAGTGGGTTGCTACTGGTATGGGCGATCCAGTCTGAACTGGGGGAAACCCAATCCTGATTTGCACCATCAGAAAAAGTATCCTAAACTGACGTTATGTGATTTTAAAATTGGCTGTGTCTGGGATGTGGTGAGAATCTACAGATAGTGCAGGCTGGTGTGTTTGTCTCTGTGTGCGCACGCATGTGTGAACAAAAACACACCAGAAGAAGCCCAAAGTAGACCATTTGTTCTTCGTTGTCAAGAAAATCATAAGCCCAGTTTAGTTTGAAGGAGATTGCTACTCAAGTGAAAACCGCGAGGCTCAGAAAAATGAGCTACGGGCGGGCGGGGAAATCGCTCTTGCAGAATGAAGTATCTTGACATGCTGTTAAAATCCTGATTTGGAATGATACACACACTCACTCTCCCAGCATTGATGAAGCTCTTGAAAAGATGAAACACAATGCCCCAGATAAAACAATAAAGCCGGTCACAGGAAAGTATATATTCCACAAGGAAGAGAGCCCTCCAGAAATCAGGAATGATAATAAAGGAACAAAGTATATTGTTAAGAATACTGAAATCAAGGAACTGAACAAAGGCCCTAATAGCTAAGTAGGCATGTTGCTTATCAAAGATAACCGTAACGCAACGTATTCCCTCACTAGATGTTCTAATTTTTCACTGACAGAAACATATTGTCTTGTGTCAGTCCAACCAGGTAGACCAGGCTAAGAAATCTCCAGAAAGGAAAGTTAAAACTACAGATCGTTCTTGACTTAACGACCACAATTAACCCCAAAGTTTATGTTGTTAAGCAAAATGATTGAGTTTCACTCCATTGCATGACCTTTCTTACCACAGTTGTTAACTTAAGAATCATTGGAGTTCTTAAGTTAGTAACACAGTTGTTAATGAATCTAGTTTCCCCACTGACTTGCCTTCGCAGCAACTATCATAAATATGAATCATAGAAACACAGAAACATAGAAACATAGAAGTCTGACGGCAGAAAAAGACCTCATGGTCCATCTAGTCTGCCCTTATACTATTTTCTGTATTTTATCTTAAGATGGTTATATGTTTATCCCAGGCATGTTTAAATTCAGTTACTGTGGATTTACCAACCACGTCTGCTGGAAGTTTGTTCCAAGGATCTACTACTCTTTCAGTAAAATAATATTTTCTCATGTTGCTTTTGATCTTTCCCCCAACTGACTTCAGATTGTGTCCCCTTGTTCTTGTGTTCACTTTCCTATTAAAAACACTTCCCTCCTGGACCTTATTTAACCCTTTGACATATTTAAATATTTCGATCATGTCCCCCCTTTTCCTTCTGTCCTCCAGACTATACAGATTGAGTTCATTAAGTCTTTCCTGATACGTTTTATGCTTAAGACCTTCCACCATTCTTGTAGCCCGTCTTTGGACCCGTTCAATTTTGTCAATATCTTTTTGCAGGTGAGGTTTCCAGAACTGAACACAGTATTCCAAATGTGGTCTCACCAGCATTCTATACAGCGGGATCATAGTCTCCCTCTTTCTGCTTGTTATACCTCTAGCTATGCAGCCAAGCATCCTACTTGCTTTCCCTACCGCCTGACTGCACTGTTCACCCATTTTGAGACTGTCAGAAATCATTACCCCTAAATCCTTTTCTTTTGAAGTATTTGCTAACACAGAACTGCCAATACAATACTCAGATTGAGGATGCCTTTTCCCCAAGTGCATTATTTTACATTTGGAAACATTAAACTGCAGTTTCCATTGCTTTGACCATTTATCTAGTAAAGCTAAATCATTTACCATATTACAAACGCCTCCAGGAATATCAACCCTATTGCACACTTTAGAGTCATCGGCAAATAGGCAAACCTCCCTACCAAACCTTCAGTTGCCAAGTGTCTGAATTTTCATCACATGCCTACTTAGCAACCGTGATTCGCTTGGCAACTGTGGTAAAAAAAAAAAGTTGTCAAATGAGGCAAAGCTCACTTAGCAACTGTCTTGCATAGCAACAGAAATGTTGGGTTCAGATCCGGTCGTAAGTCAAGGACTGCATGTGAAATCAAAAGGAGGGGAGAAGTGCTTTCAGATTTGGAAGATTCTGTTACTGTAACATTACAATAAAGGGAGAGTTGGTATTCCAAGTCTACGGAGAGGGGCGGCATACAAATCCAAATAATAATAATAATAATAATAATAATAATAATAATAATAATAATAACAACAACAACAACAACAACAATAATAATAATCCCGAAAAAGTGGTCAAAAATGAGCAAGCAAAACTACTGTGGGACTTCCGACTTCAGACTGACCGAATTCTGAAGCATAACACACCAGACATTGTGATCGTGGAGAAAAAGAAAGTATGGATCATTGACATCTCAATCCCAGGGGACAGCAGAATTGAGGAGAAGCAGCTAGAGAAATTAGTGAAATACGAAGATCTAAAAATCGAGCTGCAACGACTCTGGCATAAGCCAGTGAAAGTGGTCCCAGTGGTACTTGGCACGCTGGGCGCAGTACCAAAGGATCTCGGCGGACATTTGAAAACCATCGGAATTGACAAAATCTCCATCGGTCAAATGCAAAAGGCCGCTTTACTGGGATCGGCAAACATAATTCACCGCTACATCACACAGTCCTAGGTGCTTGGGAAGCACCCGATTGGTGATGAAATACTAAATCCAGCATAGTGATCTCGTTTGCTGTGTTGTACTGACATAATAATAATAATAATAATAATAATAATAATAATAATAACAACAACAACAATAATAATTCCTGATTTGTGCTTTTGGTCTGGATTTCTTTGACGTGCTGATGCATCCATTTTATATGCAACATCTAGTGACATTTGTGAATTTCTTATTTATTTATTTATTTATTTATTATAGTTGTCATGCACATATAGAATGATAGTTTGTATTAATATAACAAAGTATAAAGAAGTGATAAAAAGGATAATAGGGCAGAAGGACAGGGACGGTAGGCACAATAGTGCGGTTATGCACGCCCCTTACAGACCTCTTAAAAAGGGGGAGAGGTCAACAGGAGAAAATTAAGGTTGAAGATTTTGGGGTTGGGGAAGAAACAACAGAGTCAGGTATTTATTTATTTATTTATTTATTTACTTACTTACTTACTTACTTACTTACTTACTTACTTACTTACTTACTTACTTACTTACTTATTATTTAGATTTGTATGCCGCCCCTCTCCACGGACTCGGGGCGGCTAGTGAGTTCCTAGCATTGATCACTCTGTTGCTGAAGTCATATTTTCTGCAGTCAGGTTTGGAGCGATTTACATTTAGTTTGTATCTATTACGTGCTCTTGTGTTGTTGTCGTTGAAGGTGAAGTAGTCACAAACAGGAAGGATGTTATGGTGTATGATCTTATGGACAACAGTTAAATCATTTCTGAGGAGTAAGGTAGTTTGTTTCGAGAGGAGGTATGTATTTAGTATTCTGATTCTTTTTACCAATGTGTAAGACAGAGCATTTGTTGGTTGATATTTGAAGTTGCCAGTTGATAGACCATTCAGCTAAATGATCAAGGTCCTTTTGAAGGATAGCAGTGTTTTCGATGGTATTAAATAGTTTAACATCATCAGCAAAGAGAACACAGTTGCTTGTAATGTGGTCACAAGAATCATTTATATAGAATATTAAGAGAGTTGATCCTAAGACACTGCCTTGAGGAATTCCACTGTTGACAGGAGAAGGATTAGATGTGGCACTTCCTATTTTGACCACTTCTTGTCTGTTATGCAAGAATGCTGTTAACTAATCATGTAGTGGTACAGAGTGGTACATGGGATTTTAGTTTCTGAAGCAGTTTGTTGTGAACTACAAAATCGAAAGCTTTACAAAAGTCAATGTAGATTGTATCTATTGATTTACCCTGATCAATTTGAGTAGTCCATATGTTTTTGCAGTGTAATAGTTGTAGATTACAGGATAGCTTTTTTCTGAAGCCAAATTGTTTGTTAGAAAGTAGGTTATTAGTTTCAAGATGAAGTGTAATAGATTGGTTAATGATTGACTCCTTGCTAGTGATGGGCGAACTGAACTCGCACAATTCGGGTCTATACTGAATTTTGCGGTGTTCGGTATGCTGAACACGAACCCGAAATTTTTTGAAACTTTGGGCAAAGTTCGGGGTCGTGTTCGGCGTTCGGAGCTTTGACATCACCGGCAGGTTGCTAAGGACGCCAAGGTAATCACTTCCTGGATTCCATGGAATCCAGGAAGTGATCACCTTGGCGTCCTTAGCAACCTGCCGGTGACGTCAAAGCTCCACCCCCGGAATCTCTTCGTGGGAGGGATTCCCCATTCGGGTTCGGTTTGGGTTCAGCCGAATTTTGCGTAAAGTTCATCCGAACTTGCCGAACCCCAACACCGTTGGGTTCGCCCATCACTACCCCTTGCCAATATATTGACTTCTTGCCAATATATATTAGGTTAGATGACTACTAACATAGTTGGAAGGGATCTTGTAGGCAGTGAAGGGCTACCAAATTTTTACTACCACACTGTGGGTGTGGCTTATGCAGGACGCCCTGCATTTTCTTCCAACATATTTCAGTGCAAATTGGGTGCTCTGGGGTGGAGCTCCATTTTTGCTACCCCACTGCATTCCCTGCTGTCCGGGCAGTAGCCCACCCCTGCTTGTAGTCATCTAGTCCAACTCCCTGCTCAAGCAGGAGACCCTACACTGTTTAGGACAAATGGCAGTCCAATCTCCCTTTGAAAGTCTCAAGTGTTGGAGTTCTCACAAACTCTGCAGGCAAGCTGTTCCACTGGTTGATCACTCTCACTGTCAGAAAGCTTCTCCTTATTTCCAGGTTGAATCCAGTTTCCCGCTTCTATCTATTGGTCCTTGTCTGGCCTTCTGGAGCCTCAGAAAACAGTCTGACCCCCTCCTCTTTGTGGCAGTCCCTCAAGTACTGAAACACTGCTATCATGATTCCCCTGGTCCTTCTCTTCACCAAACTGACCATGCTCATTTCCTGCAACTTCTCTTCATATGTTATATTCTCCAGTCCCCTAATCATCCTGGTTGCTCTCCTCTTCACTTTCTCTAGAGTTCCAATGTCTTTTTTGTAGTGTGGATGCAATCTCCAGATGAGGTCCCCCCATCCTGAGAAGAAAAACTAACTTCTGCAGCTAGAAGATTGTGAGATGCTTTAACCCAGGGGTCACCAACTTTTTGGACCTCAGGGATCACTAAATTCATAATTTTAAATCCCACAGACCACTAATATGATCTGCCTAATGACTGGCTGGGTGGGCGTGGCTGGGTCGTCATGTGACTGGGTGGACATGGTCACATCAATGTCACTCATGTTAAAGGGCACCTCATCGGCCTCTACTTGCCCCTCCCTGCCAGCCATTCCTTGCCTAATCTGCCTGTCTCCTTAGTGCCCCAACCTGAAACAGTTATTGCAGCTAAGCCGCCACTATGAGAAAGAGTTGGCCAAACAGCTGTCTCAGTTCAAATTGGATCTGACTGAGAAGGAGGCTCAGCAGAAGCACCTCACCTAAGACTAGGAGCATAGGCTTTCCAAGCAGAGGGAAGACCTGCAGGAGTGCAAGGCTCAGCATACTGAAATGGCCAGCCAGTTCCAGGCCATGCTGCAGTCCCACTGCAACACGGCTCTCCAGTTCTTGGCCACAAGCAGTGCTTCCCTCCAGCCTTTCTTTCTTTCTTTCTTTCTTTCTTCCTTCCTTCCTTCCTTCCTTCCTTTCTTCCTTTCTTCCTTCCTTCCTTCCTTTCTTTCTTTCTGTCTTCCTTCCTTCCTTTCTTTCTTTCTTTCTTTCTTTCTTTCTTTCTTGATTTGTATGCCGCCCCTCTCCGTAGACTCGGGGCGGCTCACAACAGCAATAGAACAATTCATAACAAATCTAATAATTTAAAAACATTTTAAAAACCCCATTATTAATCAGACATACATACAAACATACCATACATAAATTGTATAGGCCTGGGGAAAATATCTCAATTCCCCCATGCCTGGCGGCAAAGGTGGGTTTTAAGGAGTTTATGGAAGGCAAGGAGGGGGGGCAGTTCTAATCTCCAGGGGGAGCTGGTTCCAGAGAGTCGGGGCCACCACAGAGAAGGCTCTTCCCCTGGGACCCGCCAAACGACATTGTTTAGTCGACGGGACCTGGAGAAGGCCAACTCTGTGGGACCTGATCGGTCGCTGGGATTCGTGCGGCAGAAGGCGGTCCCGGAGATATTCTGGTCCGATGCCTTTTCCCAAAGCCCCACACCAGGAGGCTGAAGGAGAGCCAAGTTAGAATTTCTGCCTCCCTGCCTTGCAACCAGCACAAAAAGACCCCATAGGGGAGACTCTGCAGCAATACAAATATTCATTGCATGTATCTGTTCAATATAAAATAATGCAAATTATTTTTCTGAGGACCACCAACGTTTTCTCACGGAGCACCAGACCACCAGTTGGTGACCGCTGCTTTAACCTCTTGACCAGGGGTCCCCAAACTTGGCAACTTTAAGACTTGTGTACTTCAACTTCCAGAAGCTACGCTGGCTGGAGAATTCTGGGAGTTGAAGTCTTACAGTTGCCAAGTTGGAAGACCTCTGCCTTTGATCCTAGGCACATTCAAATGTTTGGCCTTCTCCGGGTCCCGTCGACTAAACAATGTCGTCTGGCGGGACCCAGGGGAAGAGCCTTCTCTGTGGTGGCTCCAACCCTCTGGAACCAGCTCCCCCCTGAGATTAGGATTGCCCCCACCCTCCTTGCCTTTCGTAAACTCCTTAAAACCTACCTCTGCCGTCAGGCATGGGGGAATTGAAACATCTCCCCCTTGCCCATGTTGTTTTGGTATATGATTGATTGTGTGCTTGTTTTTTATATATATTGGGGTTGCTTTTATGATTTTTTTAACCTAAAACTGTAATTAGATTGGTAAATATTAGATTTGTCACTATGTACTGTTTTTGCCATTGTTGTGAGCCGCCCCAAGTATGCGGAGAGGGGCGGCATATAAATCCAATAAATCTAATCTAATCTAATCTTCCAAGGGAAGCATTTCAGCCAATATCTTCACAGATTTGCCTCCACAGAAAGACCTGGTTGACACATTCTGCTAAACCATAGTTTTGTTTAATGACAGATGAATAACACAATTGACTTGGTTCATACAGTACGCTGCATGCAAAAACATGTTCCAAAATCATGTCTGAATAAAGATGCTGAATCGAGTGAATTAATCAACAGAAAACTTTGAATTTATTTAGAAATCAAACAGGCTTGGCTGAATAAGCCAAATGCTTCCTCTTGGGGAGCCTTTTGGAAGTTCTGCAGAGCAGAGCAGAGCAGCAGAGGCTTGATTTAGAACGAAAGTAGCGTACTATATCAACAAGACCTACTAAATCTTCCTTGGGGTTCACCAAATTGTACGGCAATAAGAGCAAAGCTGTTTAATTAAGACTCCAAAGATAAATTAACTCTTAGTTAACTGCCGGTCCCGGCAAAACGTTGACTCACAATGTGCTTTATTTTGGACTTGGCGTGAGACATGAACCCGGCTTGTTCAGTCAACCAAGATGAAAACGAAGTATAGATCAGGATAATAGATGAACTTGGTCCATTTGTAGTGCTTGGCTTTGTTCACCTTGGTGTGTCAACCCAAATAATCCATTGACATTCATTTTTAAATACCCATGCTAAATCTCTGCATAACTGGTGATAATAATATTGGGATGAAGGAGGGACTGAGCTGTTGCTCTCTCCAATAGATATAAAGTATTATTCAATGGTAGACTCAGGTCAGTGGCCTGAGGTTTAACATTCAAACATCTCCTTCCTTCTAGCCACCTAAATCACAAACCCAACTTTGTGTAGAGTAATACCCGTGCCTGAAAGCTTACAAGATAATAGTTCCAGCTTGTTAAAAGGCAGAATCACATACGGTACTCCTTAGATTAGAGGTCTTCAAACTTGGCAAATTTAAGATTTATGGACTTCAATTTCCAGAATTATTAAAATTCTGGGAGTTGAAGTCCACAAGTCTTAAAGTTGTCAAGTTTGGGAACCCCTGCCTTAGATGTGGTTTAAAAAAAAAAGCTCAGTTAGAAGCAAATGAAGCTTTCTGGTCATTCTCACAGCAATGCAACAGCAAAGAAGTAAAAAGCACATTGTTTTCAGTAACATAGAACATAGAAAAATAGAACTGGAAGGGAGTTCAGAGGTTTCCTGCTCCTGCGTGAGCAGAAGAACCTTCTTCATTTCAGAGTAATGGTTGTCTGTTTATTTATTTATTTATTTGTTTGTTTGTTTGTTTGTTTATTTGTTTATTTGTTTGTTTATTTGGTTTTTTTTAATTTGTATGCCGCCCCTCTCTGAGGACTCAGGGCGGCTCACAGAAAAACAAGAAACAATAATACCAATCCAATTAATACATTAAAAAAAACAGTCTTTAAAATTCTAATAAAAAAACCATCAGTATCATTCATTCAACAATCAAAATAAAGCATTCATTGGTCAGGGGGGAAGATCTAAGGAACCCCAGGCCTGGAGGCAAAGATGAGTTTTTAAACTCTTCTGGAAGGCGAGGAGCGTGGGGGCAGTGCGAATCTCCGGAGGGAGCTGATTCCAGAGGGCCGCCCTCCCCCCCCCCCCCCCCCCGCAGAGAAGGCTCTTCCCCTAGGTCCCGCCAGCCGACATTGTTTGGTTGACAGGACCCAGTTGGTGGGGCCATGTTGGAGGGCCTTCTCCATGGCAGCTCCGGCACTCTGGAACCAATTGCCCCCGGAAGTCCGCATCACCCCCACCCTCTAGCCTTCAGGAAAGCCATGAAGACCTGGCTTTGCTGGCAGGCCTGAAGCCATTGAGCAGCAGCATCCAGCTCTGCCCAAGAAGAACGAATGGTTTAATATTTCAGGATTTTATTGTTGATTATTTTGAAAATGTTGTACACTACCCAGAGTCCGCAAGGAGTTGGGCGGCTTAGAAATCCAACTAATAAATAATAAATAATTTTTTGGAGGCAAGTTATTCTATTGGTTAATTGTTCTCACCTTTAGTAAATTTCTCCTTAGTTCTAGGTCCGTGATGGTGAACCTATGGCATGCACACCAGAGGTGGCACGTAGGGCCCTCTCTGCTGACATGGGCCAAATCGCCCCAGGTCAGATTTCTGTGGTGTTTCTTTTGTGAGCTTCTGTTTCCTTGCAAATGATGCAACAGACGCTCATGAAAGAAAAAGATCTTACCTCTTGCCGCTATGCTGGTGTTGGGATGCCGTGTCTTCTGTTGGCCAGCTGGTCTTCAGCGGTTAGAAAAATTTCCCAGAGACCAAGAGAATAAAAGACAAATTCTTTATTAACAACAAAGTATAGAAAATATCAGACCGGTATGCATACAGGGACCTGAACAGGTAACGGGAAGGTACCTGTGTTCCACTGGAGGTGAATTACTCAAATACGGGGATCATCTTATATAGGTTTCTTGATGTCTTGTTTACGCCCCTTCCTTCTGTCCATATTTGGAGTTGTTTTTCACACAAGATATTACTTCATTCTAATTTCAACATCCTTTCTTGGGGGATTTCCATATTATCCCTATTATCTATCGGATCCCATTTTGACATTTCATCCTTAATTGATATTTATCTTCTTGTTTATTTCTAAAAGTCCATTGCCCCAGTTTTTTGTAATAAACATGTTTTTCTAAAATATTTCTTGTATTGCAACACTTTTCTCTTACTCGTTACCAGGACAGGCCTATTATTGAAAACAAGAATTTCTCTCGCCATATTATGCTACAGAATTCTCCTAATTAATGTATAGATCCCTAATTTTTCTTACATCAGTCTATTCTGCATATGCACATGTTGGCACATACATGCACTTTTCAGTGCACATGTGCATTGCAGCATGTGTGCACACCTTTCAGTTAGGGCATACACTTGCACACAGTTTCAGCACTTGGTGTTTAAAAGGTTCGCCACCACTGTTCTAGGTTGCTCCTTTCCTTGGTTAGTTTCCCACCATTGTTTCTTGTCTTGGCTTTTGGTGGTTTGGAAAATAGTTTGACCACCTCACCTTTGTAGTAATCCCTCAAGTATTGATACTTTCAAGAAGAAAATAGACTAACAATCCTGGGCCTAGAAAGCCTAGACCTACAGCGCCTAAAACACGATTTGAGTATTGCCCACAAGATCATATGCTGCAACGTCCTACCGGTCAATGACTACTTCAGTTTCAACCGCAATAACACAAGAGCACGCAACAGATTCAAACTTAATGCAAACCACTCCAAACTTGACTGTAAAAAATATGATTTCAACAATCGAGTTATTGAAGCATGGAACTCATTACCGGACTCAATTGTGTCAACCCCTAACCCCCAACATTTCTCCCTTAGACTCTCCACGATTGACCTCTCCAGGTTCCTAAGAGGCCAGTAAGGGGCATGCATAAGTGCACTGGTGTGCCTTTCGTCCCCTGTCCAATTGTCTTTCCTCTCTTTCACCTATCATATATATTCTCTTCCTTTCATATATCCTCTCCTCTAAGTTCACTTTTACCCTTATATATATTACCATGTCTTATATATATATATATGTCTATTTTCTTCCTATGTATTTGTGTATTGGACAAATGAATAAATAAATAAATAAAATAAAAAAGACTGTTCTGCCATCTGTCAGAAATGGTGTATGTGTCAGCCCTGGAGGCACTTTTTTTTTTTTGCTTGTAACCTGACAATAGGGTCTCCTGGTTTGGACTAGATGACCTAAAAGGTCCCTTCTAATTCTGTTTATCTGTTAAATCTGTTAACCCTTCTTTCCATTAGACTAGACATATCCTATTTCTATAACCGTTCTTCATACATTTTAGCTTCCAGCCCCCTAACCACCTTTGTTGCTCTTCTCTGCACTCTTTCCAGAGTCTCAACATCTTTTTTATATTGTGGTGACCAGAACTGGGTGCAGTATTTCAAGCGTGGTCTTACTAGGATCTTGTAAAGCAGTACTAGAACTTCACATGATCTATCCTTCTATTAATGCAGCCTAGGATTACATTGGCTTATTTTTTGGCAGCTGCCACACACAGTTAGCTCCTAGGTCAGTGATCGTCCACTAGGACAATCCAAGAACCATCTTGCATTAAGCCACATTTCACCTAGTCCATATCTATACAATTGGATTTTCTTACATAAGTTTAGAGCCTTATTATTACCTTCTCTGGGCTTCTCTGTGGTGGCACTGGCTCTTTGGAACCATCTATCCCCCACTCTTTAATTCCAGCCACTGTAGGACTGTAAGGCATGAGATGAATGTATTAATAAGATTTTAATTTTTAATATATTTTTTTATATTTATTTTTATTGTGATAAGTTTCCCAGAGTCCCTCGGAAGTGGGTGGCATACAAATTCAAATAGATAGATAGATAGATAGATAGATAGATAGATAGATAGATAGATAGATAGATAGATAGATAGATAGATAGATAGATGATTGATAGATGATAGATAGATGATAGATAGATAGATAGATAGATAGATAGATAGATAGATAGATAGATAGATAGATAGATAGATAGATAGATAGATAGATAGATAAGCAAGGAAGGAAGGAAGGAAGCAAGCAAGCAAGCAAGCAAGCAAGCAAGCAAATACCTACCTACATTGGATTTCATTTTGTTAACATAGGACCCAGTCTTCAAGCCTGTCAATAACTTTTTGGAACTTGAGCTTGTCTTCTGCTATGGCTGAGTGGTTAGAGTGCAGCACTGCAGGCTACTTCAAGTAACTGTTAGCTGTAGTTCAGCAGTTCAAATCTCACCACCGGCTCAAAGTTGACTCATCCTTCCATCCTTCCGAGGTGGGTCAAATGAGGACACTGATTGTTGGGGGCAATATGCTGATTCTGTAAACTGCTTAGAGAGGGCTGTAAAAGCACTACGAAGTAGTATATAAGACTAAATGCTATTACTATGGGTTATTCCTGCCAGGAATTGTCTGCAAATTTGATAAGTTTTCCTTCAATTCCCGTGTCTAGTAAGGTAGTTCTAAATCTAGTCTAGGGTAAATACAGAACTTTGGAAACAGTAAGATGAATTTTCTAGGCTTGTTTATAGTAAGTTCATTAATACAGAGTGTCTTTGAATTATTTGAAATGCTTTTTCCTGGGTTTCTTGCCATCTGGGTTAAGTTACTTTTTCAGACATAAGCTGTCAACTGATTCATCTTCTTTCTGTTTATTGCTTACAGCTATCCCCTCTTCCCTTCCCTTCCTTTCTTTTCTCATATTTTCTTGCATATTACTAATGCCATCCCTGGCTAATATATTTCCCCAACTTATGTAGCATTTAAATAGGCAGCATTATTTTTCAACAATTGCCTAGTAAATCCAAAGGAAACATTGTCATTGACTTGAACCATTTTTAAAAACAATCGTCGGTGTTACGCATGCCAGAAATTTGTGAGTCTCATTAAAATCCCCAGCTGTAATTATTTTCCCTCTCAGAATATTAAGGAGTCTGTGGGAAAGAGGAAAAACATGATGATGTACGGAGGAAAGGGATGAAATATTTATTTGCTTTTATGGTCCATGATCTAAATTGTACAAATATAGTTAATAGAAGCATCCATCAGTTGTATTTAAAAATCATGTATGCATTTTATTTCATCTAAAATAGGCCATGAATAAGCACCGCAAAGCCATAGTTAAACATTTGTTCATTGCTAATGTAAAGAATTAGTAAGGACTAAGGATAGGAATGAAAGATCTGTTATTTTGCCAGTTTAACAATGGGATGACAGAAATTGGGATTAGAAAAGCTAAAGACTTATTAGTCGATATCAAGATTCAAAACAGTTCCAAGCAATGACCTGATTTGATTCCCTTCTTTTCCAAATAAAGATACCACTAAGGGACAATAAATATTTATTTATTGATGAATCAGTGTTGATATACCTAGGTTGATAAACTGAGCAGAATGGAACAATGAAACATCAATAACATTCATGAAAATAACCACCAGTTAAATTCAATTGCAGGATACTTATAACAGTTGACGCAGGTTTGCTGCTATCTTTCAAAAAAAATTAAAATGTTGGCAGACAATGATCAAGGGAGGGAGAGATACTTTTGGAAGACTTTTCTAGACAGTCTTCTCTGTATCCATGTGCTTCTGTGTACGTGTTGGATTTTTTAAAAAGCCACACACATTTCTGTAATATCATCTGTTACCCATCATGGCTGAATTGACATACAGAGTGGGCCTTCTCTGGGTCCTGTCAACAAAACAATGTCATTTGGCGGGGCCCAGGGGAAAAGCCTTCTCTGTGGCAGCCCCGGCCCTCTGGAACCAACTCCCCCCAGAGATTAGAATTGCCCCCACCCTCCTTGCCTTTCGTAAGCTCCTTAAAATCCACCTCTGCCGTCAGGCATGGGGGAATTGAGATATTCGTTCCCCCTAGGCCTTTACAATTTATGCATGCTATGTTTGTTTGTAGGGATGTTTGGTTTTACAATAAGGGTTTTTTAGTTGTTTTAATGTTGGATTTATATGATGTTTTTTATTACTGTTGTTAGCCGCCCCGAGTCTACGGAGAGGGGCGGCATACAAATCCAATAAATAAATAAATACGTACTACATAAATCCAGAAGATAGCATTTATTTATTTATTTATTATTTAGATTTGTATGCCGCCCCTCTCCGAAGACTCGTTGTTGTTATTGTTGTCGTTTTTGCCTTATCATCTGTGTGAACCAATCAGTTCTAAAACTTAGTTTATGACATTATTATTATTATTATTATTATTATTATTATTATTATTATTATGATGTGGGGATGCATCTAAATCTTTTTTATATAAAAAGTTTTCTTTATTTCAATATAAACATATATAGACAGACATTTAAAAACATTGGACAGTGTATGCCAGTCCTGTTTCTTATTTCCTATTGTGATATTTCCATATTATTATAATTACTATTATTATATACATTTTATTATAGATAGATCTTGCATAAGTATCTCTTTTGTTCCACTTTTGACCAATCTTTTGGTTCCTAATATTTAATTTAGTTGACTATACATTATTATGTGGAGATGCATTTAAATCTTGACATATTGAAAGAAATCCATGAGTAACATAATCAAATTTTTTGGTTAGGTGAGATAGATATATGGGCATCTAGTATAAGCTATAATGATGCCACCTATGTCATTACCCGTCAACTAAACAATGTCGGTTGGCGGGCCCCAGGGGAAGAGCCTTCTCTGTGGCAGCCCTGACTCTCTGGAACCAGCTCCCCCCAGAGATTAGAACTGCCCCTACCCTCCTTGCCTTTCGTAAACTCCTTAAAACCCACCTTTGTCGTCAGGCATGGGGGAACTGAAATATCTCCCCTGGGCCTATACAATTTATGTATGGTATTCTTGTATGTATGTCTGCTTAATAATGGGTTTTTTAAAATATCTTAAATTGTAAATTATTAGATTTGTTATGAACTGTTTTTATTGTGTTGTGAGCCACCTCGAGTCTACGGAAAGGGGCGGCATACAAATCTAATTAATAATAATAATAATAATAATAATAATAATAATAATAATAATAATAATAATAATAATAACATCATTGCACAAATGATACAATTTTTTAAAAGAAATTGTGATATTATAATGCATGCAATATCAGCTACCCTTCCTTACAAATTCTACAGTAAGATGTTGAGAGTGCTGCTTTTTATTTATTTATTTATTTATTTATTTATTTATTTATTTATTTATTTATTTATTTATTTATTTATTTATTTATTTATTTATTTATTTATTTATTTAACCAAAATCAGAGTCTTTTGCCCTTGAGTGTTTGCGGAAAATGTTCATTTGCGAAATGTTCCTTACATTTCCATTGGAAACAACTACTCAGAAACAACAGAAATCACTGGTAGAATAAACTTTCAATAACAAGGTTCAGCAACTCAGCGGCTGGTCCTTCTTAATCCTTTTACAATAACAAGAGGATATTTATTATGTGCATTTAGTCTCCAACAAGGAAAAAAAATGAATGCATGTGCCCTTTCTAAAAGCTTAACCCAAAGCTTAAAATTATGCTCAAATGGTTTCTATTAACATTGTAAATAATGACTGGTGGGGTTGGGGGTGGGAGAAAAGCAATTTCTTCTGAGATGATTTTTAAAGATTTTAGTCAAAGTTATCCCATATGGAATTTTGTTTGGTTCAAGGACATTTCTAATCTTATTGTGTGAATTGCAAATCACCTGTTGCCTGCCTCTCCTTCCTCTTCTCCCCTCCCTCCCTCCTTCCTTCCTTCCTTCTTTCTTTCTTTCCTTCCTTCTTTCTTTCTTTCTTTCCTTCCTTCCTTCCCTCCCTCCTTCCTTCTTTCTTTCTTTCTTTCCTTCCTTCTTTCTTTCTTTCTTTCCTTCCCTCCCTCCCTCCTTCCTTCCTTCCTTCTTTCCTTCCTTCCCTCCCTCCTTCCTTCCTTCCTTCCTTCCTTCCTTCCTGATACTCTCACTAAAGTTAGTCCAGGAATCCATAACCCAGAGGTCTTCAAACTTGGCAACTTTAAGAGTTGTGGACTTCAGCATAGCTGACTGGAGAATTCTGAGAGTTGAAATCCACAACTCTTAAAGTTGCCAAGTTTGAGGACCCCTGCCATAAACTTTCAAGAGAAAGAACAATGAATGAGTTAAAATTGTACAATCTTAAAGCGGGAAAGACTTTAAAAGACTAATAACTATAAGTCATTAGTGAATAACAATATGAAACTTCAAACTGTGGAATTATTTTGTCTATTAGAATTGGGATGAATGGCTAAATAAAAATATTTATAGCTTTGGAATATTGCTTGGAATAGAATAGAATAGAACAGAACAGAATAGAATAGAATAGAATAGGAATAGAATAGGAATAGAATAGAATTCTTTATTGGCCAAGTGTGATTGGACACACAAGGAATTTGTCTTTAGTGCATATGCTCTCAATGTACATAAAAGAAAAGATACATTTGTCAAGAAGCATGAGGTACAACATTTAATGATTGTCTTTGCTGTCTCTGAATCATGAATATGCAATATTTGGACAATAAGGTCCTTTAAACTGTCTGTAGCAGGCTGATTTCTTTTTATTTAATTATTTATTACATTTAAAAACTGTCCATCTTCCTTACAGGGGACCTGGGGCAGTGTACAATAATACACTGAGCAATGCTATGATACCTTTAAAAGAGGTGGGGCAGATTAAAGGGTTAAAGCAGGCAGGAAGCCTCTAGAAAGGAAACAATCCCATATGTGTCCTTAAGCTCACACATCACCTCCAGCCTTCCCAAAACAGGCTGAAGTCACATCACTGAAATTTCCCCATGTTGCTGCTATATTTTGACAGCTTGTCTTGAGCCTACTGGGGCTCATTGGTGACAGGTTGCTGTCCATGGTATTAAGCTAAAAACAATCAAACCGTATTAGGACATTTCACATTGTGTGACCCACTTTTGAGAGTGGTTGTTGGAGACTTAAGAAGTTTAATAAGTAACTGATTGTTTGCTATTCTATACACACATAACCAGGAAGTCCTGTTGAACTCAATTTGAATTCTCACCTAAGCAGACACAGACAGAATTTCATTACAGTATCCTTCTTTTCCCTCAGTTTATCTCAGCCTAGCCTTCTAGCACTTTTTATCCATTACACTGCTGGTGAGCTTTTGTTGTTTTGCAATACCCTAACAACTGAACCATAATGCATTTAATGTTCGGGGCCTACAAGTCTTGATAGCATTAACCAAACAGTAGATGAGGATCGCTAAGACTATGATTAGACTCTTGGAAATACCCTATGCTTTAATAAAAGATCTTGAACTGGAAATGACTATTTAGAAGATTTCAATGTTTAAAAGAAATTAGCAAAGATGATTAAAATTTCTTTTTTATAGTCTGTCAAAACATCGTGTTCCGGGCTGATATCTTAACAGCGGAGGAATATAACTTTGTTGCCTTATTTTTTCTCATCCTGTTGTCTTTGCAACATAATATCATTATATAACAACTTGAAAATAAATGGGAAATAGAAGGAACTGATACCTTTCCTCTGGAATATTTACCTTTGGATTAACCTACTTGGATTACTTGCTGATTGCCTTTGAACTACTTTGGATTATTTGCTGATTGCTTTTTTTCCTTGGGATTATTTTTTCTTCTGAGAACCTTTTCACATCTGCCTGATCATATGAACTTCTGACTTCTAACCTGACTCCATCTTGGGATCTATTTTTTTTTTTGCCTTTGTCTAGAATTTGGAAAAGAACATAGACTCCATTTTAACTACAAGAAAATTATTAATTTGACTTTTGTTTTCGTGAGACCTGCAATTGGGATTAAGTACAATTGTATTTTCTGACATTGGGATTCACACTCTTTATTCATCTAATATAATTTCCTGATTTATAAGAAGAACATAACTATACATTTGATTAATTAACTCTTTTTTTGTTCTCCTTCTGATTTTCCTTCTTTCTATTCTTATTATTCCTATTTTAAAAAAAAGAAGTTTGAATTGAAGATTATGCATTGTTAGCAAACCTTGGTTTCCTGCTCTATTCTAATTATTTGAATTGAAATACTCCCCATTTCTTTTTTCTCTCTCCCTTTTTCTCCCTCTTCTTGCTGCCTTATTAAGTCTTCTTTCTCTTCCTTTTTTTTTTCTGTACTTTTTCAAAGTCTCCCTTTTTAAAATAGTTATTACTCTTTCTTTGCTGTCATTTATTTTGTCTTTTTACTAGACCATTTATTTTTAACTTTTATTGGTTTTCTATTCCTAAAAGTTTTATATTTGTTTCCTGAGTTATTATATCTTTAAATTTTTAAATTTTTAAAATAATTAAGAACAATATATATTGGATTTTGAATTTTGAATTTTCTTGATAATTGAATAGTTATAATTTAAGCGTAACCGCTAATAAAACAGATTGAATAGATTTGGAATTTATAGAAATTTTCTCCTTTTCACTATATATAAATTTAGATTGATTTAAATTAATTCAAATTCTAAACAGCGGATCCAAAATTGATAATGTCAACTTATTCAACCGTTGTTAAAACAGTCAAAAAACAACCTACTGCAACAATCTCTTCTCCACAAGTCTCCCCACGTCCTTCCCCGACCCACCAGGCCTCAGCTATGTCTTCCAAGGATAAAGAAAAAGACAAAACAACGCAGCCCAATTTTGCAACATTACAAGAAACTTTAAATAATATGCAGGACTCTATCTTTAAATCTCTAGAGAACGCCACCCAACAAAGAGAGGCTATAAAAGAGGATGCAACACAACAAAGGGAGGCTATTAAAGCAGACTTGGCAGAATTTAAAAAGGAGATGGCCCAACTGAAAGCTGATATGGGCGAGGTGAAAGACCAGATAAAGGTGATCCAACAAGCATTACAAGAAAGTGATGATCGAGTGAAAAAGGTTGAAGAGAAATCCGACAAAAACGCAAAAAGGATTGATTATCTCGAAGGGAGAGCTGATGCAAGACACAGAAGACATGATGAATCTATTATTCAGCTGGAGATGCAACGTGCTTCGTATGGACTACGATTTCAGAACATGAAAGAGGAAAAAGACGAAGATTTAAAAATGACTATGGCGGAGACGATTGGAGGAATACTCCAGGAGGATCCTGCTGCGCTACTGAAAGAAATCGATGAAGTTTACAGGACTTCGAATAGTTACATCCGTCGCCACAATCTTCCAAGAGAGATTCATATCAAATTCACCAGGAAAACTTTGCGAGATGACATACTCCATTGGGCAAGAAACTCCAAACTCCAACATCAAGGAGTGGAAATAAAAATATTAAAACAAGTTCCAAGAAGTGTCAGAGAGAGCAGAAGAGATTATCAGTTTCTTACCAGAATTTTGATCAAAGAAAATATAACCTATCGTTGGTTAATCCCACAAGGTCTCTCTCTGACATGGCGTTCTACAAGATACAAGCTGGAAAATGTAGAACAAGCTAGGTATTTCTTTGAAAATAGTGGCATCAGCCACATGGACTTTTCAGATAAACAACAAGAGGCTCAACAACAACCAGCACAACACCAACCAGGGGAGATATTAGCAATCCAACAAGAGGAACTACTGGGGGCCACAGCTCAAGTAATAGAGCAGGATCAAGGTGCTATAAGAAGAGTTCAGCCTCAGCGAGAAACCAAAAAACCCACTAAATGACAACAACTAAAGATCTAAAGATCTTTTCGGTAAACGTTAACGGACTTAATGAACCAAGGAAAAGGAAACAAATCTTCTCTAAAATCAGAAATCAAAATGCTCAAATTGCAATATTACAAGAAGTACATATCAAAAAAGATAACCAAAAATTATTGTTGAATCCCAAAATTGGAAAAATGTATGCTGCATTAGCAGATCAAAAAAAAAGAGGTGTGGTGATGTACGTAGAGAATTCTATAAATTCCAAACAGATATATAAGGATAATGATGGTAGAATATTGATTGTACAAGTTGATATTGAACCTAGACCTATAGTGGTTGTTTCTATTTATGCTCCCAATGAAGACCAAATGACATTTTATAAAAATTTACATCAAATAATAATAGATTTAGCTATTGAGAATGTATTAATAATAGGTGATTTTAATGCTATTGTGAATAGGCAATTAGACCATTCAGGGGGAGGGAGTCATAATAAAAGGAAAAAAACAAAAAGAAATCTACTACCTAGTACTTTTCAAAAAATGAAAACAGAATTATTGCTAAATGATATATGGAGGGAAAGACACCCCCATAAAAGACAATTTACGTTTTATTCTAATCCCCACAAAATCTGGACAAGAATAGACATGGTATGGACATCAAAAATGGTCGCAGAAGAAATAAGGGAAGTAGAGATAGACGTTAATACATGGGCTGACCACAACCCAATAGTGGTTTATATAAGAAGGAACAACAAACAGAATATTTGGCGGATGAATAGAAATATACTAAATGATAAGAAATATAAAGATTGGATTGAAAAGGAATTAAAAATATTTCTTGAAATTAATAAAACCCCAGACACCACTCCACAGAATATATGGGATACACTCAAAGCTTATATAAGAGGGTTAACAATATCTTATACAGCAAAATACAATAAGGAAAATAAATTAAAGTACGTACAACTAATAAATGAATTAAAACAATTGGAATTTGCATCGCAGCAACACACCAAGAACAGAGACTTTAAAACAGAAATAAATGTAATTAAACATAAAATTAGAATTATAGAACAAAATCAAATAACTGAAAAAATTAAAAGAGCAAAACAACATTATTTTGAACATGCAAATAAACCAGGCAGATGGTTAGCATATAAACTTAGAAAGCAGAGCCAATCCAAATTGATAAAAAAATTAGAAGACAAAGATGGTACAATAAAATATGATACAGAAGGAAAGGCGGACATTGTTTATAATTTTTATAAAGATCTTTATGCCAAAGACAATGTTAGTGAAGATGAGGTTTTTAATTACTTACAGGCCTCAAAATTACCACAAATAACAGAAGATCAACAGACTATGTTGGATGGTCCAATAACAATGGAAGAACTCCTAACTATAATTAAAAAACAGAAAAACAATAAGGCCACTGGTCCGGATGCTATACCGGCAGAATGGTATAAGATAGACAATGAAATAATAAGAAACTATATGTTAGAAATTTTTAATTTATGTAGACTTGAGGGTAAAATTCCGAAATCTTGGTCAGAATCGCTGACAACATTAATACATAAATCCGGCACTGACCCACTAAAAATCAAAAATTATAGACCCATATCTTTATTAAATGTAGATTATAAAATATTTATTGCCATTTATGCAGATAGACTCAAAAGAATTATAAATGGAATAATACATCAAGACCAAAATGGATTTCTACCAGGGCGACAAATTAAAAATAACCTTAGAACAGTAATAAACACATTAGAATACTATGAACAACACCCAGATAAGACAGCATCCCTAATGTTCTTAGATGCTCAAAAGGCCTTTGACAACGTTAACTGGACATTTATAAAAATGCAATTAAATAAAATGAGATTTGGCTCAAAATTTGTTAATTTAATAGATACTATATACTCAAAACAAACGACTAAAATAATATTAAATAATAACCAATTACAAGCACTTGATATAAACAAGGGAGTTCGTCAAGGATGTCCTATATCACCATTGTTATTTATTATGACACTTGAAACTTTATTAATCAAAATAAGAGCGGATTCCGAAATAAAAGGTTTAACTATAGGAGACGAAACTTACAAACTCCAAGCTTTTGCAGATGACTTAACGTTTATAATTGAAGAACCGATAACAACTGTTCCTTCCTTATTGCAAACTATTGAACAATACGGAAAGGTAGCAGGTTTAAAGATAAATAAAAGCAAAACTTCTTTCTTAACCAAAAATATGAATAAAATACAAGAAACTAAATTAGAAAATATTTCTGGAATAAAAACTGTAAAGAAAGTAAAATATTTAGGAATAAATTTAACAGCGAAAACAATAACTTTAAAAAATGATAATTACACAAAATTATTATCAGAAATTAAAAAAGATTTAGAAACATGGAATAACCTGAAAATATCATTTTTAGGAAGAATTGCCACAATCAAGATGAATATTCTGCCTAAGGTTTTATTTCTCTTTCAGGTAATTCCAATAAACCCAGGGGGAACTTTCTTTAAAACTTTGACAAACTTAGTTAAAAAATTTATATGGCAAGGGAAAAAAGCAAGGATAAAAATAAACTGTTTGGAAGACATTAAAGAAAGAGGAGGATTTGGTCTTCCAAACTGGAAATTATATTATCAGGCTGCCGCCTTAACATGGATTAAAGATTGGATAACCTTAGAGAATAAAAGAATATTAAATTTAGAAGGACATGATCTTATGCTGGGTTGGCATGCATTTATATGGTATGACAAGGAAAAAAATCACTCATATTTTAAAAGACACACATTAAGGAAGTATTTACTAGAGGTTTGGAAGGACATAAAGAAAAATCACTTCTTAAATGTTCCAGAATGGATAGCCCCCCTAGAAGCAATAACACACCCAAAATCTATAAAAGACACGAAAATATTTTATAGATATAAAGAATTATTAAATGATCAGATGAAGCTAAAGCCTAGGAATAAACTACAAGATGAAGGGATAATAATAGATTGGTGGCATTATGCCCAGATTCGATCCAGATACCAGAAGGATATAACTCTTTACACTTTTAATAAAAGTAAGAATTTGCTAAGTCATTTAATTATTAATAATTCAGTAAAAACAATAGGGAAAATATATAAATTTCTTATTGCTCACAAAAATATAGAGTTGACTCTAAAAGACACCATGATAAGATGGTGCAGAAATATAGGTAAGGAAATAGATATAGATACTTGGGAAAAAGTCTGGATTAATAATTGGAAAATGACCAAGTCAGTTTCATTAAAAGAAAACCAAATTAAAATGTTTTATAGATGGCACCTTCCACCAAACAGGATAGCTAAAATGTTTCCTAAAACATCCCCACTGTGTTGGAAATGCAAGAAAGATATAGGAACTTATTACCATCAATGGTGGACATGTAGCAAAGCTAAAACTTATTGGAAGATGATTGAGAAGATATTAAAAGAAATATTAAAATATGACATAGACAACACCCCGGAATTTTACTTATTAGGAATTACTAATCAGACTTATAAGAAGGAAACTCTTTACTTAATCATACACATATTAACTGCGGCTAGAATAATATATGCGCAAAACTGGAAGGGGGAGGAAATCCCCAAGAAAGAAGAAGTTATAGCTAAAATATTAGATTGCGCCGAAATGGATATGATGACAAGACGATTAAACGATCAAGAAGATACAAAATTTTATGAAACATGGAACAACATATATAAATGGTTAGATAAGAAAAAATAAGAGATAGATCTGTTTTTACTTAGGTAATAACAACATTAGATGTATTTGTTGATGATTTTGATATAGTAGTTTATTCATAAGCGATATATTAAAAATTTTGTTTTATGTATGTTTAGCAATTGAGATTTGTTTGAATGTTTGATTAGATGAATATATTACACATAAATAACATATTAAGCATTTTTACTTATACCGTACTAACATTGCATTTAAGATTGGAAAATTTTTTACTAGACTTTTTAACATTTAACAAATGTTTGATTATGTATTCTTTTTTCTATTTGAATGTATACTTTCAAAAGAAGCGGGGAAATACATCCCCATTTTATGTTCAATGTTTGTACGTCTGTATGTCTGTTTTATGAAAATAATAAAAAAAATTGAAAAAAAAAAAGGAAATACCATATTTTCCGGCGTATAAGACGACTTTTTAACCCCTGAAAATCTTTTCCAAAGTGGGGGGTCATCTTATACGCTGGATACTGATTCCACAGTATAGGAAATTCGCCGGATACTGATCACACAGGCTGTAGAATGTGTGATCAGTATCCCATTACTACCGGCGTGGATAAGAAGGACTCCTCGGCCGGCGGAGGAAGCGCGGCGGCAGGCTCCGGAGGGACCTCGGGCGGTGGCAAGAAGATGGGATTCCGGGTGCCGAGCACCACCTGCCCGCCGTTCCAGCGCCTCGGCCTGCTCGCCCGGCCTCTTGCCCGGCGGGGAGAGCAAAGGCGGCGGCGGGAGTAGCAGAGGCGAGGCGGAGAAGAAAGAAGCGGCGAGGCACCGGCTAGAGGGCTGGACCCCGCCGCTTTGCCGCCGCTCCCGCCGCCGCTCCCGCCGCCGCTCCCGCCGCCGGCTTTGCTGGGGTTGAGCGCCACGCCCGGCGGCAGGAACTGCGGGGGGTAGCCGGCGTAACGAGCCCTTGCCGCAGCTATCCGCCGCTTCTTTCTTCTCCGCCTCGCCTCCACTACTCCAGCCGCTGCCTTTGCCTCTTGCCCGGCGGGGAGAGCAAAGGTGGCGGCGAGAGTAGCGGAGGCGAGGCGGAGAAGAAAGAAGCGGCGGATAGCTGCGGCAAGGGCTCGTTAGCCGGAGCGTACGCCGGCTACCCCCTGCAGTTCCTGCTGCCGGGTGTGGCGCTCGACCCCAGCAAAGCCGGCAGCGGGAGCAGCGGCAAAGCGGCGGGGTCCAGCCCTCTAGCCGGTGCCTCGCCGGCTATCCGCCGCTTCTTTCTTCTCCGCCTCGCCTCCGCTACCACCGCCGCCTTTGCCTCTTGCCCGGCGGGGAGAGCAAAGGTGGTGGCGGGAGTAGAAAGAAGCGGCGGATAGCTGCGGCAAGGGCTCGTTAGCCGGAGCGTACGCCGGCTACCCCCCGCAGTTCCTGCCGCCGGGCATGGCGCTCGACCCCAGCAAAGCTGGCGGCGGGAGCGGCGGCAAAGCGGCGGGGTCCAGCCCTCTAGCCGGTGCCTCACCAGCTATCCGCCGCTTCTTTCTTCTCCGCCTCGCCTCCGCTACTCCCGCCGCCGCCTTTGCTCTCCCCGCCGGGCAAGAGGCCGGGCGAGCAGGCCGAGGCGCTGGAACGGCGGGCAGGTGGCGCTCGGCACCTGGAATCCCGTCTTCTCGCCACCGCCCGAGCTCCCTCCGGAGCCTGCCGCCGCCGCCGCCGCGGAAAGAGAAAGCTGGCACCAGGCTGCGTAAGGGAGACTCTCCTGGGCACGAAGCTCCCTCGACAGCGCCGCAAACTGCTATTTGGTGTGCGTCAGAAGAGGGGTAGTCTTATATGGCGAGTATATCTCAAATTCTATATTTTAACTGGAAAAGTTAGGGGGTCGTCTTATACACCCAGTTGTCTTATACGCCGGAAATATGGTAATAGCAAATTGAACATTGGATCTTGGATTCCTCTGATTTTAATCCAACATTTTTACTATTATGGTGGCACTTTGGTACTCAACTGCTTTGAAACTCAGCAAGTTTTGTACTTAATGCAATTTGACACAGTCCTGGTACTCATCATTTGTTTGGTGCTCAACACCAAAGCTAGAACTTGATGCAGTGGTGAAATCCAATTTTTTTTTATTACTGGGCATAGCTTGGTTGACGTGGCTTGGTATGCATGGCAGGGGAAGGATACTGTAAGATTATTACTATTATTATTATTATTATTATTATTATTATTATTATTATTATTTATTATATTTGTATGCCGCTCCTCTCCGCAGATTCGGGGCGGCTCACAACAGTGATAAAGAACAATATGTATTGACAAATCTAATAATTTAAAATCTAAAATAGCAATTGTACATTTAAAAAATCTAAAAACAAGGAACCCCAATATAAAAAAGACATATATACAGTCATATCATGCACTAAAACTACATAGGCAGGGGGAGATGTCTCAGTTCCCCCATGCTTGATGACAAAGGTGGGTTTTGAGGAGTTTACAAAAGGCGAGGAGGGTAGGGGCAGTTCTAATCTCTGGAGGGAGCTGATTCCAGAGGGTCGGAGCCGCCACAGAGAAGGCTCTTCCCCTGGGTCCCGCCAGACGACATTGTTTAGTCGACGGGACCCGGAGAAGGCCCACTCTGTGGGACCTGACTGGTCACTGGGATTCGTGCGGCATAAGGCGGTCTTGGAGATATTCTGGTCCGATGCCATGAAGGGCTTTATAGGTCATAACCAACACTTTGAATTGTGACCAGAAACTGATCGGCAACCAATGCAGACTGCGGAGTGTTGGAGTAACATGGGCATATTTGGAAAAGCCCATGATTGCTCTCGCAGCTGCATTCTGCACTATTTGAAGTTTCCGAACATTCTTCAAAGGTAGCCCCATGTAGAGAGCTGTCCATTCCCTCCCCACTCCTGGGGGAAGGATATTGCAAAATCTCCATTCACACCCCACTCTTGAGCCAGCCAGAGGTGGTGTTTGCCGGTTCTCCAAACTATTCAAATTTTTTGCTACCAGTTCACTAGAACTTGTCAGAACCTGCTATATTTCACCCCTGACTTGCTGGTGTTAGCTGCCTTGTCGCTCACTGCAGTATTCCTTATGGGTGGGGGGGTTATTTATTTGATTTGATTTGATTTGATCTGATTTCTTTATGGCACCCTTCTCCTGACACTCAGGGCATCTTACAGCACGTAGAAATCTAATTGAAGTAAGACTAACTTATTCCTCTGAATTGATCTGAGTAACAAAAGTTTTTCTTATTTCTATTAGGAAGACTCCTATTTTGAGCGGAGCGACTGTAGCTCCTTTTTATGTTATATGTTTGGTTTGGGTTTTTTGTGTTTGTTTGTAAAGTTTGTCTTTTTATTTGAAAATCAATAAAATTTTAATTAAAAAAAGAAATCTAACTGAAATTACAAATTAATATTTGTTTATTTATTTTATTTGTTTTATTTATTTTATTTATTTATTTTATTTATTTTATTTGTTTTATTTGTTTTATTTATTTTATTTGTTTTATTTGTTTTATTTGTTTTATTTGTTTTATTTGTTTTATTTGTTTTATTTGTTTTATTTATTTTATTTATTTTATTTATTTTATTTATTTTATTTTATTTTATTTATTTTATTTATTTTATTTTATTTTATTTATTTTATTTATTTTATTTATTTTATTTGTTTTATTTGTTTTATTTGTTTTATTTGTTTTATTTGTTTTATTTGTTTTATTTGTTTTATTTATTTTATTTATTTTACTTATTTTACTTATTTTATTTATTTTATTTATTTTATTTATTTTATTTATTTTATTTATTTTATTTATTTTATTTATTTTATTTATTTTATTTATTTTATTTATTTTATTTATTTTATTTATTTTATTTATTAGATTTGTATGCTGCCTTTCTCCGGAGATTTGGGGTGGCTCACAAAATTCCCATAATTAAAAACCAAATGTACATCATACAAACACATTCATTTGTTGGATTGGACATGGTATTAGAAATTTCAATGTCCCCAGGTCTATTGACAAATATGGGTCTTTAATGCTTTCTGGAAGGCAGGGAGATTGGGGGCAGTGCGAATCTCTGAGAGGACTCATTCCATAGGCTTGGGGCCACCACAGAGAAAGCTCTTCCCCTAGGCCCTGAAAGACAACACTGTCTGGCTGATGGAACCTGAAGAAGGCTGACTCTGTGGCACCTGACTGGCAGTTGGTCCTGTAGGTAATCTGGCCCCATGCCATGTAGGGCTTTATAGATCATAACCAACATGTTGAATTCTGTTTGGAGACCAATTGGTAGCCAATGCTGCTCATGGAGTGCTGTAGAGACATGGGCAAAATTGTTTGGTACTTATAATTTTTTGTACTCATCACACCTCCTGGAACCAATTAATAATGAGTACCAAAGTACCACTAAACAACAGTTGGGTTTGATTTGATTTTTCTTAAGTAGGCATTTTTAAAACCAAGATGCCAGAAATCTAAACTATAAAGGAAAAGCAACAGGCTGCAAACGACTGCTCTTGGTTACTCCCCTGATGTGTTTAATACATTTCCCCAGGGGCTGTTCCAAGTTGAGGTGCTGTTCTCCTTCCTATAATAACTGCTTGTATACAAAGTGTGGTGGACATATAAAAAAGTATATATCAAACAAATTAGATACATGCCAGAAAGCTATAAATAATGAATTAAATATTGGTGCACTCATAAATATTGCAAGGAAGAGCAAGAGGTTTTGAAACAACCCTACCCTCATGAATTCTTACTCAAACCACTGGGGCATCTTGTTGCTGAGGAAACTGAATTATACATTTCTAGATGTATAATTAGTTCAACTGTCAAGCTTTTAAATTTATCTTGGAATACAGCATTTTAAATTGAACAAGGAATTGCCTTTAAAAGCATTGCATTCATCTAGTGCCTGCTTATTTATCAACTGTCTTGGAAAGAAGTTAGCGAATTCTTGGGCTTTTTTCCCCCTTCCTTCTGTTTTTAACCAAGATTTCTAATTGTTCTCTTACTTTTGTAAGAGTTCCACCGAGGATGGTTGATTTAGTATTAAAACTGCAACCTTACAGCTTTAGGAAAAAGTTTCAGCAATGATCCATAATTCCAAAACCCAAGAGGGAAGAAGCAATGATAAAAAGATGTTTGCAGTTCTGCCACTTTGGGGTTTTCTGGTCTTTTTCTCCAATTGCAAAGAAACTTGGGATGAAATAGGGGCATGCAAAACCTGTCAGATACGAATTAAATTCTGCTTTGAAATAACTCCATTCCAAGCCTGAAATCTTTCCAGAATGAGAAGAGCAACTTTATTTATTTTTAATGCAAAACAGTTGCTTTGTATTTAAAACAGGTTGCTTTAAATTCAAGGAGTTTTATACATCATTTATCAAGAAATAAATATGGATCAGCTCTCAAGCTGATGCAAAATATTAGTGGTATTTGGAAATTTAGAAGAAGGCAAGCATATTTGTAGATCTTTTGGGTTTTCAGTATTTTCCAATTATCCTCAGCAGAATTGACTATATTCTCCTTTTGCCACCTTTAGTATTGGGTGTAGTGACAACATCAAGCCTCATCTTGAAGCTGTCAACAACCTTGGAAGATTTCAGTACTGGAATTCAATACTGGAATGTAAGGAAGGTCAGGGATGGCTCATGGACCTTCTCTCTTATTTTATTTATTTATTTATTTATTTATTTATTTATTTCAAAATACATGATGAAGGTTATAGAGGAGATACTCATAGTAAAATATATCTAAGAAAGAATAGAAAAGGAGATATAGGAATAGAACATATCAATGAAAGAATAGAAGAAGAGATATAGGAATAGAAGAAAGGTATAGGAGATATAGGAGAGCAGTAGGACAGGGGACAGAAGGCACTTTAGTGCACTTGTACTCGCCCCTTACTGACCTCTTAGGAATCTGGATAGGTCAACCGTGGATAATCTAAGGGTAAAGTGTTGGGGGTTTGGGGATGACACTATGGAATCTGGTAATGAGTTCCATGCTTTGACAACTTGGTTACTGAAGTCATATTTTTTACAGTCAAGTTTGGAGCGGTTAATATTAAGTTTAAATCTATTGTGTTGTTGTGATTGAAGCTGAAGTCGTCACCGACAGGCAGGACGTTGCAGCATATAATCTTGTGGGCAATACTTAGATCTTGTTTAGATCTTCTTTCCCTTATCCTTCTCCTTCTTCCCCTTTTCCTCCCTTCCTTCCTTCCTTCTTTCCTCCCTTCCTTCCCTCCCCCTTCCCATATCTTCCCATATCTTCTTTTCCTTCCTTCCTTCCTTCTTTCCTTCTTCCTTCCTTCCTCCCCTCCCTCCCCTCTACCCTTCTCCCCATGTCCCTTCTCCTTCCTTCCTTCCTTCCTTCTTTCCTTCTTCCTTCCTTCCTTCCCTCCCTCCCCTCTACTCTTCTCCCCATGTCCCTTCTCCTTCCTTCCTTCCTTCCTTCCTCCCTCTCCTTATTAGTCTATTGTTAATTCACATTATTTATGTTCATGTTACAACATTTCTACACTATACTGTTACCTGAACATTTCCTTTGCCAGGGTATTATAAATGAAGTACATAAAGCCAGAGATCTGTGATAAGGTATTTTTTAAAGTTAAAACAGCATGTATAGGATTTGGGTGACAACAGAACCAAGATGCTTGGGAAAGCTATTTAAATCACACAATGCTAGACAGAGATGCAAGGATGCTAAGACTGGGTTTGCACAAAAGCCTAAAATGGGGCTGGGTAGTTTATGAATCAACATATTTTAGAGACTCAGCATTTTGTTCATGCATTATTCTCTTTCTCCAACATTGTGTTAACATGTTATTTATACCAGGTTACCCTACTTTAACTGTTCGGGCATAGCATGTTAGGTGTACACAGGATGTTTTTGTTAACTTGCATTTAGCACAGAGATATCTAACTTTAGAGTACAGTGGTACGTCTACCTAAGAACGCCTCTACTTAAGAACTTTTCTAGATAAGAACTGGGTGTTCAAGATTTTTTTGCCTCTTCTTAAGAACCATTTTCTACTTAAGAGCCCAGAAAAATTTCCCAGGATATTTGAGAGTGGCACGAAGGCCCGGCCAGTTTCCTGCCATTCCCCCTGGTTTTCTCTCTCTGGTGCAGTGTATGGGAGGCAGCTTCACGCCGGGTGTATGGTAGGCGTGTGCTCCTCCTCGCTGCCTCAGAGTCCCTCTTTTTTTTCCCAAGCCTTAAAGTTTTGGATTTTTTTTTATTCCCCTCACTTCAACTTCTTCCTTCAGCAGACTGAGCTTTTATTTCTTTCCTAATGGGTTTGAACGCATTATTTGCTTTTACATTGATTCCTATGGGAAAAATTGCTTCTACTTACAAACTTTTCTTCTTAAGAACCTGGTCACGGAACGAATTAAGTTTTTAAGCAGAGGTACCACTGTACATTCAACTCTCCAACATTTTTTTTAGCACTTCCAGAGCCTCCTAAATTGGGAAGGATCAGAAATCGGTCTGCTTTGGGAGCTTTAGAGGTAATCCTAAACACCACAGATACTTAAAGCATCCATTTCATCCTCTCCCTAGAAGATGAACCTTCCCCCAGATCACTTTTGAAGTGTGGACCTCACCACATCACAGAAAGCCTCCAGAGCCCTCAAACCAAAAGGGACATCTCTAGTTTTATCTTCAGCAGAACTTTAAATCTTGCTAATCTGGGTTTTAAAAAGAGCATTGGGATATCCAGGTATTTGTTGCTTGGCCTTCATAGAAACATAGAAGATTGACAGCAGAAAAAGACCTCAGTTCAGTTGCATGGGGGGATGCGGATATAAGCTCTGCTAAATGAGATCAGTGGGCTGTCTATTGATGTCCACAGCATCCAATCACTTAACTCTGAAACAAACTTCCAAGCAAGATAAATGCAGGTGACCCCATGTGCTCAGACAACAGATATTAAGCATTTATTCTTCTGCTACTAAGTGAGAGTTAATAATGATGATAGGTGGCTATACAGTGAAAGTGTGAACTCATACTTTGCTTTACCACATAATGTGGTTTGTTTTTCTTGGCCTTAATATCTTCTGGAGATTTGACCATCTTGGTTTGTAGGGTTTTGACTTAGCATTTTGAGTAATATTTAGCAATAGCATTTAGCTTATATATTACCTCACTGTGCTTTGGGACACTAAAAACATTCATTATTTGCATATTTGCCCCAACAATCTGGATCCTCATTTTATTGATCCTTTTATTGACCTTGGAAAGATGGAAGATTGAGTCAAACTCAAGCCCCACCAGGTTCAAACTCCAGGCTGTGGGCAGGGTTTTGCCTGCAAGACTGCATTCTAACCACAATGCCATAAAGGCTCCTAAACTATGTTTACAATGGTACTTTATGTGCCACTACATCAATAACAATCTGGCAAGATTTTGGAAGTGGTTTGCCATTGCCTTCTTTCTAGGGCTGAGAGAAAGGGACATGTTCAAGATCATTCAGTTGGCTTCATGTCTATGGTGGAACTAGAACTCTAATTTATTAATCAGATTTGTATGCCGCCACCTCGGCAGACTCGGGGCGGCTCACAGCAATAACAATACAATGTAAAACAAATCTAATATTTAAGTTAATTTAAAAACCCCAATTTAAAACCAATCATACATACTAGCGTACCATGTATAAATTTTATAAACCTAGGGGGAGGGAAAAAGTCAATTCCCCCATGACTGACGACAGAGGTGGGTTTTAAGGAGCTTACAAAAGGCTAGGAGGGTGGGAGCAACTCTGATATCTGGGGGGAGTTGGTTCCAAAGGGTCGGGGCCGCCACAGAGAAGGCTCTTCCCCTGGGTCCCGCCAAACGACATTGTTTAGTTGACAGGACCCGGAGAAGGCCAACTCTGTGGGACCTAGCTGGTCGCTGGGATTCGTGCGGCAGAAGGCAGTCCCGGAGATATTCTGGTCCGGTGCCATGAAGGGGTTTATAAGTCATAACCAACACTTTGAATTGTGACCGAAAACTGATCGGCAACCAATGCAGACTGCGGAGTGTTGGTGTGACATGGGCATATTTAGGAAAGCCCATGATTGCTCTCACAGCTACATTCTGCACGATCTGAAGTTTCCGAACACTTTTCACAGGTAGCCCCATGTAGAGAGCATTACAGTAGTCGAGCCTCGAGGTGATGAGGGCATGAGTGACTGTGAGCAGTGACTCCTGGTCCAAATAGGGCCGCAACTGGTGCACCAGGCGAACCTGGGCAAACGCCCCCCTCGCCACAGCTGAAAGATGTTTCTCTAATGTGAGCTGTGGATCGAGGAGGACGACTAAGTTGTGAACCCTCTCTGAGGGGGTTAATGCCTTAACTACAACTCCAAACAGGCTATTTGGTCCACGTAGCCATTGACACAAACTGTAAAGTTTATCCTTTCTGAAAACCATTGTGGGAAAAGATTGCAGCCTTCCTGCTAAAATGCAATTGTGGATTACACATTTTAATCTTTCTTAGAGCTAAAACAGGAGAAGATGTTTCTTCTGGTTGTTCTTTTATCAAGAGACCCCCAACTCTTTTAACAATCCCAGGATTTGAGTAATCTGGAAAAAAAATTCATTGTCCCATTGACTGTTGTTGTTTAAATATTCTCCTATGGTACTTGTTAAGGGATTCATTTATCTTTTAAATATTACTCATTTATTGAACATATTTTGACCTGCTTTCACCCCTAAAGACAGAAATGTGAGAATATAATAACATAAGCTATTCAAGCAATACATTAAAGGAAGGAGCAGAAACCTTGCTACAATAAACAGCCACAGTTGCAAACATTATTAGAACAGAGTGTTATATGACCCAGCAGAAGATTACTGAGCACCTGATCCTGCAGATTCTGCAATGTCCTAGAAGATTTAGGATCTGGTGAACTCCAGGTCACCCCACTTTGGCAATCTGCAGATTTCAGCTTTGCCGTAACTTCTTTTATCCTTTAGCCACTGAGGAAGCAGCAGTTGTAAAGCTGCAGAAAGGCACACCACAAAAGGAAACAAAGCTGCAGAATTGACAGCATGCTCTATAACAGAATTGCAGTAGAGACCAAAGAGATTCTAAGGTAGCTGCAGAACGAGGTACAGAAACAGAGGCCTCTTCTGTTAAAAAAAAATTCCTGGAAAATTGAAAAGCTCCTTTTTAGCAGAAGACGGTCTTAACTGGGTCCATATCTAGAATACTGCATCCAGTTTTGGTCAGCACACTACAAAAAAGATGTTGAGACTCTAGAAAAGATGCAGAGAAGAGCAACCAGGTTGATTACGGGACTGGAGGCTAAAACATATGATGAACAGTTGCAAGAACTGGGCATGGCTAGACTAGTAAGAGAAGGATCAGGGGAGATATGATAGCAATCTTCCAATATTTGGACCAGAGTACCTCCGGAACCGCCTGCTACCACACGAATCCCAGTGACCGATAAGGTCCCACAGAGTTGGCCTTCTCCGGGTCCTGTTGACTAAACAATATCATTTGGCAGGGCCCAGGGGAAGAGCCTTCTCTGTGGTGGCCCCAGCCCTCTGGAACCAATTCCCCCGGAGATTAGAACTGCCCCCACCCTTCCTGTCTTTCGTAAATTGCTCAAGACTCACTTATACCGCCAGGCATGGGGGAGTTGAGACACCTTTCCCCCAGGCTTTTTTATATTTTGTTTTATGTTTGGTATGAAGGTGCTGTTTGGTTTTTAAAATAATGATAGGGTTTTATATGTTTTTAATATTACATTTGTTCCACTGCTATATTGTTTTTATTGCTGTTGTGAGACGCCCCGAATCTTCGGAGAGAGGTGGCATACAAATCTAATAAATAAAATAAAAATAAATAAAATAAATTTGACGGGCTGCCACAGAGAGGAAAGGTTCAACCTGTTTTCCAAAGTATCTGAAAGCCAGACAAGCAATCAAGGGTGGAAACTGAACAAGGAGAGATTCAACCTGGAAATAAGGAGAAATTTTCTGACAGTGAGAACAAGCAACCAATGGAACAAAAGTTGCCTTCAAGTGATCTTGATTCTATCTCTCTGTTAATGCAACCTAGAACTATGTTGGCTTTTTTGGCAGCTGCTGCACATGGCTGGCTCCTATTTAAATGGTTGTCCACTAGGACTCCAAGATCCCTCTCACAGTTACTACTGTTGAGCAAGGTACCACATATATACTGCACCTGCACATTTTGTTTTTATTGCCTAAATGTAGGACCTTACTTTTTTCACCATTGAATGTCATTTTTTTGATAGCACCCAATGTTCAAGTCTGTCAAGATTCTTCTTGAGCTTATCTTCTGGAGAGTTGGCTATTTCTGCCACTTTGGTGTCATCTGCAAATTTAATGAGTTGTTGTTGTTGTTGTTGTTGTTGTTGTTGTTGTTATTATTATTATTATTATTATTATTATTATTATTATTATTTATTAGATTTGTATGCCGCCCCTCTCCACAGACTCGGGGGGGCTCACAGCAGAGATAAAACAATGTATACAATGACAAATCTAATATTTGAAACATAGAAACATAGAAGACTGACGGCAGAAAAAGTCCTCATGGTCCATCTAGTCTGCCCTTATACTAAGTCTAAAATAACAATTTTACATTAAAAACCTAAAAAAACCCTTATATAAAAACATACACCCAAACATTCCATACATAAAACTACATAGGCAAGGGGAGATGTCTCAGTTCCCCCATGCCTGACGGCAGAGATGGGTTTTAAGAAGTTTACGAAAGGCAAGGAGGATGGGGGGCAGTCCTGATCTCCAGGGGGAGCTGGTTCCAGAGGGTTGGGGCCGCCACAGAGAAGGCTCTTCCCCTGGGTCCCGCCAGCCGACATTGTTTCGTCGACGGGACCCGGAGAAGGCCAACTCTGTGGGACCTAACCGGCCACTGGGATTCGTGCGGCAGAAGGTGGTCTCGCAGATATTCTGGTCTGGTGCCATGAAGGGCTTTATCGGTCATAACCAACACTTTGAATTGTGACTGGAAACCGATCGGCAAACAATGCAGACTGCAGAGTGTTGGTGTAACATGGGCATACCTAGGGAAGCCCATGATTGCTCTTGCAGCTGCATTCTGCACGATCTGAAATTTCCGAACCCTCTCCAAAGGTAGCCCTATGTAGAGAGAGTTACAGTAGTCGAGCCTCGAGGTGATGAGGGCATGAGTGACTGTGAGCAGTGACTCCTGGTCCAAGTAGGGGCGCAACTGGTGCACCAGGTGAACCTGGGCAAACGCCCCCTTCGCCACAGCTGATAGTTCTCTAATGTGAGCTGAGTTCCCCATCTATCCTTTTTCCAAGTCATTGTTGAAGATATTGAAGAGTTCTTGGCCTAAAATAGAGTCATGGGGTACTCCACTGCATCTTTCCTTCCATATAGATGCAGTTTCGTTGAGCACTACACATTGAGTGCGGCTGGTTAAGATTCTAGAACAGAGAACTCTTTGGGTAAATTTACAGCTTCCCTTTGTTTCAAAAACCAGCTCAAGCCAAGGCAGATGTTAGGCAAGTTTACTGCACCGAGCAAAGCTTTTAGCAAGAGAAAAAAGTGAGGAACGAATATCATGTCCTGATTGAAAGTGTGAATGCAGAGGTGCCAAAAGTGCATTAGAATGGCTCTACTTTTGTTTCGGAAGTGGAGAGAAGAATGCGCACACTGCCAGTGGTGCAAAAAAGAATAAAAAGTAATTCACCAAATCATTTAGTTATTTATCTATTTATTTGTATTTATACACCAATCATTCCAATACTTTGTTCTGTACAAAGTTGAATGTGCACAACAGCATCTGAAATTGATTGCCAATCAGTGTTGCTTCCTAAGTGGACAGTTTGATTTCACAGAAGTTTGATTTACTTGGAGTTATATTGTGTTATATTGTTTAAGTATTCCCTTTATTTTTTTTTGAGCAGTGTATGTGTGTGTGTGTGTGTGTTTGTGTATGTGTGTGTGTGTGTGTGTAGATTGTTGTGAGTTCAGGTTTTTCCCCGTATAATATTTTGAGTGTCTTTGCGACGTTTTGGCAAAATTACATTTGCCATCATCAAGCTGAAGTTATTGGCTTCGTGCTGCTTTGAGTATGGTTTATATTTATATTGTGTCATTTAAGTGTTCCCTTTATTTTTTTGAGCAGTGTATATATCATTGCATATACCTTGAAATATATCAATAACGTACACAATTATACATTTTTATCCAGTCATTTTAAAATCAATATCCTATTTTACACCTACAGTACTTTATATCACTGTTCATCAGTCTTTTATTCTCCATTTCTTTACACTACCTTCTCTCGATCCCCATCATGTTCTTCTACCTTCTTACTTCTTCTCCTGCATTAGCATCCTTGGGCCATTTAACAAGAGGCTTCAGCATTGACCTAAGCAAATTTGGGGTTCAAATTTTTAAAAATAGGAAAGGGCAAAGCCAGGAAGTTTGAGTGAATTTACCAAACCTAGGATGAAATCTATTTTGCAATTGCTGAAACGTTTATTATGTTTTCTTTCTGTGAATGAGTTTTATTATTACCCCCCGACATATTATTCAAGGTACTTGGGGATTTCTTTCCTGTTTAACTTGGTAAGAAATAAAGGAGGATATTTGTAGCTCAGAGTTGAAGTGAGGGGCCCTTGGTGTTTTCTAAGCTTAGTTGTTTTCTTTCAGACATTTCATCACCCATCTAGGTAACATAATCAATACTAGAAAGGAATGTGGTTTGTGGAGAGATGGAGGAAGAGGACTGTGGAGTCTTTTGTGCTTTCTGAGCCGACGTTTCATTACCCAAAGTAGGTCAAGGCTCATGATGCACTAATGATTCATTTTGATGTTCGTCCATCATGTTCAAAGAGGACCTTGACATCTAACAGGTTGTGAGCTGTCCAGAATGTGTCCACAGATGGCTGGTATGGCCTATACGGGCACCGAATTTATTTATTTATTTGTTTTATTTATTCATTTGTCCAATACACAAATACATAGGAAGAAAATAAACATGAAGTAATATATATATATAAGGATAAAAGTGAAAATAGAAGAGAAGATATATGAAAGGAAGAAAATATATATGATATATGAGATAAAGGAAAGACAATTGGACAGGGGACGAAAGGCACACTAGTGCACTTATGTACACCCCTTACTCTCCTCTTGGGAACCTGGAGAGGTCAATCGTGGATAGTCTAAGGGAGAAATGTTGGGGGTTAGGGGTTGACACTATTGAGTCCGGTAATGAGTTCCACGCTTTGACAACTCGATTGTTAAAGTCATATTTTTTACAGTCAAGTTTGGAGCGGTTTGTATTAAGTTTGAATCTGTTGCGTGCTCTTGTGTTGTTGCGGTTAAAGCTGAAGTAGGAATATTCTGTAACATGTTAGGCAGACATGTGCGAGCATCATATTCACAGCATTTGCAGCTCTTGCTTTGCGGAGTGCTCGCTTCTCTTGTGCTATGGTTGTTCTTCCATCCTCAGATTTCTGGCAGCCATGATGGATCAGCATGCGCCATATTATTATTATTATTATTATTATTATTATTATTATTATTATTATTATTATTTATTAGATTTGTATGCCGCCCCTCTCCGTAGACTCGGGGTGGCTCACAACACAATAAAAACAGTTCATGACAAATCTAATAATTTACAATTTAAAATATTTTTAAAACCCCATTATTAAGCATACATACATACAAACATACCATACATAAATTGTATAGGCCCGGGGGAGATATCTCAGTTCCCCCATGCCTGACGACAAAGGTGGGTTTTGAGGAGTTTACGAAAGGCAAGGAGGGTAGGGGCAGTTCTAATCTCTGGGGGGAGCTGGTTCCAGAGAATTGGGGCTGCCACAGAGAAGGCTCTTCCCCTGGGGCCCGCCAATCGACATTGTTTAGTTGACGGGATCCGGAGAAGGCCAACTCTGTGGGACCTAATCGGTCGCTGGGATTCATGCGGCAGAAGGCGGTCTTGGAGATATTCTGGTCCGATGCCATGAAGGGCTTTATAGGTCATAACCAACACTTTGAATTGTGACCGGAAATTGATCGGCAACCAATGCAGACTGCTGAGTGTTGGTGTGACATGGGCATACCTGGGGAAGCCCATGATTGCTCTCGCAGCTGCATTCTGCACGATCTGAAGTTTCCGAACACTTTTCAAAGGTAGCCCCATGTAGAGAGCGTTACAGTAGTCAAACCTTGAGGTGATATTGATCTAGCTTGTGCCAGAGTTCCCCAGGATGTGGTGTCGATATCCAGGGACCTGAAGGAGGCTTTCAACCAGTGATGGGCTACCAAAATTTGTACTACCACCCTGTGGCCATGGCTTATGCATTTTGTTTCAACATCTTTCAGTGCAAATTGGGTGCTCTGGGGTGGAGCTCCAAATTTTGCTACCGGTACTGCGTACCTGACCGTACCCATAGGTGCCCACCACTACTTTCAACGTGCCTTTGTATTGCTTCCTTTGTCCCCCGTGAGATCGCTTTTCTTGAGATAGCTCACCACAGATGTTATGTCCTGGGTTTCCTGGTGGGAAAATACCGCCCGTTGATTGGTTGTCCATGTGTGGCAGCGAGCATATAAATAGCTGCCAGGCGTGGCCTCCCTGGTTCGTTGTCACTTGTTTCTGAGCAGTTGTCTGAATTAATTTAATTTAATTTAATTTAATCGATTTTTATGCCGCCTTTTCTCCTTAGACTCAGGGTGGCTTACAACATGTTAGCAATAGCACTTTTTAAGAAAGCCAGCCTAGTGCCCACACAATCCAGGTCCTCATTTTACCCACCTCGGAAGGATGGAAGGCTGAGTCAACCTTGAGCCGGTGATAAGATTTGAACCGCTGACCTTCAGATCTACAATTCAGCTTCAGTGGCCTGCAGTACTGCACTCCACCTGCTGCGCCACTCCGGCTCTTAATTAATAAAACCGTTGGACTTGGCCTAGCCTGCATCACTCTTCATTCCGAGGTCATAAAAACAGAGAAGTTATTTAGGGTCTGCAGTGGTCTGGCATGATATTGATTATGTTATATTAATGTTTTTTAATTGACTTTTTAAATTTTAATACTGTATTAGATTTGTAATGTATTGTACTATTGCTATGTTGTGTGTTGTGTGTGTGTATGTATGTATGTGTGTATATGTGTGTGTGTGTGTGTGTGTGTGTTTATGTCAGATCACCCTGGTATATTGAAGGAACGTCACAGCTCCTTTTTGCCTCTAGGCCCAACCCAGGACAAGGCAGTTAATTTATTCATAGCCGACAACTATATTCTGCATGTATCAAATTCCAGCTAAAACATTTGATACATACATACATACATACATACATACATACATACATACATATATATGTTTTTGTAGATTTTCACGGGTATATGTATGTAGAAGGGCTTTCATCAGCAGAATGTGAATTGTGATATTGGAAAAGGTGACTTACGAATTATTTTTTCACACCACCTTTGTAGCATCCCATGGTCATGTGATTTACATTTGGGTGCTTGTCAAATGGTTCGCATTTATGACCATTGCAGTATCCCAGGGTCATGTGATCACCCGTTGAAACCGTCTGGCAAGCAGTGGGGAAGACGGACTCACTTAAGAGCTGTATTACTAATTTATCAACTGAAATGATTCACTTGTCAACTGGGATAAGAAAAGTTGTTAAGATGAGGCCAAACTCACATAACAAAATTTCTCATTGTGGTCATAAGTCGAGGACCACCTCCACTGATGACATTACCTAGTTTGGGTAATGAAACACTGAAAGCACCAAGAACGCCTCACTGGTAACTTTCAACCCAATGACATTAGTGAAGTGTCTGATAAGGCTATAATATGGTCTGACATGCAGGGGTGGGTTCTAATGAGCCGGGGTGGCGCAGCAGGTAGAGTGCTGTACTGCAGGCCACTGAAGCTGACTGTAGATCTGCAGGTCAGTGGTTCAAATCTCATCACCGGCTCAAGGTTGACTCAGTCTCCCATCCTTCCGAGGTGGGTAAAATGAGGACCCGGATTGTGGGGGCAATATGCTGGCTCTGTTAAAAAGTGCTATTGTTAACATGCTGTAAACCGCCCTGAGTCTAAAGTGAAGGGCGGCATAAAAATCGAATTAAATAAATAAATAACTTACCTTGCCACCGGTTCACTTCCTCCTGCACCACATGGTGGCACCACGTGTGCGCATACACGGTGCTGAAAACGCAGAAGCTAAAAACAAAAGGGCGGCACCCACAACAGGCACCGACCGAATCAGCTCCATGATTACTAACAGTTCTAAAGAACCAGTTACAACCAGTAGGAACCAACTTTCTCTGCTGGCATGGATATTTAAAATCTATACATGTTTTATTTCTGAGTGAGCTAATTGTCTGAGATGCTGCACTTTGGCGTCTTCAACTCTGAGGTCTTTGGTAAGACACACTTGAGACTTTTATTGCTTCTGGAAAAAAAGATGGTTATGAGGAATGCTTACCGACTCACAAAATGGCTATTGTGTTGCGTTTGATGGTCCCATAATATCAATTTACCCAAAGTGAGGATGTGTTAATTCCTCTAATTCTTATCTACATATATCCTATTAAACAGCGTTTCCCAAGTTAATGTTGCCTTTGTTTGTTTGTTTGTTTGATTGATTGATTGACTGTTCTGCGCAGATGGTCATGTGTCCATGGTTCTTAGATATACTACATTTTTATTTATGAAATTATGGAGGATTGTGTGGAGATAAAAAGGCATTCTGCAGGAAACTGTCTATTGTTTTAGAATACTGTGTACCAGCTTCTCAACAAGATATAGCACTTTAGATATAAATGCAGAGGAATGTAATTAAAGGAGAACGACAAGGGTGGTAGATAGTTTGATGGGTATTGAAAAAGTATCTGGAAGTTAACCGCTGTTCATTCACCAGGGAAATGTAAGGAGCAAATAGAAGTAGCACGCTAACTGGGGAGGGGGGGGAGACCCCACGGATTTGCTAAATCTACATTCATGTACTTTTGCCACAAATGTTCTCTTTTCTCATCCTTTTAGCAAGTGCTACTAAAATGTTTGTAACTCTAGGAGCTGAACCACCAATTAAGCAATCAATAAAAGGAGTCTGCAGCTCAGGGTTGAACTGTGAAGTCCTTGGATCTCTCTGGGCTTGGTTATTTTCTTGCACGCCTTTCATTGCCCAACTACTGTAGATAACACCCAGTATTGGCTGACGATCAGTTTCCGGTCACAATTCAAAGTGTTGGTTATGACCTATAAAGCCCTACATGGCATCGGACCAGAATACCTCCGGGACTGTCTTCTGCCGCATGAATCCCAGCGGCCGATTAGTTCCACAGAGTGGGCCTTCTCCGGGTCCCGTCGACTAAGCAATGTCGTTTGGTGGGGCCCAGGGGAAGAGCCTTCTCTGTGGCAGCCCTGGCCCTCTGGAACCAACTCCCGCAAGAGATCAGAACTGCCCCCACTCTTCTTGCCTTTCGTAAGTTGTTGAAAACTCACCTTTGCCGCCAGGCATAGGGAAATTGACACCTCCCCTAACTACTTGGTTTACGTATGGTTTGATTGGGTTGTGTGATCATTTTATTAATAAGGGTTTTTAAATTGTGTTTTTAAATGTTGGATTTGTACATTGTTTATTATTGTTGTGAGCCGCCCCGAGTTGTTGTTGTTGTTATTATTATTATTATTTGTTATTATTATTTGTTGTTATTATTATTATTATTATTATTATTATTTGTTATTATTATTATTATTTGTTGTTATTATTATTATTATTATTATTATTATTATTATTATTATTATTATTATTATTATTGCATTCCTACCTGGATGGGGGTGGGAGACGGCGTTCCGGTAGTGAAATAGAACTGCATGCGCAGCTCTGAGTGACCGGTGTGAGCATTTGCACATCAGAGCAAGATTTGGCTTCTGTGCATATACAGGAAGCAAAATCCTGTGAGAAGACACACAGGCGCATGGGATTTTGGCAATTTTTGGTGCTGCACGGAAACAAAAAAAACCCTGCTGAAATCTCGCACACCTGCACGTCTTCTTGCAAGATTTGCTTCCTGTGCATGCAAAGAGGCCAAATATTGCTCTGACGTACACACCTGCACGCTTGCCGGTCAACTGGAGCTGTGCGCGCATCAGCATTGGTAGGGGAGGTAAGTTGCAACCCCCACCTGGTAACGCCATTGCTGCTATAAGGGAGTGGAGTTTGCTCTCTGTTTATATACAGTAGTTTGCCCTGTCAGTGTTGGTGGAGGTATTGGCTTTTTCCTTGGAAATTCCTTGATTAACTGTTGCTTGATCATTGGTCTGAACCGATAATTCCTTACTTAGTATATTGTTTATTGCTTGACTGCTTGTCTGGTGTTATCCCTATATATATTGGGGTGTTAAATCACTGGCAAGCAGGAGCTGTGGTCATTTTGTTCCTTTTTTTGCTTTTTCGTTCTCTTTTGAATGGTGTGTAAACATTGTTTACCTCTATATGCCTGTTGATGGCTGAGTTGCCAAATCCCCTATTATTTTGTAGGCGCAAGAAACTTAATCAAATAACTTTTCCAGATCCTTTCAACTAAGTGTCAACTAGACAGTGTCGCCAAGGGGGAAGAGCCTTATCTGTGGGGGCTCCGGCCCTCTGGAATCAGCTCCTCCTGGAGATTCAAACTGCCCTCACTCTCCTCACCTTCTGTAAGAACTTGAAAAGCCATCTATGCTGCCAGGCTTGGGGTCTCTAGCCTCTAGCCTCTGGCCAATGAGTGTGATGTATGCTTGTTGTTCGAATGTGAATAAATGATTTTTAATGTTCCAGGGTTTTTAGAATATAGTTATATTAATTGGATTTTAAATGTTTATGTTATGTACTGTTTTTTGATATTTTGTGATTTGCCCCAAGTCCACAGAGAGGGCTGGCATACAAGTTAAACAAACAAACACAATGAAAGAGAAAACACCATTTCAACAATAGCAGTTGGGCAAATTAGTTGGGCAAACTACTGTATATAAACAGAGAACAGCCCCTCTTCTTTCTAACCTTGAAGATATTACCTAATTTGGTAAAGAAACATCTGCAGACAATAACCAAGCTTGGAGGACCCTAAGGATGCTACAATGTGATCACTCTTTAACCTACTAAATCGTGCAAAGTTGGACTGCACGTTACTTTATATCCAGGCTCTCACAAGAAGTTATTAAAATGGCTTAACTTAATAATAAAGCTCATTAAGTAAACTCGTGGTGTAATGCAACTGTTGTTTTCCAGAGCATGATAATATCAACTGTTGGCTTGTGGGCTTTTCCCAGGCACATTGCACCCAAGGAAAGTCAGGCATTCTTGGAGAAGGGTTTTTGTTTTCTTTTAAGGAACTCTAAAGAGTGAAATTCTTTCCAAAAGCAATGTTAGGGCTAAAGACTCCTATTTAGTATCTTAAAGCTCCTCCTTCCAGTACCCTGGGAAGAAAATTGGGATGTTTTCATTCTAGAGCTACTACAAACAGATGGATGGAATTGATTGGGATGGGAAGGGATGGGATAAATTGGGATGGATTGTGATGGGATGGGATAGATTGTGATGGGTTGGGAAGGGATGGATTGGGATGGGATTGATGAAATGGATTGGGATGGGAAGGGATGGGATAAATTGGGATGGGATGGATTGGGAAGGGATGGATTGTGATGGGATTGATGAGATGGATTGGGATGGGAAAGGATGGGATAAATTGGGATGGATTGTGATGGGATGGATTGTGGTGGGATGGGAAGGGATGGATTGGGATGGGATTGATGAGATGGATTGGGATGGGAACAGATGGGATAAATTGGGATGGATTGTGATGGGATAGGATGGATTGTGATGGGATGGATGAGATGGATTGGGATGGGATTGATGGGATGGGAAAGGATGGGATAAATTGGGATGGGATGGGAATGGATGGATTGGGATGAGATTGATGGGGTTCGATGGGATGGTTAGAAGATAAAGAACATTCCAAAATGGATCTGAACTGTTCCTGGGTTTCTCAGCGTCAACCGAAATGGATCAGGGCATAAAGAATGACCAGAAAAGAACACACACACACACCCAAAATTTCAAGGAAGGACGCAGAGCCCCATTGCATCCGAAGCTCGCATCTCTGCCTTCCGCCCTCTCATCCGAGAGCCCCCAAATCTCAGCCCAAGGCCGGGTGGGGTGGGTGTGTCCCCGTCAGCATCTTCTCGTTTATTGACCGCACCGCCGCCGGTTTCCTCGCCGGGAAGCTCGGCGGCTCCGTGGCGAGACTTTCCCGGCGCCGCGGTCTCTAGCGCCGGCCCGCCTTCCTGCCTCCGGGGCTGTGGTGGCTTTCCTGCCTCGGTTGGGGCATCCGGCGGACCGTGAGCGGCCGCTCGGGGCGGAAAGAATCAGGACTGAGCCCCGCCACCCCGGGGATAGGCGCTGGCTCGGCTTTCCGCAAGGCTGCTCCGCTCTCGACCTGTTGCAGCTCCCGACCCGGCGCCCCCGCCCGGCGATGCTCGGCTCCTGCGGCCGCTCCGCCGCCCACCCGGGGCTCTTCCCCGGAGCACCGCTGCCTTCCCGGGCACCGAGGCAAACCGGCGCGCCTGCCCGGGGAGCCGCGTCCCACCCACCCGCTGTCCGCTTTCCTTTCGCCGCGGGCCGGCCGAGCTCTTAGCGGCGCCCGCGCTACCGCCGCTCCCTGACTCGCACTCTCGGAGCCACCTGCCCGGCGCCTGGCAAAGCAGGTGGAAGCGAGCGTCGTCGTCTTCGGCACCGCGCATGCCCGCTCTTCCCTCTCCCGGGCATGCTCATTAGCGGCGGCGGCGGCAAAAGCCGAGCGGTCGGCGCCGCTGCCGGGGAAGCCAGCTGTGGCCGAGACGCTGAGGCGAGGCGCGAGCGGGGCTGAGGCGGCTGAGGCGGCGGCTGCGCTCTTGGGCACCTCCGGCGCTTGGGAGGCTTCCGCCGGCGCTGAGCCCGGCCAAGGGGCGTTGGGAGGGATGCGGGCCAGCTGCGGCGGCCGCCTGGGTCGCCTCCCGAGCGATGTGGTGGATTTATCTTCGCCTGCGGCGTAGCGGCGGCGGCGGCGGGAGGCGCGCGCGATGCCTGGCCAGCGTCGGACCCGCGCGGGGTGGAGGCGCTGCTGCTGCTCCTCCAGCTGAAAGTTCCAGCGGACGGCCAGGTAAGTTTGGCTCCGGCGGGAGCGGCGGGCGCCCCTTTTGGCCTGGGCTGAGGGGTTCCCACGACCCGCTAGGAAGCCGTCGCCTGGAGAGACCCGGCGGCTGTCTTTGGCGAGCGGCGAGCGCGTGGCTGGCGGGGCGCCTCAAGCAGTCTCTCCGGCCGCCGCCGCCGCGGGTAAGCCGGGTGGGACGGGTCGTGTGAATGACAGCCCTTTTCGGCATGGCCACGAAGGTTGGGCTCAGAAGCGCCCTGGAAGGAGGACGGAGCTCTTTTGCGAAGTGACCGGCAAGTCCTGCCAGCCCGCATCCTCACTTTTATTCCCGGTACCGTCCCTCGTGTTTGTGGGGTGATGCACGCACGCGACACATACACACGCGCGCCCGCGCGCACACGCCCCGGGTCTGTGGCTCGGGTGCGCGTGATGTAATCTTTTTTTCACGTGTAGCTGAAACGAACGTTTGGAACCGTCCGTCGGCGGCGGCGGAGAATGTGCTCTTGAGTCGCGAGGTAGGCTGGATTCGATTCCTATTGTTGAGCCCTATTGTTGAAGCCGATGGGTGTGCGCGTGTTGTGGGGATGAGCTGCGCGTTTGTCGGATTTCTTAGCGTGCTTTTAAATAATAATAATAATAAAAAGACTGGTACCCACCCATCCACTCAGCCTTGAGATAGTTTGATGGATGCTGTTGTGGATGGTAGATGTCTCCAAATATATCTCTATCTCTACAAAGAGAATGTCCCAAAATATAGGCTACTTCTTTGTTATTTACACTTTGAAATGCTTGGGTTTCTGTTTTGTGTTCCAAAAGTTGGGTACTTATTACATATATTTTTTTCAATATGTAACAGAAGGCTGAGATAGATCAGCTTTGAATTTTCATGATATTTCTATTCCAGATTTGTTTAAGTAACACCCAGATCTGAATACGGATACTGAGTGTATGGAAATGTGCTTTGGCCAACTGTAAATATTTCCAGCCTATAGGTTCTCTTCTGGTGGCTTCCTTTTCCTTTTATTGCTCTGAGAAGTGCATTAGATATTCATTTGATTCTTATTCATTTATTAGAGATGTAGTTTATTTTTGGCCGTGTCCCTCTTGTCCAAGCATAGTGCCAAGCATCCTCTTTTTAAAAAAATAATAATAATAATGTATCCTGCTGTTTCAAAATACCTTGAGGGCTTACATTTAAATATTGGTGGTGCTTGCAATGGGTTTTAGACCTGCCCATGTTGTAGGGCGGTTGAGGTAGCGACTGTCTTAGTAAGTCCCAAGTCCACGAAGAAGTGAATTCAGGCTGATGTATCTCGAAACACATTTACTTTATTGTGGTGAAGTGTGTTGCCACACAGCCAGCTTCCCAACTGGTAGATTCAATGTGATGTATAGGTTTTTTGTGGGGTTTTTTTGCTTCTTTAAATTGTAGTGAAGCTGGTAAGAAAGAAATTGTGACTTGCTCCCTGGTAAAAGAATAGCGGTGGTCACCTATTTCTCATTCTCGCCAGCCCTTTCCAGAGTCAAAGGGAATTAGAAATTACCTTTGTGGCGACCCTCCTCCTTCGCTCACCTCCTCATCCATCAGTGGCTACTTTCTACCACTCTAAAATGTGGTTGGTGTGTTTTTATCTTTTTTTTTAATAGCTGGTCCAGTTTCTTCATTTAGCATTTCAGGAAGTGATGGCTCCCCCCCCCCCCTTTAAATGCATATTAGCTTGGGTTTGTGCTGGAGAGAACCACTGGACGAATTAATTGGAAATTAATGGGGATTTTTCGCTGTTATGATATAGTGATCACAGAAAATGCGTGGACAGCATCAACATCATATGTGCAGAGAAGGAATCAACATTGCTGTTTGGCATCAGCCACGGAAAGAGTTTTTGGTATTGATTTTTAAACCTTTGTGGACTCCTACCACTCCTTTTATCAGGGGTGACTGCCTTCCCTCTGCCCCACTGTCCTTTGTTAGTTCAGCAAAAAAAATAAATCTGTGTTGCAAATGATCATCTTGCACATCACAATTTGTTATTAGAGGCAATTATTGCGTTCGTCTATGAATCTTTTCTCTGGGTTTGTCTTTGGCAAGCTAGGGAAATTATTGTATGAAAACGGATTCAGACATTGGGTGAAAATGTGTTGGCTGTTTCTGTCTTTTTCTTCCTCTGCCCCCACTCCTTTTGTCTCTCTGGAAATAAGTCTAAATCCTTTTTGGATTTTGTTTTACTGACTAATCTCATTATTGAGTTAAACACAGCATATAGTCGGCTTTCAAAGGAGTGCCTATGTACGCCTGGGTTGGTGAACAAAAGAGTGTGTTAACCTCACCCGGGAAGGCACATGCTTGTGAGAAAACCTACTAATAAATGATAATTTTATGGCTGTGATTCAACTTTCTCATGCTTCCTGCGTAACACGGTGTATATTTTCTGATGGCCGGCTTTGTGATCTCTGAAAGATCTCAGGAGTAAGAAATCTCTTCTGGGTGAACTACATGCTATCTTGTGCACCACTACTCTTGTAGAAGCAATTTGATTTGCATCCACTTCTTCATCTAATTTCTCCCACCTCATTAATAGCAAATGCTTTATTTAAGAGGGAAGTGCCAAGCATTAGTATAAAATGGGTGCGAATAACCTTCAGGGAGAGGAAATCGTGAAGCTGTGTCTTATTTATTTGTCTATTTTTTTGCACTTGCTTATCTTTTTCAATACGTTTTATATTTGGGACTTTTTAAAAAAAATTGCATTTCATCTGTTACTGCTAGATTATGGGAAAAACAGTGAGTAGTTATTAACAGAATCCTTTGCAAGCTTTCCGGGTGTAAGCATCACTGCATGTTGTGGGACTGATTTCTGTTAATTCCATGTTATTTTTATTTATTTCTCTTTACCTTGCCCTTATTATTTTCTATAAATAACTCAAGGCAGCAAACATAGCTAATACTCCGTCTTCCTCTTCCTTTCCCCCCCCACAACAACAACCTTGTGAGTTGGGCTGAAAGAGAGAGACTGGCCCAAAGTGACCCAACTGGCTTTCAACGTTAAGGTGGGGCTTGAACTCCCCATCTCCTGGTTTCCAGCTTGACACCTTAATCCTTTTTTACAGGTTTGCATTGAGGGAGGTAACTGGAAATTTCAGCTTTTATGAAGAATTTACCGGGGTATTCATTAGAATAGAGTAGAATAGAATAGAATAGAATTCTTTATAGGCCAAGTGTGATTGGACACAAGGGATTTGTCTTGGTGCATATGCTCTCAGTGTACATAAAAAAAGATACGTTTGTCAAGAATCTTAAGATATAACACTTAATGATAGTCCGTGTACAAAAAAACAATCAAATCATATTAGGAACCAGTCAATATAAATTATAAGGATGCAAGCAACAAAGTTACAATCATACAGCCATTAGTGGGAGGAGATGGGTGACGGGAACGACTAGAAGATTAATAGTAATAATAGTAATAATAGTGTAGTTTGACAGTGGTGAGGGAATTATTTGTTAAGCAGAGTGATGGCATTCGGGGAAAAAACTATTCTTGTGTCTAGTTGTCTTGGTGTGCAGTGCTCTATAGTGTCATTTTGAGGGTAGCAGTTGAAACAATTTATGTCCAGGATGCGAGGGGTTCGTAAATATTCTCACGGCCCTCTTTGACTCATGCAGTATACAGGTCCTCAAGGCAAGGCAAGTTGGTAGCAAATGTTTTTTTTTCCCTGCAGTATCATATTTTCATCCTGTGTTATATTGAGATGATTTTAAATTGAGCTTCTCACCAATGAAGGATGGAGATAAATGTAAGTTTGTAATGTTTTCAGGCAGTTCTCTTCAAGGGGAAACTACAGCACTCTTCATTTGAACTTGACAGATAATTTGTTTACATTTTTCAGTCCAAATTTTCCTAGTTATGATTTGTTAAATCATCAATACATCTTGGTTTTTTTTTAAAAAAACCAAGTGTTAACTTCCAAGTCTCCCCTTAAAAGTAATGAAAGAGAGAAAGGTTAATGGTGTTGGAGCTTAAGAGGGGGGGGGGGAACTTGTGCCCCTCAATTTGTTGAATGCATTAAAACCCAGTAACGAATTTTGTAGCAACTTAGCAAATACACACCCTATAATTTCAAGTCTTAATGACTTTGGTCTCTGTGGCACCATGAAGGTCTTCGTTATTTGTAGATTTATTATTTGTAGGCTAATTAAAGGCAGAAAATAAACACTGTTTTAAGCGTTCTGGTTGTTACTTTCCCTCTCTTGGGAGGGAGAAAGATCTTCGACTGTAAACCAGAGGACTTCAAACGTGGCAACTTTAAGACTTGTGGACTCCAAACCCCAGAATTCCCCAGCCAGCAGAGTTGGTTGGAGAATTCTGAGAGTTGAAGTCCACAAGTCTTAAAGTTGCCAAGTTTGAAAACCTCTGTTCTAAACTGTCGCAAATGGCTCATTTTGGGGCTGCATCCTGTGTATTTAAAGAATACCATTTCTGCTTGTGTTCTGCAGGCTGTATCTGTATCCTTCTAACGCACCTGGGATCGTTTGTGGATTTTCTCTCCCATCCACCCCTCCTCCTCCTTTACCATCCAGCTAGTAATTAGTGGAACAGATTGCACAGATATGCAAATGATAAGAGATACGGGAGATTCTCCTGGAGGCTGCTCTGTTTGTACAGTGGTGATACAGTGAAGTGTGGAGTTGTCATAGACAACCTTTGAAAAGAATCCATTTTGGAAGAAGGATTTCAATGGAGGCAAAACGACTGTCCTTCTGAAGGGTTTTGCATCTGACTTGCTGTCTCTTTTTCCACCCCACCTCTTGGTTTCCAGGAAGCAGACACATCATAAAGACAATAGTCTTTCCCTCCCCTCCCTGTAATATATCTACAGTCTAGTTTCAGGATACGTACGGAGGGAGATTTTGTCTACTTGGGCTTGATAACCTTTTGGGTAACTGGTCCTGTGGGCATCTTTATAATGCTGTTAATATTCCATCAATTTATGGCTCCTCTTCATATGCACTTCCTGCAGTCTTTAATGCTTGCATATGACAACCCAGAGGCCAAGCTATATCTCTGATGGTCTTCGACTGGTTCAAATCTCAAGAGGTGGTGGTGGATAGGAACAGATTTATTGAGATGAATATATGGGGAGGGAAAAACAAATCCATCCTAGGGTTCTAGATTCAATGACTTCTTCCCATTGCTGGAGTCCACCAAACTTCTGGACAGTGTGGGAATATCTGGAATTGAGGGAATGTACTTTGGGTTTGATGGAAGGTGACTTCCCACCATCTAACAGGTTGTCAGATGCTGGAGGTTGCCCTTACCACCTTTGTGGTTCTCCAAGACGTTTCTACATCTCCTTTGTTTTGTTTTGTTTTTCCTGGGCATGTGGATGGGCTTCTTAAGGTAGCATCAGACTGCAGTAGGCTAGCTTCCCTTTTGTTTGTTTGTTTGTTTGTTTATATTTTATTATATTTGTTTATTTGTTTATTTACTTGCTTACTTACTTACTTATATTGAAAGAATTCTCACCAAAACAAAATTGGTTCTCCTTGTGCTCTGTTCATTGGACCATCATTAAAGAAGCCATGGAGTAACCTTGTTGCAAAGTGTGAGCCTGTGTGAAACCTTGGTTAGCTGGAGAATGCAAGCCCGTGGCGTTCCAAAAAGATGTCACGGCTGCTATTCAAGGCCTTCCATATTTGAATCACACACCACCACATCCTACCCACCCCCCAAAATTTGGGATTCTTTTTTCAGCCTACATTGATGGGGAGTGATGGGTCCCAGGCTCCATCCCAGGAGAAATTGGAATGATGTTGGATAACTGCAGCAGATAAGCATTGTGCTAAGCTCATAGTTTTTTTAATTATGGTTATGGAATAAGTCAAAGGCTTATAGGTAAAGGTTCCCCTTGCACATATGTGCTAGTTATTCCCAGTCTAGGGGGTGATGCTCATCTCCGTTTCAAAGTCGAAGAGCCAGCACTGTCTGAAGATAATAATAATAATTTATTAGATTTTGATGTCTCGATGGTCATGTGGCCGGCATGACTAAATGCCAAAGGTGCATGGAACGCTGTTACCTTCCCACCAAAGGTGGACACTATTTTCTACCTGCGTTTTTACATGCTTTTGAACTGCTAGGTTGGTAGAAGCTGGGACAAGCCCCGTTACGTGGCTCTAGGGATTCTAACTACTATACTGCTGACCTTTCAATCAACAAGGTCAGCGTCTTAGCCATTGAGCCACCGTGTCCCCTTCAAAGTCTCATACAGCATTCTAAAACATAAACCCAGGTTCACACACAACTGAGGCCCATGTAACCAAGGCATTATGCCATGGTAAGATATTTTCTCTGCTTAAGAGATCATCCTCTGACGGTGGGGAGGGTGGTCATCCCTGCATGGTTCTGCCTTTAGAAAGTGGTTCCTTGGGGGTCCTGAACTGCTCGTATAGCCTACCCTAAGCCAAAGCTATTGTTTGCAAATTACAGGAGTTGTGCTTGTACGGCATGTTCAGTTAAAACCCTGCCGAACATATTATGGTTGCTTTGTAATGTACTTTTCCTGCATTTTGAACACCACAATTGGGCTTGTTGTGCTGTCTTTTGTGACCACAAAATCCTTTCCTGGGAAACAGATGCATGTTCCTTCCTGCTTCTCAGAGCAATGGCTGGGTGCAAAAGGGATCCCCCTATTTGTCTGTAGAGCTGTTTTCCTCCTCATTTCCATTCAATTAGTTCTAAACAGGTTTGCCATTCCGTTATCTCCTGAGAGAGGAGTGCTACTGCTAAAGTTTCATTGTCTTGGTGTCAGGCGCACTTCCATTCAAAGTCCAGGAAAGAAAAAAACCCAACTCCATGTTGATAGGGAGGAGTACTTTTACTAGACAAGAACTGATGGTGACAAAAAGAAAACAAATTGGGAGGCAAAAGATGTGTAAATTCATGGACAAAGAATCTCCAAAACCTCCCTCATAATCCTCCACCCCTGGGCAGTTCATCCAATCCCCATGTCCCAAGATGTCCGGTGGGTGCATCAGCCATTTAAGGTTTGTTTTTTTTAAAAAAAAATATTTTTATTGATTTTTAACAGTTTTTATATCACACAACATAAAACAGTGCATAGTGAATTGTGCCCACCACCCCGACACACACACATTCCCCACCACCAAATTGGGGGTGTTTCTTGTATAGTCCACTTAAGCCAAGAGCAATATATCTGTTTACATATTATAGAGTGATTCCAATTTATTTCTTGTAGCTTGGTCTTGGATTCTGCTCGTCATATATCTTCTTACCTTGTCCCACCGTCCCATCAGCTGTCCCAACTCAGTTTCATTATATGAATTTATCCTTTTTTCCATAATTTCAAATTGAATATGGTCCACCATGTACCTATACCAATTTTGCATTGTCCATTTTGTCGCATCCTTCCAACCCAAAACTATTACTGCCTGAGCGCTTTCTATTGCTGCTTTTTTTATTTCTCTAAATTCTCCCATCGCATTGCTTTTTACTAGTACTGCCATTTCCTTAGTGATTGTCCATTGTATATTTAGCATTCTATTGATATCCTCTTTCACTTTTTGCCAAATTTCCTGCACTATCGGGCATTCCCAAAACATATGCATAAACACTCCTTTGTCTTGACACCCATGCCAACAATTCCCCCTGACATTCTGGTTTAAGGTTTAATTGGATTTGTATGCCGCCCCTCTCCGAGGACTCGGGGCGGCTCACAACATATGCAAAGAAACAGTAGTAAATCAATCCAATTAATATACATAAAAAACAATCCTTAAAAATTCTAATTTTAAAATTTGGGCTTCCATATCTGGTCCATTAAAGCCGTTGACCTTGAGCAGGCTATAAACATGTCCATGTAGCCTGGCAGTACATGATGATAACTTTCCTCCCTAACCACTTAATCAAACATAAGTAGAGCCATCTCCAGCACACTTCCCCACTCCCTTGCCCCCCCCCCTCCATTCCCTGTTTCTATGGCAGCCGAAGCAAGCAGGCAACGTGGAGATTGACACTTGGACTAGTGCATTGCCCAAGTTGACTTCCTGGCTGAATTAAGTGGTTAACACAGTACCAGTTCTTCTGTTTCCCATCTGACCTTAATATAGGATGGGACCAAGTTTATCTAGTTGTCATTTCCACTGTGTATTTCCTTCCTTTGGAAGTAAGTTTCAACAAGACTGAATCCTAAACTGACCTAATTCAGATTAGATCTCTGACTCACCCAATTTTAATGGCTCTTGTTCCTTTCAGTAAAAAGTTCTGGGGTTTATTTTTGTGTTACTAGTTCCCACTGTGTTTATTTTATATTTTATATAACATTTTATATTTTATCCAGAGCAAATAATGACAGTTTCATACTTAGGAACAAATAGTGCAAAGGTAACTCTTAGTTTTGAATGCATTTTCTGCACATTTTCACACTTTGCAATTACAGGTTGGATGTTTGTTACCTCTGGGAAGGTAACAAGCTGACCTCCTCAATTCTCCCATAGAAAGTGTGGGGAGTCTCTGGACCTCCAAGTGTCACTGAACCATCTGCCAGCATCCGTAGGAAACACAATAAGGGTGCTTTGAGCATGAAGCACAGTCACATGGAGGTGGCTGCAGGTTCCCTACACCTGATGTATTGTAGATAAACTTGTTTAACAGGATTTGTACTTCGCCCAATTCCAATGGACTCTGGGCGGCTAACAACACATAAAAAAACCAACATAAAATTACAGTATAAAATAGAATATAAAAACAATCAGTAACCCTGTAAATAACATTCAAACATGCAGTCATTCATGGTCCCAGGTCTGCTGGAAAAGCAGATTTAATGTTTCATCAACACTCGGTGGCTTGCACTGGCTGCCGATCAATTTCTGGTCACAATTCAAAGTGTTGGTAATGACCTAAACTACATGGCATCAGACCAGAGTACTTTCGGGACCGCCTCCTGCCGCATGAATCCCAGCAGCCGATTAGGTCCCACAGAGTTGGCCTTCTCCGGGTCCTGTCGACAAAACAATGTCGTCTGGCGGGACCCAGGGGAAGAGCCTTCTCTGTGGTGGCCCCAGCCCTCTGGAATCAACTCCCCCAGAGATTCGAACTGCCCCTACCCTCCTCACCTTCCGTAAAATGTTGAAGACTCACCTTTGCCGCCATACGTGGGGGGATTAATCTCCCCCCTCCTTTTTTCGCTGACCTTTATTACGTTTATGTTCAGTCGGACTGAGTGCGTATAATTGTGTAACAGATATTTTTTTTATAACAATGTATTTTAAATTAGTTTTTTAAATTATTTTAACATTAGATTTGTATTTATATTGTATTGCTGTTATGTTGTGAGTCCTCGGAGAGGGGCGGCATACAAATCTAATAAATTATTATTATTATTACTATTATTACTATTATTACTATTATTATTATTATTATTATTATTATTATTATTATTATTATTTCTGGAAGGTTGGTAGAGCAGGGATAGTGCAAATCTCAGGAGGATGTTGGTTCCAAAGGGTCGGAGCTGCCACAAAGGAAGATGGCATACACCACATTTAGATTGTGAACCCATCCTCTGTCTCAAGGCTGTCACTTTGTCATGGCAGTGTCACGCGACCTATTGGGACTCCCCCCGCTTAACTACACATCCGGCCCACGAGTCGGGAGTTTGACAACCCTGTTCTCTCTTGAAGAGGATTATTCGCTAGTTGAAAAGCTACCCTGTTCTAAGTCTGATCTAAACTTTAAACACCATAAGCAAGAAAAATAGCAGGGGCCCTGTAATTGCCCATTTGCTGTTAGCACCTGGACAGCAGACAGCAAATTCCCCCACTACGGAGAGATTAATTGTATTTCCTTTCTGTCTCTAGGTGCTTTAGCAGAAGCAACTGAAATGGCTGAGGCAAAAACAAAACAATACAGAAAAAGAAACCAGAGTAAAACAGAAAGGGGAAAAAGAAAGGCTGGTTTTCTTGGCCTCTGTATGGTTTGTGAGTAAGAATAAAACTCAAACTGTACGCGTTGAACTCCATGGGTCAGTTTTGGAGTTCTGTATGAAAATGGGATAATTTCTCAGCTCAAGTAAGGAATATTAGGTTTGCTCAGGGAAGAGATTAAGTCTGTGTGCAGCTCTTACAATATTTGGGAAATCTGTAGGAGAAATCCTTAAGAATGTGATAGAATAGCAAATATTAACATAGGATCACATTTATTTATTTCTTATTTATTTCTTATTTGAATTTATGAACCACCCTTTTCCAATTGTGGAGTACAAAGATAAAACAGACATACAATAACAACCCCCAGAATATTAAAAGCATTCATCCACGACACATCCATTCCAGTAACACACTACTGGCCAGAGCGGGAAGTTAGTATTCTGTGTAGTTGGGGATCATCTTTTAAGGAAAAGATGTAAAGGCTCAAGAGATATTTCCTGTCGAAATGTTTCTTAGCTTTTTCCTCTCCTCCCCAATATCTCTGATTTCTGTTTCAGACTTTCACAACTACCCTTGGAAATCAGCGGGGTATAATAATAATGATAATAATAATAATAATAATAATAATAATAATAATAATAATAATAACAACAACAACAACAACAACAATAAGATCTAAAAATCGAGCTGCAACGACTCTGGCATAAGCCAGTGAAAGTGGTCCCAGTGGTACTTGGCACGCCGGGCGCAGTGCCAAAGGATCTCAGCGGACATTTGAAAACCATCGGAATTGACAAAATCTCCATCTGTCAATTGCAAAAGGCCGTTTTACTGGGATCGGCAAACATAATTCGCCGCTACATCACGCAGTCCTAGGTGCTTGGGAAGCGCCCAACTGGTGATGAAATACAAAATCCAGCATAGTGATCTCGTTTGCTGTGTTGTATTGACATAATAGTAATAATAATAATAATAATAATAATAATAATAATAATAATAATAATATTATTATTATTATTATTATTATTATTATTATTATTATTATTTATTAGATTTGTATGCCGCTCCTCTCTGCAGACTCGGGGCGACTCACAACAATAATAATAACAAAATTGCAATGTAACAAATCTAATATTTTAAAAAAATCTAAAAACCCGTCATTTAAAACCATACAACACAAGCATACCATACATAAAACTATATAAGCTTAGTTTGTGGTGGTGGTGGAGGAACACTTCATTATTTCCTTGATGTTATCTTGGAGAGGCATTAAGATGCAATGTTTAGTGTTGCGCTTGCATTAGCTAACATCTCTACTCAACCATGAGGTCTACTAAGTGAGATTGGACCATTAATTGCAGACGTTTACATCACGCTGAGCCATTTGTTTCTTTTAAGTATGGCTTACTCAGTAGGCCACAGTGGCGTGGTTCACACAAAATGCTACCCTCTCTGAAATGAGACAGAGTGTGTGCTTAGACTTATCAACTTACATCTAGTTTTATCTTTGGTAAGTTCTAGTAAGTATTGTGAGTCTAAGCCAGGGATGTCAGTCTCAAGGCCCCATGGGTTGCCCTGGAAAGTGAAGAACTCTCCCAGGCTTCATTTTTGTTGGCAGGGGGCTAGCAAAACAAACTAAATGTTAAGTCTTACAACCCCACCAGAAACGCAAAGTCTTTGACCGGCCATGAAGGCTGATGCTGAAGCCTGATTGGCTAAGCACCTGGGGCCTTTCAAGTGGGAAGTTAAAACACTGTGATTGGTTGGCTGTCTGGCAGCCACAATATATATGAGCCGGGATGGCGCAGCAGGTAGAGTCTGCACTGCAGGCCACCGAAGCTGACTGTAGATCTGTAGGTCAGCTGTTCAAATCTCATCACTGGCTCAAGGTTGACTCAGCCTTCCATCCTTCCGAGGTGGGTAAAATGAGGAGCCGGATTGTGGGGGCAATAGGCTGGTTCTGTTAAAAACTGCTATTGCTAACATGTTGTAAGCTGCCTGGGTCTAAGGAGAAGGGCGGCATAAAAAGCAAGCAAGCAAACAAACAAACAAACAAACAAACAAATAAATGGAGCTTTCAGAAGTCTGTTCATAGGCTGTGAATTTGTTAGTAATCTTAAGCCAAAGTTGGGGATAATATAAAAAGTTTCTAGGCTGTATAAGCAGGATTTTTCAAGTGAGACTGAGCTATGGTCCTCACACAACATAAGATGTGGAAGCTTTTAAAATCTTTAAAATTTACTGTAAATGAAAAGAATGGCATGATGCTTGTAAAAATACTCAGGTTCTTCTGAAAGCAAGAGTTTTTGGTTTCCATTACAGTAGAATCCAAATGGTTTGATAGAACCATGGGATTTTATATGAAAGATTGAGAATTTAAAAGGCACTGCTTAGTATTTTAAGTGTGAGCTATTTTGAAATCCTGGCTGAAAGGTACAGCATAAAATAATAATCTCAAAAGGAATGCTTAACTCTAAAATTTAATATTAAAAGGTTTAGCCAGTGCACCTGCAATCAAATGTTGCACAGTGAAGGGATCTCATTCACAATGGTAGCTGAATGTTTCTATTTCTATACTATATACTGGTAATTCTTGACTCGGAGCCTGAGCAATATGGTTGTTAAGTGAGATGCACTTAATTTTTTAATGGTTGCTAAATAAATCAAACAGTTGTTGAGTAAAAGTTGAGTAAATCCTGATTTCTTGCCCCTTAGGAAGATGTTGTTGTGAGCCGCCCCGAGTCTACGGAGAGGGGCGGCATACAATTCTAATTAATAATAATAATAATAATAATAATAATAATAATAATAATAATAATAACAATAATAACAATAATAATAACAACAACAACAACAAATGACAGTTATTTCACTGCCAGGACACAACAACTATAGTTAATGCATGCTAGTTGCCAAGTTCTGCTCACATAACTTTTGGGACTTTGCAACAGTCACAAATGTGATGATGGGTTTAAGTCATTTTTTTCCAGCCCCTTCGAAACTTCAAACTGTCATTAAGCAAAGGGTTGTAAGTCAAGGATTATCTACTCTCTTTCTGCACTGGGAATCTTCTGGTGACACGGCTTCATATATGGACTTTCTCTAAGTGAATTGCTTTCCTCCTTGTATTGTAGTACAGAGTTCCCTTACCTTTCCAGATTGGCAGACTGGAGGTAAGGGAGGGGAGACAGAGGAGTTGATTTTGAGGGAGGGTCAAGCCAGGGGTGCGTTCCACTTACCTTCTCCACCAGTTAGAAACATAGAAACATAGAAGACTGACGGCAGAAAAAGACCTCATGGTCCATCTAGTCTGCCTTTATACTATTTCCTGTATTTTATCTTACAATGGATATATGTTTATCCCAGGCATGTTTAAATTCAGTGACTGTGGATTTACTAACCACATCTGCTGGAAGTTTGTTCCAAGGATCTACTACTCTTTCAGTGAAATAATATTTTCTCATGTTGCCTTTGATCATTCCCCCAACTAACTTCAGATTGTGTCCCCTTGTTCTTGTGTTCACTTTCCTATTAAAAACACTTCCCTCCTGAACCTTATTTAACCCTTTAACATATTTAAATGTTTCGATCGTGTCCCCCCTTTTCCTTCTGTCCTCCAGACTATACAGATTGAGTTCATTAAGTCTTTCCTGATACGATTTATACTTAAGACCTTTCCACCATTCTTGTAGCCTGTCTTTGGACCCATTCAATTTTGTCAATATCTTTTTGTAGGTGAGGTCTCCAGAACTGAACACAGTATTCCAAATGTGGTCTCACCAGCGCTCTATATAAGGGGATCATAATCTCCCTCTTCCTGCTTGTTATACCTCTAGCTATGCAGCCAAGCATCCTACTTGCTTTTCCTACCGCCTGACTGCAGAAATCACTACCCCTAAATCCTTCTCTTCTGAAGTTTTTGCTAACACAGAACTGCCAATGCAATACTCAGATTGAGGACTCCTTTTCCCCAAGTGCATTATTTTACATTTGGAAACATTCACATAACAATGCTTTTTGTGCATCCCCTTGTGCAATTTTGCTTCCACGCATGCTCAGACAGTGGGTTAAAGCCAGAAAAAGAGCCGAGGAGCTGATCTGCTGTGCTTTGGGTGAAGAAATAAAGGTCGGTATTAACCCGGAGGAGGGCGGGAGGGCTTTTTTCAAAGCACAGAATGAGGAGAAGCCATCAAAACACAGGAAAATCAGCCAAAAATTCAGGAAAAAAGGATGGCGGTGAGCACGGACCACCACAGACAGAACTGGATCAGTGACACCAAAATCACATCACCAGCGAGTTGCAAATGGTTCAGGCGATATGGTCTGAACCAAGAGGAACCCATCCTTGGGTCAAGCACGTGTGCGTACGTGCATGGGTACTTGCAACATTTGTGGCAATGTGTGTGGGAGTAGGGCTGTGAATTCCCACAACGAGGACTATGAGGGTCGGGTTGCAAGCATCCACAACGATGCTCGCATCAGTGGGGTTTTGTGTGCACACAGACAGGCAACATTTGGTTGCATACAGCAGTGTGCAACATTTGGTTTCGAACGCCCCATGCACCGTCAAATCTGGTTTCGTTGCCTAATTTGATTACATTTATTCCAACATATTTGCATGGGGGGGGAAATGTTTTAAAAATATTCGTTTTGTCAGTTTTAAACTTTTTTAAAAAATCAGCTATTGCTAAGGGTTTTTTTTAAAATCAAACATTCTTTAGTTTTAAAATCCTCAAATCTTCTTTTAATTTTATAATCCACAAAAAATGAAACTCGCCAAGAGGGATCTTATCCTGCACAAAAGAAAATCTCTCTTAATCTGTAGAATAATTAATTCCAAAAGTGAATAAGAAATGAGGTTTGGTTGGGCTTATGGCCCATAAAGACTATAGCGTGACTGGGAGTAGAGATTGGAATCCCATGCCTCCAAGCCATTGATGAGCAAAAATTTCCATTCTTGAAGTTTACTTACAGGAAAAAGTTATCTGGAGAACAAGTGGATTATTTCTGAATCATTTCTTTATCCAGAGAGAATTTCAACATCTAGTGTTGGACACGTATTTTTCGGAGTATAATTCACAAACAAAATTTTGCCTCTGTCTCCCAGCAATTTGCCTCCCAGAAAACAGTAAATAGCCCAGATAATATACAATGTTTGCTGTGTATTTCTGTACGTGTGTTTCTGATCCATAGAAATAGCAAAGAACTGGAGAAAAGTATATTATGGAAGTATATTAATGCCAGCAAGTTTTCTTCACTAACCAATTATTTAAATAGATCTACTCCAAACATAACTAAGTCGAGGTTTAACTCAGCTGCCTTAATCTTAATACTAAACAGGACACTGTTACATCCAGATTATATTTTTACAGATCTTTAAAAAGGATGTAGCTTTCTGGAAGTATACCGTATTTTTCGGTGTATAAGACACACTTAGATTTTAGAGGAGGAAAACAAGGAAAAAAGTGTTCTGAACCAAATGGTGTAGTATTAAATAGTAATAGTAGCCTCTCCAGCCAGGAGTGGGTGGGTTTGTGGCTCCTGGTGTTTTCTGTGGGAAATATCTTGCTTTCTTCTTTCCTTCCTTCCTTCCCTCCTTAATCTCCACTTCTCTGTTTCCCACCTTCTCTCTTTCCCTTTTCTTTCTTTCTCTCCACTTCTCTCTCTCTTTTCCCTCTCTCATTCTCTCCCTCCACGTCTCTCTCATTTCTGTGCACCTCTCCCTCTCTCTCCCCCTTTTCACTCTGATTTGTTGCTCTCTCTCCCCTTTTGCTCTCATTTCTCTCACTTTCCTCTCCCTCCGTTTTTCTTTCTCTCCCCTTCTCTCTCGCTTGTTTCCCTCTTCTCCCTCTCATTCTCTCTCTCTCTCAATCCTTCTCTAATTTCTCTCTCTCTTCTCTCTCATTTGCCTCTATTTCCTCTACCTCATTCTTTCCTTCCATCATTTTCTCATTTCTCTCTCTTTCTCCCTTTTTCTCTCTCATTCCCTCCCCCTCTCACTTCCCCCCTCTTTTTCCGTCCCTGTCTCCTCCCCCCTTGTGTGTGTGTGTGTGTGTGTGTGTGTGTTTGTATGTTCATTCTTGAACCATTTCCAAAAACTGGTGAGGGCTGGTTTTTCGCTCTCTCTTCTTCTTTGGGTGCTTTTACCATATGATTTAAATCAAGAGTCACTTCTCTCTCTTTTGTTTCTCTCTTTCCTCTCATTCTCTGCTTCCATCATTTTCTCATTTCTCTCTTTTTTCCCCTTTTTTGCTCTCATTTCTCTCTCACTCTCCCCCTTTCATTTCTGTTTTTCTCTACCCTCTCCCTCTTTTTCCTTCTCTCCCCTTCTCTGTCTCATTTGCTTGTTCTTTCTCTCCCTTGTTCTTTCCCTCCATTTTCTCATTTTTCTCTTTCTTCCTTCCCCCCTCTCTCTTTACCTCTTCTCTCTCTGCCTCCGTCTCTGTCTCTCTGGGGACCAGCCAGCAGCCTACCCCACTTCTTCTGAGTTTATCCTCTGCACCACTTCTTGGTTTTACAGCCAGCTGAGCAGAATCGACTCCTCTCTTGTGCTCTGCATTCTGACCTCTGTCTGGCCGGGCTCTGCCCCATGGCTCTAGTTTCAGCCACTGCTTCTGGGACTCCCAAGATGTGCTGAGCGGATGCTCTGCACCAGGTTAAGCCCCAGCAGCAAAGCATCGCATTCCAGGTGGCTGCCTGGGGCCCCCGGGTGGCAGGGACAAGGCGGGTGCACCGCTATGTTAGCCAGTCCTAATGGAGACTGGTGGCGGTGGCGGGGCCTGGGGCATGGACATGACATTCCCAGCACTGCTGCTCCTTGAAGGGAAGCTAACGGAGCTGCCTCAACAGTTGCCAACACCACTGGGACCGGCTAACTCAGCGGTGCGCCTGCCTTGTCCCCGCTAGACAGAAGTCTCAGGTAGTCGCCTGGAATGCAACACTTTGCTGCTGGGGCTTAATCTGGTGCAGAGCGGTGCCTCCGGGAGCCCCTCGCGAGGAGGATTCCTTGCATGCAGCTGTGGAGAAGCAAGCAGGGCATCCCCTCGGCACATCCAGCTGGTGGAGGAGGCCTGCAGTGTGCCCCTGATCGTCCGGCAGGAGGGGGCTTGGCTCCATCAGCCCCAATCTCCCGCCTTTGGGGGCATCCCCAGGGCTGAGCCGCTTGCCTCCTGCCGAGGGCTGCCAGGCGGCCTCGGCAACATTCGATGTATAAGACGCACCCAGTTTTTTACATACTTTTTTGAGATAAAACGGTGCATCTTATACACAGAAAAATACGGTAGTTATAGTTGTTCTCTGCTATTTAAAAGAAGATACAATAGCACTAGGCCTCTTCAGATCTAACATTTATTTTAAAAAGCTACCTTATTTAATTGTCTAGAACAATAATAAAGCCGTGTTTAAAAAATAAGTCTAATAATTTGAACATTTTACAGACATTTATTTATTTATTCATTCATTCATTCATTTATTTATTCATTTATTATTACTTATATTTATAAGCCACTTTTCTCCTAATGGACTCAGTTATTTATAGTTATTGACTTACCTTCTGGTATTCTGTTTCTGCGTCTCTCTCCCAACGATTTGCCTCCTTGCAGTTAGTTTCACTTTCAGTTTGGCACCCAAATTTTTCATCCTCTTTCAGGAGGTAAAATGGTTTCGTCTTATACTCCGAAAAATACGGTAACTATTTTTCCATATAGAGTACTTCCTCGCTACTTCACCGTTCATCTTTCATGGATTCACTATTTCACGGGTTTTCAAAGGGGGCTTAAATCCATTAAAAATTTCAAATCCATTAAACATTCATAAAATTCTTTTACAGTACTACTGTACTCTATTAAAGAAACTGGTAGGATATCACATGTAGTTCCAGTTGAGAAGCATTATAGAATGACTGCTTAATGCAAAGGGTGGGTTTTAAAAGTCCAAATACTCATTAAATACATAAAAAATATATCTTTACTTCATGGAAATTCGTTTTTCACGGGTCTTGGAACGCATCCCCTGCGAAAAACGAGGGATCATTGTACGTCAGCAGAAGGCTGCTCATTCCTGTAGGTCTCTTTTTAAACGTTTTAATTTTTTAATATTCTTTTTACTGAACGTTAAAACTGCTGTGGATTGCTGAAAATTGCTTTGAGTTTTTTACAGTTTATGAAAGTCTTCCTTTTGCAAATAAGTATGCATCTTTTGTCCTTTTGCGAAACACCAGCCTGTTCAGAACCTTCTTGTCTATCTATTTGCATTCAGAAAAGTCACTTTGTTATTATATGCAACATTAGCCTTCAAACCTCTCCTCTCTTTTCTTCCTCTCTTGCAACACACCACCTGGGCAATGAAAACTTTCAGTGCATCTGGAAAAGGTGTGTGCCTAGTAGAAGAAGCAAGAAACCCTTTCTTGCCTTGCTTTGTCTGCCTTGTTTCCATGTGAACAGTGAGTAGAATGTTGGGAACTTGATAAGAAATTTCAAAATAGAGTAACTTAAAAATCTTTCTTACCCTAGTTTCTTTTTGTCCCTCCCTGGTTGCTATGGAAACTGGTTGAGAAAGACGGTGGGTAATCAAGGGGTTGAGTGAGAAGTGTTATTGGTTGCACTCAGATTCTGGCTGCCCATTGAGATGTGGACCAGATGGAAGAGCTTGGAGATAAATGTGGAGCTTTAAAAACAAGAACTCTGTCTGGGGGAAACAACCTGCAGGCTGCAGCAAGGAAAAAGTGAATACTTTTGATTTTTATTAATATTGATCGTTTCTTCATTGCTTATTTGACCCCTATGACAATCATTAAGTGTCGTACCACATGATTCTTGACAAATGTATCTTTTTCTTTTATGTACGCTGAGAGCATATGCACCAAGACAAATTCCTTGTGTGTCCAATCACCCTTGGTCAATAAAATCCTATTCTATTCTACTCTACTCTACTCTACTCTACTCTACTCTACTCCTATTCTATTCTATTCTATTCTATTCTACTCTACTCTACTCTACTCTATTCTAGATAAATACGCAGAGGAAGCAAGTATGCTTGTGTTTAGATCTGTGGCAAAACAAGCTTTTAATTTTTATTTATTTATTATTTATACTTATAGGCCACCAACTCCTTCCCGACTCTGGGCAGCATACAAAATGTAAAAGCAATATAAAATAAGCTAAAACCCCATTTAAAAATAATCACCCATTAAGTGGCCGGATCAAGATGGCATCAGATGTATCTATGGCTCCAGGCCTGCCGGCAAAACCCAGGTCTTAAGGGCTTTCCGTGAGGCCAGTAGGGTGGGGGCAACATCTCCGGACAGATGCAGGGTGGCATACAAGAATAAAACAAAAATGCAAAATTTAAAACCCCAGTATTAAAACTAACATTCATCCACCTATCATTTTCTGTGTCATATAATATATATGGGCACATGCATAATCTTGTATTTATTTATTTATTTTGTTTATGTAGAGTATATTAGAGGTGGAGACCATTTGAGAGCTGTATGAAACAAAATTTCATTTTAAACGTACAGTATATGCCTATTAGTGTATATTCAAAGTGACGATAAAGTTAGTCTAAGTCTACTAATTAGACATTGATCGAAAAAGATCTTGTCAGACTTGAACAATAGGTCCTGTCCAGCAGCATGAAATTTAATGGGGAGAAAAGTAATATTTTACACTTAGGCAGGAAAAAACCAAAAAATACAAATGCGGATTAGTTATTTATTTATTTATTATTTAGATATGTATGCCGCCCCTCTCCGCAGACTCGGGGCGGCTCACAACAAAGTGAAAACAATTTACAACAAATCTAAATTACTATTTAAAAATATTTAAAAGACCCCAGGTCTTTAGTTAGGCTCAAAACATTAACTGGGAGAGGGACCTTGGAGTTCTAATGGACGATCCCTTAAACATGAGCCAGCAGTGTGCGTCAGAAGCTAAAAAATCCAGTGAATGGTGATTTAGTAACTTAGTAAGTTAGTTGTTAACAAGGAATGAATCCAGCCCCCCCAACCTTGACCTCTAATTTTGTCGTCTAGATATCTGATTTTCTTCTAATTAAATTCAACCTTAATTTTCTTTAAACTTTATTAGATTAGTATCTTTATCTTTTGGTAATTCAGGTATGCCCTAGTGCCTACTCTTCCTTCTTATGTATTCTCCAAAATTCTTACAAGAAAAAGAAGACTTTAACAGCTAAGAATATAAAAAGAAAGTTATAATTCAGAAAAAGGAAGGGAAAGAAAAAGAAAAGAGAAAAAGAAGAAAATGAGAAAAAAAGAATAAAAAAGAACCAAACTCATTATTATAACAATGTGAGCATTAACCAATCCATTATTTTAAATCTTCAATTAATACTTATCATAATATTATAATCATATTTCATTACAAATAGTAATCAATTATTATTCAAATATTTATCACTTCATTATCATTATCTTTCCCAATAATTTCAATAATCCAGTGATTTAGGTAATCTATTTCTATATAATTCTATGCTTTAATAAATGTTCATAAACTGAAATATATCTTAAAACAACACCCACATAGATCTAACTACATCATTTCATAATTAGTACATATTTAATAATCTGTCAACCCTCCTCAAAATATTTAACTTTGCCAGTCCTCAGGGCTTTTGTTTCTTATCATTTTAAACTCCCATATTTTCTCCTTCCTTCTCTTTTTACCAAAATATAAAATCTTTTTCATTTCTATTCTAATTTCTTTCTTACTCTGCCATTTCCGGGGTGTCAGGTCATATCTATTCTTCATTTTATTAGTGCTTAGTGGTAGTGCTTAAATCATTGAGAATATGACCATCAACCTCATCAACCCCCTCTTCAATCAAACCATTTTCTGATTCATTTGTAAAAACCATTATTTCATCATTGTTGTGTCCTTTAATCTGTTCCTTTTGAGAGTGCCCTTCTGATGACCCTTTTCTATTTCCATGTCTCTGATGTTCATTCTGTTCCAGCTGTTGAAGGCTCTTTTCTTCAATTACACTACAATCCTGATTGAAACTTTCAATGGGAAGAACAGTGTTGTTATTTCTATTTTCTTCTTTCCATTCTTTAAGTATATCTTTGAACAAACCTCTTATGTCTTCCATCTTTTGCAAAGTTAGTATATCAAAAAGCTTTATCCAAATGTTCAAATAACCTTTGTATCATCCAAAATTGTCCAAAATAAATTACATCCTTCTTTCCTTCTGTCTCTTTCCAAGTCCAAATAAAGTTCAAGTCCCAGATGTTCTCTTTCTTTTATTTTTCAGTTCCTCTTTATCACTTATTGGAAAGAAAAACAATCTGCCCAGTTCCATTCCATCAAGGACAAATTCAGTGGATAACAAATCCAACCAGATATTTCCTCAACTTCCCCAACAGTTGTCTTCCATATACAGTCTCATAATTAGTTCCTATTCTTCAAGTCTGGCCTCTATAACAAGTTTAAAGTTTAAATTATGTAAATTCCAAAAATCCAACCCTAAACTCCCAACTACCACAAATTAAACAATTTATGAAGTTCTTGGATTTTTAAAGAAATTTAAACAATCATTTTAATGCCAAATAATGAATCCAAAACCAGCCATTTCTGCTTCCGCACAACTTCCAGAACAAATATTTCTTTAAAAGTCTGAACCAAGGTCCCCTCTGGCAAATTTGCTCACCCTTTCCAGCAAACCTTTATTCTTTTCAACCTCCAGCACCAGAACCTATGTTTCTTCTCCTTCCAAATAACTCCCAATGCTTCAAAACCTATTTTTCCAGCATGTAGTCGCCGCAGCTATGGCGACCAAGGTCATTTCACCCATTGCCGGTCAAGGTCATAAATCTGCCTGTTGCTGGGTGTGCCAGCCCCAAAAACGACAGGAGACCAAGACACCTTTTTCACCTCCCCTCCAGGGAGGTTCCGGGCCAATCCATCTGGAATTGGTACCCCCAAACAGCGGGGATTTGGCTTCCCCCGTGAGCATGAAGGGGAAGCCGTCTCACCGTGGCGCTGACAACACCCCTCCCCCCATCTTCTGAATCTTCTGAATCTTCTGACTCTTTTTTCCCCTTCACTTTTCTTTCTTAGAATGTTGTGCTTAATTTACAATAGATGGTGGGATGGATCGCAGTCTGCTTTATTTTTTAGAGCACGCTATGTAGCAAGCGCTGCAAAATAAAGGTAGCATTTTTAATAATCCTCTTCAGGCTACAAAATTTGGAGCTGCCATTCTATGTGTGGCATGCCTCTCTTCCAATTATTTAAATTCTGGGATTGCTGATGCACATTAGAGCACACAATTAACTTATGCGGCGGTTGTGTGTGTCGGCTGGTTGAACGGCAGGATGTCTTAGAATATTCATGAATGCTCTTAAGTGCAAAAATGTAAAAGCCTGAGTATAAAAAGCAGGTTGTGGGGATTTCTCCAGGGAGAAAAACCCAGTGAGAAAAATGATGGAAAAACTGAGCTGAAACTTCAATATTGTTGGTGGCTGAAGGGCTGGGGGAGTCTTTTGTTGAGTCCAAAAGAATCAGGGGAAGGAGGAAAGCCTAAGAGCAGAGCCTGAGATCCAGCACCATTTCTGTCTATGAAATTAGGGTACTTTAATCATTTAGATGTGTGAGCCTCTGTGGAACAACCAGGCACCTTCTGTCCCAATTTCCTGGCTGACCCTCTTTGTGAGGTGAGGTTTGCAGAATGGGATAGGAAAAGGAGATGCTCCAAAAGCCAGAACTGGATAGAGATGGCTATTTCGTGAATAAAGGTAAATGAACTGTTTTATTGTGTTGTGAGCCGGCCCGAGTGTACAGAGAGGGGCGGCATACGAATCTAATAAGTAATTAAGTAAGTAAGTAAGTAAGTAAGTAAGTAAGTAAGTAAGTAAGTAAGTAAATAAGTAAGTAAACAAATAAACAAATAAACAAACAAACAAACACACACACACACACAAATAAATACCCATGTCCCTGGATATCAGGGTGGATAAAAATTGATGGTTTTTTTTTTTAAATTGGATTTTTAAAAAATTAAATCAGATGTTTAATTTTTAAAAGCCAAATTTATTTGAATAAAATGCTTTTATATAAATAGTTTCCTATTTAAGATACCTTATAGTTTATTTAGCATGAAATGGAGCTCAGTTATGTAGCGTGAGGCTGTATATTCGGCGATATTTACATTTTTAAAAATCAGATTTTAAAAATTTAAATTGGATTCTTTTTATTTAAATTGGATTTTTTTTTTATTTTCACCAAATTTATTTTAATAAAATGCTTTTGGAGTAAAAATCTATCTAAAGATAATTTTATTTTTATTATTTTTCATTATTTTTTATTTTGTTAAATAATAATAATAATAATAATAATAATAATAATAATAATAATAATAATAAAAAAAAAAAAAGAAGAAGAAAGTTTTCTATTTAAGATTTAGCATGAAATGGAACATAGTCATATAGCATGAGGCTGTATATTCTGCAATATTTACATTTTTCGTAAACTTATCCAGTAAATCCAAGTTCTGCAACCTCAATACGATACAGTGGTACCTCTACTTAAGAACTTAATTGCCGGTCGAGGTCACAAATCTGCCTATCGTGGGGTGTGTCAGCCCCCAGGTTCTTAAGTAGAAAAGTTTGTAAATAGAAGCAATTCTTCCCATAGGAATCAATGTAAAAGCAAATGATGTGTGCAAACCCATTAGGAAAGAAATAAAAGCTTGGAATTTGGGTGGGAGGAGGAGGAGGAGGAGGAAGAGGAGAACAGTCGCTGCCGAAGGAAGAAGGTGAGGTGAGGGGAATTTTAAAAAATCCAAAACTTTAAGGCTTATTAAAAAAAAAAAGAGGAACTCTGAGGCGGTGAGGAGGAAGCACGCGCATCCCATATACCCGGCGCAAGGCTGCCTCCCATACATTGTGACAGAGAGAGAAACCCAGGGGGAATGGCAGGAAATTGGCCGGGCCTTTGTGCCATTCTCAAATTTCCTGGGAAATTTTTCTGGGCTCGGGTTCTTAAGTAGAAAATGGTTCTTAAGAAGAGGCAAAAAATCTTGAACACCCGGTTCTTATCTAGAAAAGTTCTTAAGTAGAGGCGTTCTTAAGTAGAGGTACCACAGTACCTTCATTTTGTTTGCAAATAATAATATTAAAGATTCTAACTGCCCGCAAGAATGGGTCCTTACATTGAAAAGACACCTGTCATTTCAGCGCCTGTTAGTGGGCATCCACTCATCTGCTTCCGGCCACGTCCCTCACCTTGTTGTGTCACTGCTGCATCACCAGCTATGCTATTAAAGTCAATGGGACTGTCGGTGAATCAATAGCAGATTAAAGGAGGAGCTGCTGTGGGAGAGAGTTGACAGTTGCTCTTTGAAGATTATTGTTAGTACTATGTGCATGGCTGGTTGGGTTTTACAATATATAACTTAAGCCAGCAATGTATGGTTAAAGGAATTAGCACACTATTGCTTTAAGAGCTGGTGTTGCAGCCAGCTATAAGAGGGAGCCAGCAGCATCTTTCAGAGCCTAATGAGACTCTCTTCCTTTTGAGACTCTCTGATTCTGTGCTGGTTGTCTATATGACTATTCCATTGTAAGGACTACTGTGTACAGTAAGAACTAAACAATGTCGTCTGGCGGGTCCCAGGGGAAGAGCCTTCTCTGTGGCGGCCCCGACCCTCTGGAACCAGCTCCCCCCTGAGATTAGAATTGCCCCCACACTCCTTGCCTTTCGTAAACTCTTTAAAACCCACCTCTGCCGTCAGGCATGGGGAAACTGAAATAACTTCCCCAGACCTATATTGTTTATGTATGGTGTGTTGTGTGCATCTTTTTAAATTATGGGTTTTTAGTTTAAATTATTAGATTTGTATTACATTGTTTTGCCACTATTGTTGTGAGCCGCCCTGAGTCTATGGAGAGGGGCGGCATACAAATTTAATATTAATAAAATAATAATAATAATAATAATAATAATAATAATAATAATAACGACAACTATGTGCTCTAATGTTGATCTGTATATGTATTGAGTAAGGCTTGCATTGTATATGTATTGAGAATATTAATTGCTGTATTTGTGAACGACTAGGACTGTTACTGACCACAATATTTCCCTAATGTAAATAACATTTATACATTTAATGTATGTGGTCTGGTTATTTGAAGAATTGCTCATACCTCTGGAATATTAGCTGGATATCTGCTACCTCCGCTATTTCCTCTGTGCATCCTTTGTAACTCTTAGGAGTAGCACTGCTTACTTTTTTAACACCCAATAATTATGATTTAAATCAAGTTGACTTAAATCAAGGCTTATTACTAGTTATTTAAATCAAGTTGATTTAAATGAAATCCACCCTGCAGGTTATTATTGCAGGATTCAATCTGGGTCAATCCCCGGGACCAGAGTTTTAGCTTTCGGAGTTGTGCTGGAGCCCATCATCAGGGGGCATCTCTCTCATCAGAATATGATAGAGGTGTCTCTTTTTCCTTCCGCTGCACAAACTTCTGTCTGCCAAAGATATTTCTTTTTCATCTGTAGATGGCATCTGAATCCAACCCACATCACGCACGCATGCATTTACAGCTTGTTTTGCTGATTGAAGCTTACTGACCTGTTTATTTCATGAGCTAAGCCATAAACCATGATTTGCACAGGCATGCATTTGCAAAAACGAGCCATGTGGTTCTGCACGCGGAGCATGGAAACTGCACGTTGCCAGCCATTCGTTATTTCAGAGATGAGCCTTCAAGAATCCCAGAGGTGGGAGGTAAATCTTGCAGAAAGGAAGATTCTAGCAACTTGCAGTAGCAGAGCTTAAATATGTGATTAGCGGTCAAATGAAGGACAAAGAATCAACCTATAGAACCCCTCTGTTCTATCACAAGACACAATCAGTTTGAACTTACCAGTCAAGCAGTGAGTTTGTTTGCTTTAGTGCAGTGATCGCAAACCTATTTTTCCTTGGGTGGAAAAGTACATGCGCGCATGCTATTGTGTATGCGTGAGTGCCCATACCCATAATTCAGTGCTTGGATAGGGTGAAAATGGCCTCTCTTGCTGCCCGGAGACTCTCTGGAGGCCAGAAATGACCCATTTCCCAACTTTTGGTGGGTCCCTTAGATCCATTTTTCAGCCACCCCAGGTTCCAGAGGGTGGATGAAAATGCCCTCCCTCATCCCCCTGGAGGCCCTCTGGAAGCCAAAAATGCCCTCCCAGAGCCACCACACAAGCCAAAAATCAGTTGGCCGGCGCACACATGCGCGCTGGAGCTGAGCCAGCACAATAGATTGTGTGCCAGCAGATATGGCTCTGCATGCCACCTGTGGCACGCGTGCCATAGGTGCACCCTCACCTATGTGTAGGGGTTAAGGCAGCAGACTAGAAAGTGGAAGACTCTGAGTTTGTCCCACCTTAGCCATGAAAGCCAGTTGGGGTACTTTGGGACAATCACCAGGAGATAGTGAGTTGGAGTCCCACTTTAGACATGAAAGCCAGCTGGGTGGTTTTGTGGTCAGTCACTCTCTATCTCAACTCAACTCTCTTCACAGGGTGATGGTTGTGTGAAAATAGGAAGAGGAAGGTGCATTGGGTATGTTTGCTGCTTTGAGTTATTTATAAAAATAATAGAAGTGGGTTATAAATTGAAAACAATAAATGGAAAAAAACCTCCCTCTTTATGACCCTGTAATCCCTTAATTCAGACTAAAGTTGGGTGACTGGATAGAGCTGAGCATTTACTATCCAGATGCCCTTCCTGACACCATGCAGAGTTAGCAGCAGATATTTTTTCTTTGTGCCTTGGGAGAGAAACATCTCCCGCTACCTAGGATCAAACTCTCAACCTTCTGAGTTGGGAGCCAAGCATCTTCACCACTAGACCACCACGGCACTCAAAATAAAAATAAAAAATAAACGGTGAAGAAATGCAAAGCAAGGCAAGGATACACTATGGTAAGGATGATACCATACAGTAGTGACAGGGAACCTAGGGCACACATGCCACAATTGATACACAGAGGCACATCAGTGGGCATGCCAGGGGAAGAGCCTTCTCTGTGGGCCCCCCGAACCTCTGGAATCAACTCCCCCCGGAGATTAGGATTGTCCCCACCCTCCTTGCCTTTCGCAAACTCCTAAAAACCCACCTTTGCTGCCAGGCATGGGGAAATTGATTCCCCTCGGCCGTTCCGTTTTATGTATGTTTTTGTTTGGATTGTATGAGTGTTTCTTAATCAAAGGTATTTTAACTGTTCTACTGTTTTAATCATTGGATTTGTGTTCTGTATTCTTGTTGTGAGCCGCTCCGAGTCTTCGGGGAGGTGCGGCATACAAATCTAATAAGTAAGTAAGTAAGTAAGTAAGTAAGTAAGAGCTCAGGTTTCATGTGTGTGCCAGTCAGATAATTTTTGGGCCTATTTGTCCCCAGAGGAGGTGAGGAAGGCCCTGTTTTTTTGCTACCTCCAAGCTCCAGAGTTTTTCTATGAGCATGGGGAGGATACAAATGGCCTTCCCCATCCCTCTGGAGGCCCTTTGGAGGCTGGAAACAGTCCATCAAGTTGGGAAATGGGTTATTGCTGGCCTCTGGAGGGTTTTCCGGGTGGATGGTGAAGGAGGCCACTTTCACCCTCCCCAGGCTCTTAGAAAGGATCTCCTTCATCTAAGGGAGCGAAAAATGGGTATGCCATTACGTGCTGGGAGCAGAGTGCTTGTGGTCACACATGCATGCGTGGAAGCACATGGAATTATGGGTGTGGGCATGCACACCGTCACACACACATCACACTCCCTCCCCTTTCGGCACGCTAACCAAAAAAGGTTCACCATCACTTCCATATAGCATCAGAGACCCTTTTCTTGGACAAGGGTGCTAGAGTTGGCTTTCTTTTCTCCTCCGTATCTGCGGTAGCTGCTTTATCCTTTTTTTGAGTAAAATTGCTAACAAAACTAGAGCGAGTGCTTAGTTCTTCAAGCTGTTTGGCAAACGGGAAGAATAGTGATGGCTCCTTGCCAGAAGGAAAACAGATTGTTTGTGACAATTCTGATGGGAGTTAGAATTGGAAGCTCGACAGTGGGGACAAAAATTATTTAATGTGATTTCCTGGGTCAGAATTTAGGAAAGATTCAGGGGTGAGAGTGATCCACGAATTATGGCAAGAGGTACTCCTCCATGTAAACGTTCAGCGGAGGGACGTTTTGGCTCCATAAATGATCCTTAACTTAGTTAGCTTTATAAGGACTTAGAAATAAATGTACAGGGGGAGGGAGAGAGAGAGAGTTGTGAAGTTGCAATTAAATCCATAGAGGCTGAAGTTGGTGGGGTGGGAAATGATGAGTCTGGCCAAGCAGTGCCATGAAATAAACATGGAACAGATGGCTTTGACTCTGAAGTCTGCGGAAAGAATGACCAAAAGTCTTTTGACCTGAAAAGAAAGGAAGGAAGGCTTAAAAGAGTAGAAAGCATAGAGTCCTTAGTTATTTATAAGGCCTGATTTTCTGTGTTCTGCAGTACTCTGATTTCCTGCATAAATATGACTTATGTCACATCTGCAGTAAAAATTGCTTATCGGGCCATGCTAAACCCTTCAAGCTTCTGTTAATAGTTAATTTAGGCGGGGTTGAATCCTTAGGAAGGAGAGATTGAAAGTCTTTAGAAAAGGGAGAAATCTGACTGAAATGTAGAGTTGAAAGCAGAGGTGGGATTCAGCAAGTTGTGACCAGTTCTGGAAGCGGCACGAATCCCAGCGACCGGTTAGGTCCCACAGAGTCGGCCTTCTTCGGGTCCCGTCGACTAAACAATGCCGTCTGGCGGGACCCAGGGGAAGAGCCTTCTCTGGAGGGGCCCGACCCTCTGGAACCAGCTCCCCCCTGAGATTAGGATTGCCCCGACCCTCCCTGCCTTTCGTAAACTCCTTAAGACCCACTTCTGCCATCAGGCATGGGGGAACTGAAACATCTCCCCCTTGCCCATGTTGTTTTGCCATTTGATTGATTGACTGTGTGCCTGTTTTTTATATATATTGGGACTGTTTTATGAATTTATTAATTTTAAATTGTAATTAGATTGGTGGGCATTGGATTTGTTATTATGTACTGTTTTTTATTATTGTTGTGAGCCGCCCCGAGTTTGCGGAGAGGGGCGGCATATAAATCCAATAAATCTAATCTAATCTAATCTAATCTAATCTATAGTTATAGTTTATTAGATTTGTATGCTGCCCCTCTCTGAAGACTTGGAGCGGCTCACAGCATCGCAATAATACAATACATTACAAAGCCGCCCCGAGTCTACGGAGAGGGGCGGCATACAAATCCAATAAATAAATAAAATAAATAAATCAATAAATCTAACAATAAAAAATTAGATCCATTTAAAAGACATTAATAACATAATAAAACCCCTAGCTATGCAGTCACACACATTCAACCTAATCTATCAGGCAGTAAGGCCAAAAATATAATAAAAAGGGGGAAAGATGGTAATTATCCCCAAGCCTGGTGACAAAAGTGGGTTTTGATCATTTTACAGAAGGCGAGGAGGGTGGGTGCTATTCGATTCTCTGGAGGGAGTTGATTCCAGAGGGCCGGGGCCGCCACAGAGAAGGGTCTTCCCCTTGGTCCTGCCAGGAAATGTTGAATAGTTTGGAGAACTGGTAAATACCTCCTCTGACTGGCCCCGCCCTCATCTGTTCTTCTGCCTCCCGAATCCCAGCTGATCAGGAGGAAATGGGGATTTTGCCATAACTTTCCCCTGCCACATCCACCAAGCCATGCCCAATAAACCACACCATGCCCACCAAGCCACGCCCACAGAATCGGTAGTAAACTTTTTTTGAATGGCACCATTAACTTGGAAGGCATTGATGTTATCAAGATGTTGTGACTCAACACGGACAATATGACTTGACGCAGCGGAGAAATCTACTTACCTTCCCTACCAATTCGGAAGCGTGTGCTTTGCATTTCGCCCACACATCTTGCGTGCGCGCCGTCATGCACACTTTTTCACCCTCTGCACATGCACAGAAGCCTTTGCGCATGTACAGAAGGTTGAAAATAAGAAAATGGTGATGTCCAGGCAGGTGAGGGAGTCTTGCAGTGCCACTGCTGCTGGTTCTCCAAACCGCCTTCTGCCGCACGAATCCCAGCGACTGGTTCGGTCCCACAGAGTTGGCCTTCTCCGGGTCCCGTCGACTAAACAATGCCGTCTTGTGGGACCCAGGGGAAGAGCCTTCTCTGTGGCGGCTCCGACCCTCTGGAACCAGCTCCCCCCTGAGATTAGGATTGCCCCCACCCTCCTTGCCTTTCGCAAACTCCTTGAAACCCACCTCTGCCATCCGGCATGGGGGAACTGAAACATCTCCCCCTTGCCCATGTTGTTTTGGTGTTAGATTGATTGTGTGCGTGTTTTTTAATATTCTGGGGTTGTTTTTTATGAATCTTTTAGCTTAAATTGTAATTGGATTGGTGGGTATTGGATCTGTTATTATGTATTGTTTTTACCTTGTTGTGAGCCGCCCCGAGTTTGCAGAGAGGGGTGGCATATAAATCCAATAAATCAAATCAAATCAAATAATTGGTGGCTGCCGCTACCGGTATGCCCAGACCAGGCTGAACTGGTAGCATTTCACCCCTGACTTGACACGTGGGAGACTTGTGAGGGTCCTGGAGATCTTGAATGGGCTAGTTATAGAGCAGAGCACCCAAAGGTGCTTCTGGTTTTGGAGAAAGCACCTTTGGGACAATCATGAACTGGATGGTTAAGTATCTCCGCAGACACAGAGCAAGATGACCTCTGGCTTAAATTGGTTTGTGTTTTTTTTACGTTACGAAAAGTTGCTAAAAGTTTGATTTTATGAAAAATTGTTAACGATCATGTATACCGATAGTCCTCGACTTACAGCAGTTTATTTAGGGACCATTTGAAATTATAGACAGTGGCTTCGGTTCAGTATTGCAAGCTATTTCTAGAGTCTACGGAGAGGGGCGGCATACAAATCTAATAAATAAACAAACAAACAAACAATTAACCAACCAACCAACTAACCAACTAACTAACTAACTAACTAACTAACTAACTAACTAACTAACTAACTAACTAACTGGCTATCAGAATCTCAGTAGCCTCAAGGTTGACTCAGCCTTCCATCCTTCCAAGGTCGGTAAAATGAGGACTCAGAATGTTGGGGGCAATATGCTTACTCTCTGTAAACCACTTAAGCAGAGGTCTCAAACCCGGGCCACTTTAAGACTTGTGGACTTCAATCCACAGAATTCCTCAGCCAGCTTTGCTAAGGTGAGGTGTTGAGCTTTGCTGGCTGAGGAATTCTGGGAGTTGAAATCCACAAGTCTTAAAGTGGCCGGGTTTGAAGACCCCTGGCTTAGAGAGAGATGTAAAGCACTGTGAAGTGGTATACAAATCTAAATGCTATTGCTATAATGTCACTGAGAAAAGAGACTTATGACTATTTTACACACATTTTTCACACTTATGACCATTGCAGCACCACCAGAGAGTCCCATGCTTGGAATTCAGATACTTGGCAATTGAGTCATATTAATGATGTGACCCAGAGTCATTGACAGGGGTGGGTTCCACTTACCTTCACCACCCGTTTGCATCATGACGTTTTGCACATGCTCAGGTCCCCAAGAGCAATTTCACTTCTGGGCATGCTCAGATGGTGGATTCAGCCCGAAACATAGCCGAGGGGCTGATCAGCTGTGCTTCGGGGCAAACAAAAAAAGGATAGTATTAACCCCAGGGGTTGGTGGGAGGTTTTTTTTTCCAAAGCACAGATCGAGCAGAAGCCATCCAAACATAGGAAAATTGGCCGGAAATTCAGCAAAAAGATGGCGATGAGCACGGACTGGCACAGACAAAACCGGAGCTGTGACACCAAAATTACATCACCAGTGGGTCGCTAACACTTCGGGTGATCTGGTCTGAACAAGGATGAACTCAGCCCATGTCATTTGATCTTGTGCAATCTTCAGACAGCCAAAGTCAGGTTCATTTAACAATAGTGTTGTTGTTGTTGTTGTTATTATTATTATTATTATTTATTAGATTTGTATGCCGCCCCTCTCCGAAGACTCGGAGCGGCTCACAACAACATTACAAATCCAATGATTAAAAACAGAACAGTTAAAACCCTTTGATTTAAAAACAATCACACATCCCAAACTAAACAACTGCAGTGATTCACTTAACAACTGTGGCAGGAAAGGTAGTAAAATGGATAAAAAGTCACTTAACAATGTCTCAAATATCAACAAAAAATTTGGCTTCAATTGTTTTTATTTATTTATTTATTTTGTCAAGTACATATTGGTAATATACACAGATATAACATTGTTTATATACATGAGGTGGATACTGAGAAGACGGAACATTAGGACAGGGGATGGTAGGCATGCTGGTGCACAACTAGCTCCTTACTGACCTTTTAGGAATCAGGTGAGGTCAACAGTGGACAGTCTAAGGGTAAAGTTTTGGGGATTTGGTGATGAAACTACAGAGAATTCCCGGCATTAACCATTCGGTTGCTAAAGTCATATTTTCTACAGTCAAATTTGGAGCAGTTCACTTTGAGTTTGTAGCTGTTGTGTTTGTATCTGTTGGTGTCGTAAGTTGAGGACTACCTATATAGAATACAATAGAATTTTGTTGGCAAAGTGTGATTGAACACACAAGGAATTTGTCTTGGTGCATATGCTCTCGGTGTACATAAAAGAAAACATATGTTTATCAAGGTAAGGTACAATACTTAATGATAGTCCAGGTAGAAATAAGCAATCAAATCAAAGTAGGAACCAGTCAATATAAATTTAAGGATGTGACAATATGAGAGTGGATGACTATTTGGCCTAAACTGTTGGGTGCTTTTTTATGTTATGAAATTATTGCTATAGTTGGTATGATAATGGAGATAATTACAGATTCATGATTGGATCATTTCCTCTCTCTCTCGGGAAGAAGAAAGTCAACCAATATTGCCAAGACTTATTATTTGCTGATTTTTTTCTCCCACCAAAAGAATTCCTACTGGGTAATTGCGGTAGAAAAGCAGGATACAAATGAAATCCTTACCGATTGCGATCTTTATAAATAAGAAAAAATTCTTCCTGTGGCTTTCCTCCTTCTGACGTAACTGATAAGAACAGCAGAAGTCTTCAAATTAAATCTTAATGGAATTCGAGCATGCGTTTCATCTCTATACTAATATGAACTCAACGGGCTTTTTTCGTTTCTCCGAGCAAGGAGAAAAACTAGGACAAGGGAGACACATGTTGATAATTAGATTCATAATTAGCTATCCGCCTGTGGATGATTTTGCCAGGATGAAGACAAAATCTAGGAAAGCTTTGATGACCCAAAAGTGTATTTTTGTTAAACGGGCAAAATTTAGTAAATTAAGACAATCAACAATTTGGCTATTGTTTACCCGAAGCAATGCAGTGTTTGGAATTGTCCCCACAATTTGATAAAATCAGTTGCAATTGTTTTACATTATGACCCTGTGATTTAAATTACTCATAATTTTTAATTGGCTATAAATATTTTAGCCTCTTAAGAATCAGAGCTATCAAAGCTTTATCTGCTTTCTTAAAACCGTGCATGAAATTATAGTGTGCTTTAGTTTTCCTTCTCTTAACCCTTTCTTTTTTCCACTCAAGTTTTGTTTTATAGAAAAAAAGTTAAATGGAACATTTAGAATAACTTTATTGTCACTTTGAATGTACACTAATCAGCACACATTAAAATGAAATTATGTTGCATACAGCTCTCAAATGTCTCCACCTCTAATATAAACCCGACAAAATAGATAAATTAAAAATAAATTAACTCCAAATTCTATCCATGAGATTTGAAAAAACATGGACCTTTTCATCGAATTATGCAGCATTCCTTTGAACAAAGCAGCCTTTCTCAACCTTGGCAATTTTTAGACGTGGGGACTTCAATTCCTGGAATTCCCCTGCCAGCATGTTGGCCGGGCAATTCTGGAAGTTGAAGTCTCCATATCTCAACGTTGCCATGGCTGGGAAATATTTCCTAAAGGAAAAGGTTTTGTCCTTTCCCACGGTGGGGTAGGATTCAACTGTTTCAGGTGAACCAGGTGTTAACTTTCATCTGGTTCGCTGAACCAATGGTTGCAAGGACTGGCTGATCCCGCCCACCTTGCCCTGCTCCTCCCAGGAGTCTCCACAAAGCCCATTTTGGACACAAGGCCTGCGCAGAGGCCTCCGGAGGGTGAAAAATGGATCTACCGGGACAGGGGCAGATTCCATTTACAGCTGCTACCAGTGCACTTCCCATGGAGTTCTGTAACCCTGGCATGCACCTGTGCATGCCCTCAGAAGATTTTGCTTCTTCACATGCACAGGAAGCATGGGAGGGGACATGTGCACAAGTGAGATTTTGGCAAAAAAAAATTGCTTCTGCACATGCAAAATCTCGCTTGTGTGTGCATTTCCTCACGAGATGTTGCTTCCTGCGCCTGTTCAGAAGCAAAACTTTGCTCGAGTGTGCACATGTGAGTGCCAGTGATGCAGAGCTTTGTGCGCAGTTCCATGGGGGAGTTGAGATAGCTCTTCCCCCTAGGCCATTACAAGTTATGCATGGTATGTTTGTGTGTATGTTTGGTTTTATAATAGGGGTTTTTAGTTGTTTTTTATTATTGGATTGTACATGTTGTGTTTATTATTATTATTATTATTATTATTATTATTATTATTATTATTATTATTTTCCTTACCGGAGCTACAGCGTGACCCATACTGGTAGGAACCCAATACTGTACTAGAAGGACCAGAAGTTCAGAAATGGGCCTGTTTCCCGCCTCTGGAAACTGGGGGAAGCTGTTTTTATCTTCCCGGAGGCTTGCAGAAAGCCTCTGCAGCCTAGGGAAGGTGAAAGACAAATGGGCCTTTCTAAACTTCCAGAAGTACTAGAAGTTTAGAAAGGCGAATTTCTGGCCTCGGGAGAGCTTCCAGTGCCCAGGGGAACCTGTTTTCGCCTTGTAAGAGGCTCGAAGAAAGCATCCTGAGCCTGGGGAGGGTGACAATGCCTCCCCTTGCCATGGTGCAAGAGTCCAAGTATGCCATGACCCCATGGCCATGCCCGCCCAGCAACTGTGCAGCGAACCAGTTGCTAATTTTTTTCAATCCCACTACTACCGGTACTGCTGAGTGAGCTGAGATGCCAAACTGAGAGCACTGTCTAAATTCTACCCTAAATCCTAACTTAATCTTTTCCTAAATTTCCATTTGAGAAACATTATAACATTGTACCACTCTTCCGACAATAATTCTGTATGTTTAACTTGGGGGAAAAAATTAATAATTGGTTTACTGTGCTCACCAATTCTGAAGATGACTATAAGACATAATAATTGCTTTTCATGTCAGTGGGAAAAGCTTTTTCTTAATGACCTTTTGTTTGGGTTCTTTTCTGTTCCTTTCACAACAACTGACTTACAGAATGGAATTTGGGAGACTATAGGACTCACAGAGGTTGCGCTGAAGTGCACTTCTTCCTTCCTGTTGAGCTTTTTGAAGTGCTGGCTGTGAAAAATTGCACGCTCTAAGTTGATGTGACCCTCTCTGCTGCAAAGCTGTAAAGTACTTGAATGATTACCATAAATTACTCCCTTTTCCCCCCTCCCCCAAAAGCTTTCTTTCAAACCATAGAATGCAAAGTATGCTTTCAGGGCTTAGATCGTTTGGAAAGGCCGTATCTTCCAAACTAATGTGCTGAGCATGGGAAATAAACTATGGCCTTAGATATGTTTCCTCCTTTCAATGCACTCGGTTTCATGCCTGTCTTCCAAACCAGGAGTCTTCAACCTTGGCAACTTTAAGCCTGGAAGACTTCAATTCACCAAATTCCCCAGCCAGCTTTGTGCCCCCTAATCATCTTTGTTGCTCTTAGCATTTAGCATTTAGACTTATATACCCTTCATAGTGCTTTAGAGCCGTCTCTAAGCGGTTTACAGAAAGTAAGCATATTACCCCCCAACAATCTGGGTTTTCATTTTACCAACCTTGGAAGAATGGAAGGCTGAGTCAACCTTGAGCCTATTGAGATTTGATCTGCCAAACTGCTGGCAGACGGTGATCAGCAGAAGTAACTTGCAGTACTGCACTCTAACCACTGCACCACCGAGGCTCCTCTCTGTACGCCTTCTAGACTAGAGCCTCAACACCCATGTGACTTCTTTATTGGTAGATGGCCTCCTCTTTCTTTTTTGGAGCAGCTCACTATGTTAGTGATGAGTGCAAGCCATCTTCATGCCCTTATAGTTGTTTTCTCTTGGCTCTTTCACAGCCTTGATATCGAAGAGCTTCTTGAGCATATCCATGAAAACCATGGCTGTGTTCAGGCCATGCCTAGTTTATTCTGTATCAAGGTCAGAGATCTGTGGGCAGCATCAGGGTCCAGTGGTGTTGTTCCAAGACCACCATGAATGGCTTGTGAACAGTGTTAGAATAAGCCTTTGTTTCTTCCAGAAGCCTGGTTTCTTGCCAACTCTGGTGTCCTGCTTATGTCTAGATTCCTACCAGCTCTGGTTTCCTAACAGTCCTGGTTTACTGCTTGTTCTGTCGGGCTCTCTGGTACACTCCTCCCAAAAATTCACAGGTACAAATTTCAGACACACACACGTTTGAAAATTCAAAACAATGTTCTTTATAATGAAAATTCACATAAACTAAGCCCTCTTTTGGTATAGCAAAGATCACTGGTCTCCAAACAAATTGGTAATTTGTACAAATCCCTTATCAGTTCTGTGATATTTATCTTGCAACTGTGAGGCAATTCACAGTCCTTCTTCTTTCACAAAGTGAAACACACTTTGCTCTGGTTTAGTTTCAAAGCGGGGAAAAAGCAGCACACAAAAGGTCAAAGTCAGTAAAGCAGTCACGAAACACAATGATCAGATAATCCTCCACAATGGCCAAACCCACAGGCTGCTATTTATAGCAGCCACACTAATTACCACAGCCCCACCCAACCACAGGTGGCCTCATTTTCTTTTATAATAATCTCAGTTGTTGTTGCCTATGCATCGCTCTCCACATGCCTGGCTGTATCATTAACTCTTGTTCTGAATCCAAGGATGAGCTAGATAATTGATCTCCTTCTGAGCTGTCTGCCACACTCTCCTCCTCCCTGTCACTCATGTCTTCTTGGTCAGAGGAGCCTTCATCATCAGATTCCACCGGGGGGGGGGGAATGCAAAACAGGCCTGCAGCATGTGGATGTCTCCCCCACATCCACAGTCCTTGGGGCAGGTGCTGGGCCAGAGCTAACCACAACACCTGCTAATCCTGGTTTCTGTCCAGCTCTGGGCCCATAACCTGTCAGAGTTAATTTTGAACTTGTTTTGAAAGCGTGAAGGATACCAGGTACTAGACAGTTTCCTTAATAAAGACAATTACAGCAGGAATTCTTTCTTCAGTAGACTTTTACTTCTTAATATCAAAACTATTAACTCTATATTATATTACAGAACACCTAACCAAGCTATTATACTAGACGACTCTATCACAGACCACAACAGACCAAGCCATATCACAACCACTAACAACTATCAGACCACACCTATGCAAAGGTGCATTACCATATATACAAATATTGACCAATCAGGTTGTAGAACAGATTGCACCATTCTGCTGATGGACCATGACTCAGCATTCCTTCTACTTTACAGTAATTACAGCATTTCCACTGTACTCTGAATATTATCTCAGGTTTTAAATCCTGACAAACAGCACTAGCATTGGAAAAAGGAGGAAGGAAAGAGGTACGTTGAAGAACACCCTTTATGCATGCACAAAAGCCTCTTTTTTTTTTTTTTGCACAGGTGTAAAGTAAGCCAAAAAGAGAGAAAAGGCTGAAACTGTGAAAGTGCAGAAAAGTTCACATGTGGTACTTAGATCTAGGCTCCATCAATGGCTCAGAATGGTGAATAATGAGGGGTCAGCTATGTATGTGGGCTCTGTGACTGGCAGGGAACATGATTTATCTGTAGAATATGGGGCAAAACCTTAAACGAGCATTGAATATGAAAAAAGAAACGGGCCAATTTCACTCTGCTAGTTCTCCCACTTTTTGCAGCCAGTGGCAGGATATTCACGACGCCACCTCTGAAACCTTCTTTTCTTTGAAATTGCATTTGACCTTTTTCTTCGTTGACTTTTCTCTTTCCTTGTCTTGCTCGGTCCTGGGCGTTCCTATCTCTCCATCTTTAAAGATGTGCCTGGCATTTCCTGCCCTTCACTGGGAGAAATAATTAAAGCTGGGTAGAAAAAGACAAAAAAGATTTCTTGGAAATCGTCCGCTTACATTTTTCTTCTGCACGGAATTGTATTGAGGGGGCTATCTTTTTTTTTGAGAAGTACCGGTTTTGGGGAATCGGATGATGCCTGGGGACAATTTTTCTTTCCCAGAACTGAAGGGGAGACATACTGAACATTTTTTTTCTTTTCCTCTCAGCTTGTAATGTTGGTTTATTGTATTCCAATGTTGCGATAGCATTGCATCACCATTTTTTAAAATAAATACTGAAGTGCGGGTTTCTTTGCATCCTGGATTACAGAATAAATCATTAATCTTTTAAGGAACAGAACGCAGACATGTAACAGGGATGAGTTCATAAGAAAGACCTGAACATAAACAATAGTCTGCCCCAATTATAGAAAGCAGCAGGACGTCAATGTGCAGGATCTTAATTAGGTGGAAGGTTAAAGAAGGACTTAACTCTGCTGTGATATCCTCCCCCTTAAACACTCCGAGCCACAGAGGTCCTAACCGGAAGCCCTCCGTTCAATTCTGAAGCTGACCGGAAGTCCAGTTCCCCCCACCACAGAGTCTCCTGCTGGGACAGTGTCCTTTTATCTCTACCGGTACTAACCAAAAGCCCTATCAATTGTGGAGCCGACCGGAAAACCCGCCCCTTGCCTCCTCCTGGCAAGCTCTGCTTCCCTCCCCCAAACTGGAAGCTCCTCTCAAAATTGTGGTGCCAACCAAGCAGGGCTTCCACTTACTGGGATCATCATGTCCGGCGGGTGCGCCCCTCGACCCAAGATTTTACTTTTGCGCATGCGCAGCAAGCAAAATCTCATGCGAGGATGCTCTTGCATGTGAGATTTTGGCAATTTGTGGTGATTTCTTTGCTTCCGCGCATGCGCAGAAGCAAAAAGCCACCAAAAACCAGCAAAAATCGCACTTGCGAGAGCGTCCTTGTGTGAGATTTCACTTGCTGCGCATACGAAGTCAAAAATTGCACATGCATGCACATGCACACACCGGGGGCACAGAGATGCATGCACATCTCAATTTCCACCACCGGAACCCCAATCCCAGCTGTACCGGCAGCAACCCATTACTGTTGCCAAATGGTGAAAGAGAGCAGCCTCTCTGGGCAGCCTCTCCTCTCCATCCAACTCCCAAGGTCATTCCCATTTATTTATTTATTCATTTGTTTATTTATTAGAGTTGAAAGGAACCTTATGGGTCATAAAGTCCAACCCCCTGCTCAAGCAGGAAACCCTACACCTCCCCAGCCAATAGCAGTCCAATCGCCTCTAGAATATGTCGAGAGTTGGGGTGTTCACAACCTCCATTGGCAGGCTGTTCCATTGGTTGATCGCTCTGGCCATCAGGAAGTTCTTCCTTATTTCCAGGTTGAATCTCTCCTTGGTCAGCTTCCATCCGTTGTTCCTCGTCTGGCTCTGTGGTGCCCTGGAAAATAGTGTGACCCCCTCCTCTCCATGGCAACCCCTTAAGAATAGAATAGAATAGAATAGAATTTTTATTGGCCAAGTGTGATTGGACACACAAGGAATTTGTCTTGGTGCATATGCTCTCAACGTACATAAAATAAAATATACATTTGTCAAGAATCATGTGGTACAACACTTAATGATTGTCATAGGGGTCAAATAAGCAATGAAGAAGCAATATTAATAAAAATCTTAGGATATAAGCAACAAGTTACAGTCATACAGTCAACATGGGAGGAAATGGGTGATAGGAATGATGAGAAAAACTAGTAGAATAGAAGTGCAGATTTAGTAGAAAGTCTGACAGTGTTGAGGGAATTATTTATTTAGTAGAGTGATGGTGTTCGGGGAAAAACTGTTCTTGTGTCTAGTTGTCTTGGTGTGCAGTGCTCTGTAGCGACGTTTTGAGGGTAGGAGTTGAAACAATTTGTGTCCTGGATGTGAGGGGTCAGTAAATATTTTCCCGCCCTCTTTTTGACTCGTGCAGTATACAGGTCCTCAATGGAAGGCAGATTGGCAGCAATTGTTTTTTCTGCAATTCTGATTCTCCTCTGAAGTCTGTGTCGGTCCTGTTGGGTTGCAGCACCAAACCAGACAGTTATAGAGGTGCAGATGACAGACTCAATGATTCCTCTGTACTTGTATACTGCTATCACGTCCCCCCTGGCCATTCTTTTCACTAGCCTATCCATGCCCAGTTCCTGCAACCTCTCTTTGTATGTCTTGGTTTGTTTGTTTGTTTGTTTGTTTATTCATTCATTCTATTCCACCCTTCTCGGAACAACTTAGGGCAACATACAGCATTATACATGGAGAAATCTAATTACCTTTAAAAAGAATTGTGCAAAATTAATAAACCCATAGCCACTCTGTCTTGTCAGGGTTGAATCTGAGCCTATTAATGCCCACCCAGACCCTGACAGCCTCCAGACATTGGCACATTGCATCCACTGCTTCACTGAGTTGACACGTGGTGGAAACGTATAGCTGAGTATCATCAGCATACTGATGGCAACTCACCCCGTTTCGTTGGATGATCTCACACAGCATTTTCATGTAGATATTAAACAGCAGGCATGAGAGAACCAACTCCAGAGGAACCCCAAAAGGGAGGGACCTAGGAGTTGACTTCTGGCCACCTACCAACACTGACTTTGACCAGCCAGAGAGGTAGGAGGTAAACCACTGCAGAACGGTGCCTCGGACCCCCAACCCCTCCAGCCAGCGCAGAAGGATACCATGGTCAATGGTATCGAAAGCCACTGAGAGGTCAGGAAGCACCAGGATAGAGGATTGACCCCTATCCCAGGCCTGCCAGAGATCATTCATCAGTGCGACCAAAGCAGTTTCAGTGTTGTAGCCAGGCCTACATCCTGACTGCCGAGGACCCAGACAATTGGCTTCTCAACAATCTTCTCAACAATGTTCCCTACACAGGGAAGGTTGGAGACAGGACAATAGTTGTTCAAAACAGCTGGGTCTGGGGAAGGCTTCTTTATTTATTTATTTATTTATTACTTAGATTTGTATGCCGCCCCTCTCCGAAGACTTGAGGAGGGGGTGCACAACTGCCTCCTTGAAGGAAGCCAAAAGGACACCCCTCCTTTCAGAGAAGCATTGACAGTCTCCTGCACCCAGCCCTGTATCACCTCCCTGCTGGCTGAGATCACCCAGAAGGGACACGGATCCAGGGGTGGGCTACTGCCCGGATGGGGAGAATGCAGTGTGGTAGCGAAAATGGAGCTCCACCCCAGAGCACCCAATTTGCACTGAAAGATGTTGAAAGAAAATGCAGAGCGTCTTGCATAAGCCACGCCCACAGTGTGGTAGCCCTGCACTGCATGGATCCAATAGGCAAGTGGCGGAGCTCCCAGCTCCCATGGCCTTGTCCACTTCATCAGGTGTTACCAGGTCAAACTCCTCCCACACAACAGGGACAGTGGTACAAGACATGTACCATTACCTTTTCAATGCACCTGTTTGCAAACAAAGATGAAAGTTAGAACTGATGTTGGAACAAAAAGTGAAGCAGGAATCCTCTTGCCCTCCTTCCAAAGGATATCCATAGTGGAGTCTTGGTCTGATTAGAAAATAAGGATGTTGCTTTGGAATGGATGGGTGAAAACTAAAACACCAGCATGTTTTTTTCATCACCTACTTTTAAAGCCAGAAACCAAACCAAAATACTTCTGGATCCAAACAAAGTGAAGGCTAACAGAGTGGAGACAGACAGTGAGGAGAAGCGAGGAATGGAGGTCCTAACGAAGGCTCACACAGAATTCTCACACAGAGCCAGGGTAGCGCAGCAGGTAGAGTGCTGTACTGCAGGCCACTGAAGCTGACTGTAGACCTGCAGGACAGCGGTTCAAATCTCATCACTGGCTCAAGGTTGACTCAGTCTTTCATCCTTCCGAGGTGGGTAAAATGAGGACCCGGATTGTGAGGGCAATATGCTGGCTCTGTTAAAAAGTGCTATTGCTAATGTGTTGTAAGCCACCCTAAGTCTAAGGAGAAGGGCGGCATAAAAATCTAATAAATAAATAAATAAATTCTGCAGAATTATTTATTTATTAGATTCTGTATTTATTAGATTTAGAGAGCTAAGACCCAAGTCACTGGTCAACTTCTGATCATGAAACAATGAAAATATGAATATGTATGTATGTATGTATGTATGTATGTATGTATGTATGTATGTATGTATGTATATTTCATTGTTTCACGATATTGTAGGGTTTTTACTATACTATATATATATTATAAAACAATATAAGCAGGTTAAAACATGTCATAAGAATAAAAAATGATTTTGTAGTAAATAGTTTAAGAAACATTTCATAATAGTACAAACCCTACAATATAATCATTACTGAAGTAGAACAGGAAGAGGAGCATTTGCGAACTGCATTAATGCGACGTGCGCCAGAACTGGGCCAGACTCGAACTCAGAAACTCAAGCTATCCATGCCAGTCTCAGTCTCCACACGCTGGATTACAGGCCCGCGCTACCCAGGTCCGGCTAATATAATCATTACATTCATACGCCAAGCATCCCAATCAATTTCTCGGACGGACAGAGAGGCGTCCATTATCAAGGCCCACAGGCCTGCTGGCAAACCCATGTTTTAAAGGCTCTTTGGACACCCAGTAGGGTGGTTTTGTGCTTGCCCAAGGGGGAAAAAAAGAAATAGAATTATAGAAATGCTTAATACCCACTTTACAGGTAAGGCTTGGGAGAACTGCTAGCGTTGAACAGGATCAGGGAAGGAATATCTGGGAGTGAATGCTGCTCGACAGGGCTGAAGTAACCCAGGAACAGGTGCTCTGAGTGGCTTAGGTTTACTCAATCCTGGTTGTGTAAGTGTGCCTCTAGACAGCTGTATATCAATAACTTGTGAAGTCCAACTTCTTCCCCGTGCAATAAAAGCTCTGATTTATTTTGCTGGGCAATGTGCTTGATCTTAGCTGAGTGATGGTTCTGAGATGACACGCAGGGATTTCTATTTGGAAGTTGAGATGAATGTGAACCGGTTCTTGGGTTTATAAGCAAGACTTTCTGCAGTGTGTTTGACAGCGTAGTGGTGCCAGAGATCAGTTCTTCTTGTCTGAGGAAGTTACAGCTAAGCATTTATTTCCCATTACCTAATAGTCCAGCTGTGCAAAACACATTCCTTGCACTGTTAGCTAGTCTAGGTTTGTACAAATTGCAAATGGAGAACTCTGTGTATTTCATTATTATTTCACCAGCAGGATCTGGATGGTTTTAGTGTTTAAATGAGAATTCCTATAGTCTTCTTACTTAGGAGTTTGTTATTGGGACATAGAGTGTGATAGCAGTTTCCGGACTGAACATTTGAGAGGCCATGTTCATCTTTCCCTTCTAATCCCTCCATGGAAGAGAATCAATGGATCATAGGGCAGATACAAGCTCTGCACATTTTGCTTTGGAAGATCTAGTTTAGCAACCAAAATTCTGGTCCCAATTGTTGTAAATTGAGAACTGCTTGAAGAACAGCGTTCTCTAGTTAAGAGAAGGACCAGGGGAGACAAGATAGCAGTGTTCCAATATTTGAGGGGGTGTCACGGTGAGGAAGGGGTCAAGCTATTTTCCAAGGCACCTGAAGTCCAGTCAAAGAGTGGGTGGAAACTGATCAAGCAGAGGTTTGACCTAGAAATAAGGAGAAATTTTCTGACAGTGAGAACAAACAACCAATGGAGCAGCTTGCCTTTAGAAGTCATTAGAGCTTCATTACTGGAGGCTTTCAAGAAGAGGTTGGACTGCCATTGATTGATTGATTGATTGATTGATTGATTGATTGATTGATTGATTGGATTTGTATGCCGCCCCTCTCCGGAGACTCGGGGCGGCTAACAGCAACAATAAAGCAGTGTACAATAGTAGTCTGATGTTAGAAACAATTAAAAACCCATTAATATAAAAAACCAAACATACATACATACCATGCATAGAATTGTAAAGGCCTAGGGGGAAAGAGTATCTCAATTCCCCAATGCCTGATGGCAGAGGTGGGTTTTAAGCAGATTACGAAAGGCAAGGAGGGTGGGGGCAATTCTAATCTTTGGGGGGAGTTGGTTCCAGAGGGCTGGGGCCGCCACAGAGAAGGCTCTTCCCCTGGGTCCCGCCAAGCAACATTGTTTAGTTGACGGGACCCGGAGAAGGCCCACTCTGTGGGACCTAACTGGTCGCTGGGATTCGTGTAGCAGAAGGCGGTCCCTGAGATAATCTGGTCCAGTGCCATGAAGGGCTTTATAGGTCATAACCAACACTTTGAATTGTGATTGGAAACTGATTGGCAACCAATGCAGACTGCGGAGTGTTGGTGCAACATGGGCATATTTGGGAAAGCCCATGATTGCTCTCGCAGCTGCATTCTGCACGATCAGAAATGACGTAGGGTGTCTTGCTTGGGTGGAGAGTTGGAGTAGATGACCTACAAAGTCTCTTCCAACTCTTTTAATCTGTAAACACTTTACTCATTTAGAGGAAAATTCACAATATTATGCCTTTAGTGTTATCTAATTGGTAGCCGACCCAGCTAATTTTTAGATAAATTTTATAGACTTGCTGGTGGGGGGGGGGGGGGGTAGGGGAATACGATTAAAAACGGGCTGGTCAATTTCTTGGAAAGGAATGCCCTGTAGCTTTAAGTCTTTCAAGTTTGGTTGGTTTTCTTTTCTTTCTGTCTTTCTTTTTTTGTGGTTTCAACATGGATGAATGGAAAAATTAAAATCCCACTGCAGGACTGTGCATAGTAGTTCTCAGAGGCCAGCTTAAGCTGTGGGGAGTATGAATCGAGATTGCTTCTAAGTGAGCAGCTTGCTCTATCCAAATTTATAAAGGTCCTTTCCATAAAAATGTGACCTCCATTGAAAGGTGATTTCAATTTTCCCCCTTCTCTCCTTCCTGAATGTGCGGTAACTACTTCTCCGCAGATTGGTGCTGGAGGTGGTCAGTTAATCATTATTCCCAGAGTCTATTCTTCAATTGTTCATAAATACATGACTCATGAATTAATGGGGAGCCCAAATTGTAGCAGCCCCTGTTAAGTATCAACTTGTATTGGAAAAACAGAGCGCAGGAAAGAGAGAGGCCGTTTTCCTAAAGCTTTGCTTTTCAATCATTTCTTGCTATTGCTTAATGTCTAAGCAAGACATTGGTAGTCTGAGAAATAATGAACAGAATGCGTAAAATACCGACCGCGTGGATTTTACAAAACGTTTTAAAGATTTGTGTCTTGCATGCCAACCCAAAAGGAAAATGCTGACAAAAATATAAGTATTTCTTCTACTGAGTTCATTTCATGGTTCCCCTTTACGGTATGCGCTTCGAGGCACATAAGTGAGAAGTGGTTTTTCCAATTCTATGTTGTTAAAGCCCAGTCTCAGGCTTTCCAAATGATTCATTATGTGCCATCAAGTTAGTGTCAATTTTTAGCTACCTTTCATCAGGATAATTTCCCCCCAATTTTGGTCTTTCAGATCTTCTAGTGCTGTGCTCTTTTCTTCCATTTCCTCCATCTTTACAGACTTCCTTCTGCAGTATAGCACACCGTTTTTGTTCATCCTTTATCTATACGTTTAGAGCAGCCACCTTTTGGGAGTTCATATGTGTTGTGATGCAGCCTGAGGCTCCTCAGGGACCGGCTGGAGCTCTGCCGGATCCATGCCCAGAGGAGGAGGACAGTGACCAGGAGGGGGAGGACCAGGCAGACGGGGGAGAGGAATGTCAGGAAGAGGAGGAGGGAGAGCAGCCTGAGACCCCCGGGGGGGGCTCTCCCCAGCTAGTAGCCTGGATTCATTGGATGAAGACGCACAGGCTATAATAGACATGAGGCAGAGACGAGCAGCTCAAAGAAGGGGCCAATTAGAAAGGTATTTCCATCCCTGAATTGGCAACAGCTGGGTTTGGGTGTGGTTCTCCTCAGCAGGGTTGAAAAGGCAGGCCCGCCCTTACAGTCTTGTGGAGAGTTATCAACTGGGAGTCCTGTGACCTTGCTTCGATTCTTGGCGTCTCTGATCTTGGCTTGTGGCCTAGAAGGCTGAAAGACTTGGGGGAGGCGTGGGTTTTATTATCTCCAGTGATGTTTTTGCCAGCAAGAATCCTGTTTTATTGCCTGGCCTTCGTGAAACCTTTGTGAAGCTTCATCGTGTTCCTGTCTGTAAGAACAGTTTTTGTTACCTGTGTTTGCTTTCCAGTATATAAACTGCCTTTGCTTTTTACCAGTGTGTCTGGACTCTTTTTGGTTGGGGTTGGTGTCTGGGGGGACCCAGACGGAACAATATGTACTTACCGTACATTGTAAAATAGCAATCCTGGTAAACTTGGACAGTTCGATAAATCCCATTTATCTCTGAGGATATCCATTGCTCCTCCTTTATTTTTGGTTGCATTGTTTGGGCAGGTGACAACATTTATAATTAAAGAAATTGTGGAGAAATATACAGTGATACCTCATCTTACAAATGCCTCGCCATACAAACTTTTCGAGATAAAAACCTGGGGTTTAAGATTTTTTTGCCTCTTCTTACAAACTATTTTCACCTTACAAACCCACCACCGCCGCTGGGATGCCCCGCCTCCAGACTTCCGTTGCCAGCGAAGCACCCGTTTTTGCACTGCTGGGATTCCCCTGAGGCTCCCCTCCATGGGAAACACCACCTCCGGACTTCCATGTTTTTGTGATGCTGCAGGGGAATCCTAGCAGGGCGATCCCAGCATTGCAAAAATGAGCACTTTGCTGGCAACGGAAGTCTGGAGGTGGGGTTTCCCATGGAGGGGAGCCTCAGGGGAATCCCAGCAGCACAAAAACGGGTGCTTCAGCTGGCAAAAGGGGTGAATTTTGGGCTTGCACACATTAATCGCTTTTCCATTGATTCCTATGGGAAACATTGTTTAGTCTTACAAACGTCTCACCTTAAGAACCTCGTCCCCGAACCAATTAAGTTTGTAAGACAAGGTATCACTGTAATCCAGAGTTGCAGGAGGAAAGGTCACTTTATCAGAGGACAAAAAGACAGCAGAGTTTAAACTTTGGTGGGCAGGAAGAGTGCTAAGACCAACCCCCCCTCGCAACAATTCACATAGTGTATCTATATCTAAAGCAATTATTGCCGATCATTGCTTTAGTGTGGTAAGATTCTGTCTGTAGACAAACAACAATAAATGAACTGCTCAAAAGTAACTCCACATGCCATTTTTGCTGCTTTGGGCCTAACAGTAATGGAGTGTAAACTAATCGTCTGTTCTTATTTTCTAAGCTTGCGTCTCCATACCTAGGGGCATTTTTTAAAAAATCAAGATAATATTAGCAGCTGGAAGACCAACTCCATAATTATTTTTTTAAGTTGAATAGGATACAGAGCCAGTGCTCATGGCCTTTCACATGGTAGACAATTGCCTTGTGATGATCTCAGAATAGGATACATGATTAGGTATTATGACACTTCATTAAAAAGATACTTTGGAGGGCAAAAGGCATCCAGTGAGCAATAAATTAGGAAAATAGATGCAGCAGACAATGGCAATGTTTTTTTTTAAACTATTACTTTTCCGCCTTGAAATTATCTATTTAGGATCATAATTCTATCTGGTCCATTTCTCTAGTTGGACAATTTGCAGAGAATTTGACCAGCCAAATTGTGTCTAAACACTGTTTTTGAAACCGACTGAAATCAAAATGGTTATTCGACACAAATATATGTATGAAGAAGAGAGAACCCTGATGGTAAATTCATAAATAAGGTGGGGGAAATATATATTGCCTGGAGGCATATTAAGCAAAACCAGCCCATTTTTTTTCCATTTATGCCATCATTTATAACAGATTTGAGTGTCTTGCCTAACACATTATGAAAATTTAAATTCACAGTTGATTGGATTTCTGTTGCTTTCAATGTGGCACATTAGGTTATCTTTCTCAATATGCAGTAGATGTACTGCTTAATGAATGCAAATCTGAAGCATAGATTTCTGTGTGTGAGAGAGGGGGGAGGGAGGGGAAAGGAGGGAGAGAGGGGGAGAAGGAGAAAGAGAGAGAGAGAAGGGAGGGAGAGAAGGAGAGAGATAGATAGATAGATAGATAGATAGATAGATAGATAGATAGATAGATAGATAGATAGATGTTGTGGTTAGCTCTGTCCCAGCTCCTGCCCCAAGGAATGTGCAGGTGGATGTGGGGGAAACATCCACACGCCGCAGGCCTGTTTTGCTCCCGATGGAATCTGCCGACGAAGCCTCCTCTGACCAAGGAATTGTAAGTGACAGGGAAGAGGGGAGTTTGGCAGACAGCCCAGGAGGAGATCAATCATCTGTATCATCCCTGGATTCTGAACAAGAATTAACGACACATCCATGCATGCGTAGAGTGATGCATAGGAGGCAAAAACTGAAGGATTATTACAAGAGAAAATGAGGCCACCTGTGGTTGGGTGGGGCTGCTGAAATTAGTGCTACAGATAAAAATGCAGCCTGGTGTTTTAGCCTCATGGCAGTTTATCTGATTCATTGTTTCGTCAAGATCGTGGTTTTTGTGCTGTTCAAGATTGTGTGTGGACTCTCTGGGCTTTAGAATTGGACTCAATTTCCCAGTTATTGGGTGAGCAATTGGATCGCATTTAACCTGTGCCTTGTGTGTACCAGAAAATCCCTTTGACATTTAAAAAGGGAGCTGTTTCTGTTTTTCTGTTTATAAAAACTTTTGGGTTTTCCTTTTATTGTGTGGTGTGTGTCTTTCTGGACTAATTACCCTGTAATTATAGGCGATTGAAACACGCCGACAGAATAGATAGATAGATAGATAGATAGATAGATAGATAGATAGATAGATAGATAGATAGATAGATAGATAGAAAGATTATGATTATGATTATTCAATCTTGGGATATAGGGATGGGGAGAATTCTGCCTCTGTACTAAAATGTGATCTTATGACATTATTTATTGGATCTTTACCTGGAAGCCTCCATTCAGTATGTGCTACTATGAAATTTCAAATAAAATATCTGCTCCCACCACCCCAGTTTGTGGGATTTGCCTTCAAAAACAAGAATTTTAAAGCCATGGAGCAATCATTCACTTCCATATTCTGAAGCATTTCAAGCTCTACCACGTCACAAGTTTTGGATGCCGTCCAATTAATACTTTGACATCCATCTTTTTCTGTTGCTTCAATCTCTGGCAAGGATTTCTACCGGATTATTGCAAGATTTCCTGTCTTTTCATCCGGAGTGGAGAACTCATGCTTGTCTTGAAATTGCCAAGCTATAACTCCTGGCTGTATAGGGGTTGCAGGGAACTGTAATTAACGAATATTTAGAGGGCTGCATGCTATCAGCTCTGGTTTATATTGTTTGCCTCTGCTAAGGAGCACTCTGTGAAAGTGAAAGCTGGATTTGGAACTGAATGAGTATTAAGTATTACCAAAGTTAACCAATATCAAGGCTGTGTGATATGTTGCCTTGATAAATAACCCTGCACATCACCTTATACATTGAGAGATTCACTGTTAAAACCAAGGGAGTGCAGTGTAAAAACAAGTCTATCTGCAACTGTGCAAGATAAATGTTAAGAAAATCAATTTAACCAAGACAATGATGTTAACTTCGAAGAGCCGTGGTGGTGCAGTGGTTAGAATGCAGTATTGCAGGCTAATTCTGCTGACTTCCAGGGGTTTGATCTTCACCAGCTCAAGGTTGACTCGGCTTACGATGGATAGTAGGGCAAGTGTGGGGACATTGAATTATGGGTGTGGGCACACATGCACATGCTTTTGGAATTTGGACCGGGAGTCACTGCTCACAGTCACTCACGCCCTCGTCACCTCGAGGCTCGACTACTGTAATGCTCTCTACATGGGGCTACCTTTGAAAAGTGTTCGGAAACTTCAGATCGTGCAGAATGCAGCTGCGAGAGCAATCATGGGCTTCCCTAAATATGCCCATGTCACACCAACACTCCGCAGTCTGCATTGGTTGCCGATCAGTTTCCGGTCACAATTCAAAGTGTTGGTTATGACCTATAAAGCCTTTCATGGCACCGGGCCAGGTTATCTCCGGGACCGCCTTCTGCTGCACAAATCCCAGCGACCAATTAGGTCCCACAGAGTGGGTCTTCTCCGGGTCCCGTCAACTAAACAATGTCGTTTGGCGGGACCCAGGGGAAGAGCCTTCTCTGTGGCGGCCTGGCCCTCTGGAACCAACTCCCCCCAGAGATTAGAATTGCCCCCACCCTTCTTGCCTTTTGTAAGCTTCTTAAAACCCACCTCTGTCGTCAGGCATGGTGGAATTAAGATATTCTTTCCCCTTAGGCCTCTACAATTTATGTATGGTACGTTTGTATGTATGATTGGTTTTAAAATAAGGGTTTTTAGCTACTTTAGTATTGGATTGTCGCATGTTGTTTTTACCACTGTTGTTAGCCGCCCCGAGTCTACGGAGAGGGGCGGCATACAAATCCAATAAAATGAAATGAAAAATGAATGAATATTTGGGGAGGGGAAGGGGTGCCGGGAAGTTAGGGAGGGAGTGGAATGCAGCACCTATCCATCTACCAACCACAACAATGACCATTACGGGGGGAAAATGAGCCAAGGTGGTGCAGTGGTTAGAGTCCAGTACTGCAGGTTACGTCTGCTGACTGCCTGCTGATTGCAATTTTGCAGTTTGAATCTCACCAGACTCAAGGTTGCCTCAGCCTTCCATCCTTCCAAGAGGGGTAAAATGAGGACCAGATTGTTGGGGGCGATGGGATGATTCTGTAAACTGCTTAGAGAGGGCTGTAAAGCCCCGTGAAGCAGTATATAAATCTAATTGTTATTACGATTGCTGCTGCTATAGCTATCTGCTATTGTTTGAACCAAGGTTTGTTGAATGAGCTAGAGCTGGCCGAGTCCAGGCAGTGCATAAATGAATAATGGCTTAACGGGTGGATGAACTGTTTGTCTCCTCTCCAATATTCGGTGTCCCCAAACAGAATCCATCATGCGCTGTAAAGCAAAGCTGGCTGCTCTTGGGTTTGTTATTTGTTTATTTGGCTTTCCGAACTACAAATCAACTTCTAGTGTGCCTGGCATATTTCTTGAAAGTGAGTCCAGTGCTATTATGACAACCCTGTAGTAGTTATGGTCATACTTCACTGTCATTTAAAAATGTGTAGTATTGAATTGGAAAGGGGAAAGCAGTGTGTCGCTTATTCTCGAAAAGACCATTCAATTCTCATCATAATCACTCACCCTGTCTCGTTTTAATTTTCATTTGCAGTCTTATTGTACACCTAATTATGTGATTCTCCCCTCCCATTTCTCCCTACAGATAACTGAATAACATTTACTTAGGTTATTAACAGATTATTAATCTGTTAATAACCTAAGTTGGAAGGGACCTTATAAGGTCATCTAGTCCAATCCCCTCCCACCCATCAGGAGACCCCACACCCCAAACCTTTTTCTGGTCGCGTGCCACAAGTGTACACTTTTACATTTGTGCACCCTACCTGCACATGCATGCACATCCTGCCACCATGCTCCCCATGTGTGCACCTAACACTGCACATGCACGCATGCCTGCGCATGTGCCACCCGTGCATGCCTATTTTGGGCCTGGAAAGCCTCCTGCACCAAACTTTGCCAGCGCAAACAGTCTGCCGCCATTGCTCTTCCTCCTCCTGCTAGCCTTGCGCTCCAGGCAGCATCCAGCATGGCCATTTACCCCAGCAAGAGTTAATGCAACCCTCTTCCACCACAAGGGGGCATGAGCATTTCCCGGCTGGTGTGTCTCTTACTGCTTATGGCATTTTCCTCCAGTCTTCCTGCTCATCAAGCAACTGAGAATTTAATAATAATAATAATAATAATAATAATAATAATAATAATAATAATAATAATGATGATGATAATAATAACAACAACTATTATTATTATTATTATTATTATTATTATTAATTAGATTTGTAGGCCGCCCCTCTCCGCAGACTCAGGGCCACTCACAACAATAATAAACAGTGTACAATAAACAAATCTAATATTTAAAAGAAAAAAATATCTGAAAACCCATTACAGTGAACCCTCGAGTTTCGCGTCCTCAAGTATCGCGAAAGGGCTATTTCGCGAGTTTTCAACCCGGAAGTAAACTCCACCATCTGCGCATGTGTGCCCTTCCACGCATGCGTAGATGGTGGAGTTTCCCCGCCGGGCAGAGGCTTCCCTGGGTCTTCCCCCTTCCCCCAGAGGCTTCCCTGGGACATCCCAGCTCCGCTCCCCAGCTGGGAGGCGGATCTAGGGAGTCCCCACCGCGCGCGCGTTGCTGGGGAAAGCGCGCGCACTTGGGGACATCCCAGCTCCGCTCCCCAGCTGGGAGGCGGATCTAGGGAGTCCCCACCGTGCGCGCGTTGCTGGGGAAAGCGCGCGCGCTTGGGGACATCCCAGCTCCGCTCCCCAGCTGGGAGGCGGATCTAGGGAGTCCCCACCGCGCGCGCACCCCAGGCGCGAGCAACGGGGTGGGCGGGCGAAGGGCGGGCGGCAGATGGTGTTTTTACTTCCGCACCGCTACTTCGCTAAAAATCGATCATCGCGTGGGGTCCTGGAACGGAACCCTCGCGATGATCGAGGGTTCACTGTATATAAAAACATATAACAATTTCTTACGCTGGATTAAAAACATCAGAGTCTAAAATAACAAAGCCATACAAAACATATTGTGCCTAGGACAATTAAGTTTCAGTGCACACCTAAGCAGGCTTCTGCAATACTGTATTAGGATACTGTTTTCTTTTTTTAACTTCAGTCGTCATCATTTGACTATTGGGAGAGAATGAAATCAGACTTAATTGAATTGACTTCAGAGTCAGAAATCTCGAATCAAACCAGCATTGAACCCATTTGTAGACTATTTCACTTCCTGTAACTTATTCATACCTTGGATTTTTCAGGAGCGGAACATAACTTTACTACGGATAGATTAGTTTTACCATCCTGAACGATAATTGTCATTTTGAACTCTGAAATCATCTTTATAGCTAAGCTTTGGCCTGGAATTAGACCAGAGGTATTCAAACTTGGCAACTTTAAGACTTGTGGCCTTCAAGTAGGAAGTCTTCATTAAACAAAGCCGATTGAATCCAAACCCTGCCCCCTCTATATAGATCTCACAGACAGTGTTGTTCATGGGTGCCCAAACTTGGCAACTTTAAGACTTGTGGACTTCAACCCCCAGGATTCTCCAGCCAGCTGGCTGGACATTCTGGGAGTTGAAATCCACAAGTCTTAAAGTTGCCAAGTTTGAAGACTTCGGAATTAGACTCTTGGGAATTTTTATACTTCATTCAGCTGTATGGTGATTGTAAGCCAACCCTTAACCAGTGGTTCTTAAAAGTTGTACTAATCAGTGATGCACGTGAATTACAGGAAGGTGTTCAGATGACGTCATTAAACCTCTGCTTTACTAAGTGTAGCTGGAAATATTTTCTGGTGGACTTTTAATTAGTTCTGGTGGCAAAAAATGAATTCCAATTGGAGAAACGTATTTAATATAGCTTTCTTTCTTTCCATCTGCTGCTGTTTAGTATCACACTTTTTTTTTTGCTGATGTCACTTGATTATTGTTTGCAGCTGAGTTATTCTTCTGCTCTGCTTTGCTAACCTATATTTGGTTAGTTCTAACTGTAAACAATAATTAAGCATTAATTTTAATCATTCTAAGCTGGACACGAGATATGAAATAGGGAACTGGTTAATCGTTTTCCAGGAAATAGTACTGGATTGAGTGATACTTGCTTCAGTTGGTTTTGATAGAATATTTCAGATACTGAGGAAACGAATTGGGGTACAGTGGCACAATTTGATGCCTTAGAGCAGGGGTCCCCAACCACTGGGCCGCGGACCAGTACCGGGCCGCGGGGCATGTTGCACCGGTCCGTGGAGTCAGCAGCTGCCGGCCCTCATTCCGCCACCCCCTCCCTCCAGCGCTTCACCTCCCGCCGGGCAAGAGGCCTCGGGAGGCAGGTTCTGCCGGCCACAGGACGATGGATGGGACAGAGGGGCGGGAAGGACCGAGAGGCTCAAGCCTCTTTTGGCTTCTGCCGCGGGGCGCTTTTGCGTTTTTGGCTGGGGGGAGGCAGGAGGGCCAGCCTGACCCCCTCTCTCCAGCGCTTAGCTCCCGCTGGGCAAGAGGGCTTGGGAGGCAGGTTCTCCCGGCCACAGGACGATGGCGGGAAAGGGGCGGGGAGGACCAGCACCCCCATGCTTAATCCCGCCCCCAACCACGCCCCTTTCTGCCCCCACTGGGCCATAGAAAAATTGTCTTGCTGAAACTGGTCCCTGGTGGAAAAAACGTTGGGGACTACTGCCTTAGAGTGATGGCAAAACTATGGTATGCATGCCACAGGTGGCGCACAGAGCCATATCTAAGGGCATGCGAGATTTTATTTATGTCATATCCAGCACACGTGTGTGTGTGTGTGTTGGCCAGCTAATTTGGGGGCTTCTTTCCAGCCATTTTCGCTCTCCCCAATCTTCAGGAAAGCCTCTTGAACCTTGGGGATAGTGAAAAACAACCCAACAGCCCAACCTGAAGTTTGGAAACAAACTTCCAGTTGCATCATTGGGCTGTCGCTATTACCAGGTTTCAGGAGTCGGGGGCTTCAGTATGACCTGTGCACATGCGCACGGGGGTGGGGGTGTTGTATACATACAGGGAAGAGGGCAGTGTGGGGGTTGTGTGCATGCATGGTGGAGGACATGGGTGTGAGCATGCGCGCTCGCACGCCCTTATTGGCACGTGAGCAAAAAAAAGGTTTGCCATCACTGCCTTTAGAGAATTCCCAGTTTCTCTTGTACCGCAATTTCATTTGCGATATTTTGCTGCACCCGCTAATGTTGTGGTTAGCTCTGGCCCAGCTCCTTCCCCAAGGACTGTGGATGTGGGGGAGACATCCACATGCTGCAGGCCTGTTTTGCCCTCGGTGGAATCTGCTGATGAAGGCTCCTCTGACCAAGAAGACCTTTTGTGTGCTGATTTTTCCCCACTTTTAAACTAAACCAGAGCAAAGTGTGTTTCACTTTGTGAAAGAAGAAGGACTTGTGAATTGCATCACTGCTGCAAGCTAAGTATCACAGAACTGATAAGGGACTTGTACAAATTACCAGTTTGTTTGGAGACCAGTGCTCTTTGCTATACCAAAAGAGGGCTTGGTTTAAGTGAATTTTCATTATACAGAACATTGTTTTGAATTTTCAAACGTGTGTGTGTCTGAAATTTGTACCTGTGAATTTTTGGGAGGAGTGTACCAGAGAGCCTGACAGAACAGCTAATTACTTTATTCTTGATATTCTCTGTGTGTGTCTATGTGCAGGTATGCATGCCTTTTTTCCATGCCACCGTTGTTTACATCCATCTCTTGGTGTGCTATTGTTCATTTTCTTTGAGAGCCCCAAGCAGCAGTGGGCTACGAGCCAGAACGCTAAGTTGTGCTTGCCGCCACGGCTCATAAGTGTTCGCTGGGCCAGCACGATTTTGCTTCTGCACCTGTGGAGGTAGCAAAATCATGCGCGGAGCTGCAGGTGCGCCCGTGTTTCGGCAAGGTTTTTTTGCTTCCGTGCATGCCAAAACACAGGCACACCTGCAGCTCTGTCTGTGATTTTGCTACCTGCCCCACAAACACGAGCTGCGGCAGCGAGTGCAATTTAGCGTTCGGGCTCATAGACCACCACTGTCCCCAAGGTATAGTACAGTGATGGGGAACCTTTTTTCCTTCAGGTGCTGAAAGTGTGTGTGTGCACACTGTCACACATATGTGGGTGCCCACACACATAATGCAATGGTCCTCCCACACATCCGGCCCTCTGCACATGCACACATGATCCACTGCACATGCATGCAGGTTAGGGTTTATAGCAGCTTTAAGTTTAAAGTTTTACAAGGCAGGGTGTGATGCAAATAAAAAAATGCCGTAACATTTTTCATATCACAAATCAGAGGAAGTTGGGTAGCCTTATTCTTCTTCTTATTAATAATAATAACAGCAGAGTGGGAAGGGACCTTGGAGGTCTTCTAGTCCAAGCCCCTGCTTGGGCAGGAGACCCTGCATTACTTCAGAGAAATGGTTGTCCAACATCTTTTTTTAAACTTCCAGTGTTTGAACATTCACAACTTCTGGAGGCAAGCCATTTTACTGATCAATTGTTCTAACTGTCAGGAAATTTCTCCTTGGTTCTAAGTTGCTTCTCTCCTTGATTAGTTCCCACCTCTTTCTTCCTCTTGCTCCTCCTCCTCCTCCTTCCTCTTCCTCTTCCTCTTTTGCTTCTGCTTCTTCTGCTTCTCCTCCCTCTTCCCCTCCTCTGCCTTACCCCCCCTCATCCTCCATTACATTTTTATGCAGACTATCTCACTATCCTCCTCCCCCCTCCTTTTGATTTCACTGGAATTGTCAACTAAACAATGCTGCTTGGCGGGACCCAGGGGAAGAGCCTTCTCTGTGGCAGCCCTGGCCCTCTGGAACCAACTCCCCCCAGAGATTAGAATTGCCCCCACCCTCCTTGCTTTTCATAAGCTACTTAAAACCCATCTCTGCCACCAGGCATGGGGGAATTGAGATACCCTTTCCCCCTAGGCCTTTACAATTTTATGCATGGTATGTCTGTATGTCTGTTTGGTTTTTATTATAATGGGTTTTTACTATTTTTAGTATTGGATTATTATTATATGCTGTCTTATTATTGCTGTTAGCCGCCCCGAGTCTTCGGAGAGGGGCGGCATACAAATCCAATAAATAAATAAATAAATAAATGAATGAATGAATGAATGAATGAATGAATGAATGAATGAATGAATGAATGAATGAATGAATGAATGAATGAATAAATAAATAAATAAATAAATAAATTTTGCTTCTGCGCACGCACACAAAGCAAAAAATACAAAAGAATTGACATATCACACCAGTAGCAACTCACTACTGATGCTGCCTTAGATAGGATAGGAAGATGTCTCTTTACCATGTCTCTTTTTTCAGTTATTCTTTACATTGTATTTTAATGTCGGTGAGCAAGCTAGAATTATTGTTTTTTTTGTTCTGATACTACTTAAAGTAAGACTCTTTTGTTTGTCTGTGTAAATGTTTCCCTTTGTGGATCTAAGTTAAGGGCTCAAGTGATTATTTCACATAATTAATTGATGTTAATTACTTCAAGATAAGAATCATATTCTCAACAGAAAGAAAAACTAAATCTGAGCTTAAGAGAGAAGCAGAGGCCTCTTCTATTAAAATTACCTCTGTCAGATGAGAAAAAATGAGAAACAGCTCGGCTGTTCCGTTTCTTTTCTTTATTATCATTATTGACATCTTTTTTTGTCCCTCATTCTCCCAAAATAACCCACATTTAAGAACAATACTTGATACATTTATTACGTTCTATTTTAGAAATCTGTTGATATTTGCTAGCTTTTCCTAACTCTTAGGCCAGGTTCACCAGAAAGCTTGCTTACATGTTTTATGATTCAGTTCAGTTCAACACTGAGCTACAAATATTCTTTTCTATCTGGACTAAGGTCGTGTCAGGCCCAAGGAACCAAGAATAACACAATAGGGGGGTAACCTCTTTATTGCTGTTCCCCTGTAGGCAGAAAGTTTGCCAAACTAAGGCAACAATCTATATAACTGTAGCTGCCACCCTGCCTTCCATTGAGGACCTGTATACTGCGTGAGTCAAAAAGAGGACTGTGAAAATATTTACTGAACCCTCACATCCTGAACATAAACTGTTTCAACTCCTACCCTCAAAACGTCTCTACAGAGCATTGCACACCAAGACACCTAGACACAAGAACATTTTTTGCAGAACACCATCATAAGGTCCCTTCCATCTCTATTAATCTGTACAATCTATTATTTGTATCTGTGTAGTTTAAGGAATTGGAAACGTTGCTGATGTGTTCTGGATTTTACCTGTCTTAGCTGGTGGACTAACCAGCCCAGGATGGGCAAGTTGTAAAGGTAATAAATTTCTCCATGTGCAAAATTGTTTTGCAAAAGCATTCCAAGAAATAGAAACATAGAAACATAGAAGACTGATGGCAGAAAAAGACTCATGATGCATCTAGTCTGCCCTTATACTATTTCCTGTATTTTATCTTACAATGGATATATGTTTATCCCAGGCATGTTTAAATTCAGTTACTATGGATTTACCAACCACGTCTGCTGGAAGTTTGTTCCAAGGATCTACTACTCTTTCAGTGAAATAATATTTTCTCACGTTGCTTTTGATCTTTCCCCCAACTAACTTCAGATTGTGTCCCCTTGTTCTTGTGTTCACTTTCCTATTAAAAACACTTCCCTCCTGAACCTTATTTAATCCTTTAACATATTTAAATGCTTTTGATCATGTCCCCCCTTTTCCTTCTGTCCTCCAGACTAAATAGATTGAGTTCATTAAGTCTTTCCTGATACGTTTTATGCTTAAGACCTTCCACCATTCTTGTAGCCCATCTTTCGACCCGTTCAATTTTGTCAATATCTTTTTGTAGGTGAGGTCTCCAGAACTGAACCCAGTATTCCAAATGTGGTCTCACCAGAGCTATATATAATCTCCCACTTCCTGCTTGTTATACCTCTAGCTATGCAGCCAAGCATCCTACTTGCTTTTCCTACTGCCCGACCACACTGCTCACCCATTTTGAGACTGTCAGAAATCACTACCCCTAAATCTTTCTCTTCTGAAGTTTTTGCTAACACAGAACTGCCAATGCAATACTCAGATTGAGGATTCCTTTTCCCCAAGTGCATTATTTTACATTTGCAAACATTAAACTGCAGTTTCCATTGCTTTGACCATTTATCTAGTAAAGCTAAATCATTTACCGTATTACAAACCCCTCCAGGAATATCAACCCTATTGCACACTTTAGAGTCATCGGCAAATAGGCAAACCTTCCCTACCAAACCTTCCCCTATGTCACTCACATCATTTCTTTATAAGAAAAGCAGTAACATGTTTAATCATGTATTACTCATTATTTTCCAAGTGTTTCATTCTGAAACAAAATGGAACATATAGAGGTGGCCCACCTCAAAATGCAGTTGAATAAAAATAATTGTTTGATCTAAAGTGCAGTAGAATTCCAGGTCTACCTTTACATGGATAAGCTTAAAATTGTTCAAGTGGTGTCTTATTGTTTTTTTTTCCTGTGACAATCTATGAAAGTAAAAAATTGGACTTGGAAGAAATAAAATGGAATGAATGATTGACACCTTTGAACTTCAAAGGTGGAGAAGATTTTTAAGGGTGCTGTAACAACCAGGGAAAACAAACAGATCCGTCTGGATTTCTCACTCAAAGCATTAAGGACCAAGGTTTGACTATCATTCTTTGAGTATATCCTATCTGCAGAGACCCAGATCATTTTAAAAATTCATAGTACTTGGAAAATTGAAGGAAAAAGAGAATAGCCAAGAGCATGATAAATGGATTTGATTATGACAGCAATGAATGCACCACTGAGAGACCTAAAAGGCCAAGCTGAACAGAAATCATTCTAGGACAGACTATCCATATACTTGGCTAAGAGTCATCCTCAACTTAACGGCACTGAGTCAATGAATCATTCTGTGCCACAAATTAAAAGAAATAGGAGAAATAAGGAACGGGCAAGAAAAGAAAAGAAAAATATGAATCGTTTTAGGAACAAAACAAATTATTAAGATTGCTGGACAATTAATCATGTTACAGTGATAGCAGTTGCAAGAGATTTGGCAATCTTCTGAAAGTTATTAGCTAATCTGTCAGTGAAAAGGAAGTCAGTGATATCCTCGTCTCATCTTGCATATCTGTGAGTCAGAAGAAGAGTTATTCCTGTTGTTCTTGGATTGAAGTATTTTGAAATCTGTCCAAAGGGAAGGATGCTAAAATGTATTGGATGAGGACAAAGGCTGTCTGGGGACAGGGACAAAGGATGAGTGGAATGTGCTTTTCATAGGACTGCAGCCGTGCAACAGATTCATGGCATATCAATTTTAGATTGGAATATACAGCATATCCTGCTTAGTACTATTGAGAGAGGTCTGTTATTTCAAAGAAGCCATTTAAAATGTGGAAGAGATTTCTCAGTGTTTCTGGTTTCTTATATCTGTAGAAATACTTCCTTGCTCAAAGGGAAATTATTAAAATAAATCATATGTGTTGTGGTTAGCTCTGGCCCAGCTCCTGCCCCAAGGAATGTGGAGGTGGATGTGGGGGAGACATCCACAGGCCGCAGGCCTGTTTTGCTCCCAGTAGAATCTGCCGACGAAGTCTCCTCTGACCAAGGAAGCGTGAGTGACAGGGAAGAGGGGAGTTTGGCAGACAGCCCAGGAGGAGATCAGTCATCTGTATCATCCCTGGATTCTGAACAAGAATTAATGACACATCCACGCATGCGTAGAGTGATGCATAGGAGACAACAACTGAAGGATTATTACAAGAGAAAATGAGGCCACCTGTGGTTGGGTGGGGCTGCTGTAATTAGTGCTACAGATAAAAGTGCAGCCTGGTGTTTTAGCCTCATGGCAGTTTATCTGATTCATTGTTTCGTCAAGATCGTGGTTTTTGCTCTTCAGGATTGTGTGTGTGGACTCTCTGGACTTTAGAATTGGACTCAATTTCCCAGTTATTGGGTGAGCAATTAGACTGCATTTAACCTGTTCCCTTTGACATTTAAAAAGGGAGCTTTTTCTGTTTATAAGAACTTTTGGGTTTTCCTTTTATTGTGTAGTGTGTGTTTTCCTGGACTAATTACCCTGTAATTACGGGTGGTTGAGACATGCCGGTAGAACACATATGATAATATTATCTCCATTTATAAGATTGTTGATAGCCGTTAATAGTGAAAACTATGTAAAATGTTATAATAACTAAAGTATTAGGATTTATGAGATGCTGCTTTGAGCTATAGCACATGATCAACAGTATTACCGTAAGTATCTGGGGTTGCAGATAACTTAACAATCTGAACTGGTCTCTCCACACATCATCCTTAGCAAAACATGCAAACCAGCATTTGCATTTCTTTTGTCAGATGAGGAGAGCGCATCTATCCTGGCAGGAGGTGGAAGATGGGTTATCATCGCTAGCAAAATAAAATCAAATTTGGCTCCTCTCTCTGAATATCTCATTGGGGAAACCTTCAGCAATGCAAGATAGAATGTACCAATCAGAGGCAGATTTTGTTTGAAGTGAACAGTTCTCCATCTGCTTGGATTTCCAATTACATGAGGTTTTATTGATCAGAGCAAGAACATTAAGCTGTATATAGGAACGTATGGATACCAAGTGTAGAGCTTGCACGACCTATGTCAACTGAAGAGTAACTCTTTTAAAAAAATATATATATTTATTAATTTTTTCCTTTTTTTTTTAAGTACATAGTCATATTTACAGATGAATCTACATCGTATATACATTCCTATTGACATAGTCTTCTAATTACGTTTAGATTTCTTGATGTTTTATTCCATTGCTTCTTTTAAGTTTCTTTTTTTTGTCCATTGGTACCATTTTGTCCAGGTTTCATAATAGTCCGATTCTTTTCGATTATTAAGTTCCATTGTCAATCTGTCCATCTCTGCACTATGATATATTTTCTTGATAATCTCATTATCTTCAGGTATTTGCGGATTTTTCTAGTTCTGTGCAAATACAATTCTTGCAGCTGTTGTAATATGCAAGCTTAAATATTTTACATTTTTAGAATAGTTACCTCTCATAATACCCAATAAAAAAAATTCTGGCGTATATTCTATTTTTGTATTTGTTATTTGACACAACCAATTATTTATTTTTTTCCAGTATTTTCTTGTCTCTGGACATAACCACCATAGGTGAAAGAAGGTGCCTTGAGTGTTTTTACAGTTCCAACACATTGGGCTGTAATTTTTATGCATTTTAGTTAGTCTTTTGGGTGGAAGGTGCCAACGGTATAGCATTTTATATTGGTTTTCTTTATATATTGTGGATTTTGTTAATTTAATATTTCTCTTCCAAATCTGTTCCCATTCCTCTATATATATATTATGGCCTACGTTTTTCGCCCAGGCAATCATTGTACCTTTAACTATCTCCTCTGGTTTTTCATATTCCATCAGATATTTATATATTTTAGATATTGCTTTTTCTTCCGGGCCTGTCAATAGTTTATCTAGTGGTTGGGTAATTCTTTCTATACCTGATTGTTCCATATCCTTTTTATATCTAGATTGAATTTGTAGGTATGTCCACCAATCTATATTTATATTTTGTATTATTAATTTTTCCCTACTTTTGAGATTACAGTTTGTAACTCTTGCTCATCAGGTGAGTGGTTCCATTTTGCACCAGCTGTAGTTTTGTAGTCTTCAAAGGCATAGAATACATTGCAGTAGTCTAAACAGAAGCTGACAAGTCTTGAATTGGTATCATTATCATGGATCAGACTATTCTGTTTGATAAAGGAGTAAGCCCACTTTGAGCTCAAAATAGTTGTTCCGTTGAAAGTTGAAGAGTTGAAACGCTATATGGCACATTTAAAAAAAATTAAAGAGAAGTAAAGCTATCATAATGTTTCAGAATCCTTTGATGGAGTGTTGTGGGTCCTCTCATCCCATGGAAATACCAATCAAATACACAAATGTTGTCACTTTGTGTAAAACAAGCACAGCTAGTTTCATCTGATAGATGTTGGAAAGTATGTTAGCATATGCCCCACAGAATACAAGCTGGCATTGTCTGTGCCAAATAAATTGAAGACTGCTTTGACGGATCTGTTAACACTGAGAGAACATCTGAATAAAGTTGTAGAACAGAACTATGGGTGGATTTTAAAATATCCTACTTTAAAAAAAAAAATCTGCTGTTGACAGATGTACTACTTCCTGCGGTAAAATTCTGACTTTTTTTCGCCAGATAAAATGCCAACTTTTGTTCTATTTTGTCTTTCTAAAGCAGGGATCCCCAAACTTGACAACTTTAAGACTTGTGGACTTCAACTCCCAGAATTCTCCAGCCAGCTATAGAAGTTGAAGTCCACAAGTCTTAAAGTTGCCAAGCTTGAAGGCCTCTGTTCTAAAGACTGTGGTGTTTTTTGTTGATTCCACAATATATCTGTTGCAAAGATTGAAAATTAACAAGGGCTGTGCAGCTGCAAGTTAATTGCCACATTAAAAATAATTTAATTAAATCTTGGATGATAAAAAAACCCAGTGCATATTCTCTGTGGACTATTATGCAAGTGTATGATTTTGAAATCTTTTACATTTGTTACAATGTGAAAATTTCTGAAACAAGCAAAGAACAGATATACCCATTTTATATTACTAGTCCCCAGCAAATTGGGGGGAAAGTTACAAACGGTCTTCTTTTACACAATGGTGAGGAACAATGATCCTATAACCTGGTGGACAACTTCATGGATGGTTTATATAACACGGTTACTGTAGTAACCAGCATAACCATGTTACATAAGCCAGTTGGGCTCTTATCTTAATCAGCTTTTCTGCATTTGCACAAATATTGCATAGCACAGAAAACTATAAGTAATTGAGTAACTAGGATATTCTCAAAGTGCAAGATTAATACTAACTAGACTTTGCATGTTGTATGAATCCAGCTGCTGGGTTTTTAAATGACCCTAGTGAAGCATACTATATGAAGTTTATTTATTTATTAGACTTGGCAATTGCCCATCTGGCCTAGAGGTGATTTAGGTAGCTTACAAGTATTAAAAGCTAATAAAACATTGAACCAATAAATACTTATGATAAAAGCAATAATTTACAATTAAACAGGGGTGGCGGCAAACGACAGAAGTCACATGGAATTGGGTGGGTCTGGACCTCACTTTGGGGGGCACAGTTGAAAACTTTAGTGGGAGAAAAAAAAATTGAAGGGTCTTCAAAGGGCAATAAATCTTTCAGAAGTTGTTTTTGGGATTATTTGGATACAGCCTACAAGGACAAGATAATGAGTATTATCAGATGGCCCTTCAGAACATCAAGTGAATCAGTTGTGGTCCCTAATGCTCCAAATGTAACCATTGGAATTTTTCCTCTAGCAATATCTGTTTGAAGAAAGGTTTTATTTATTTATTTATTGGATTTGTATGCCGCCCTTCTCCGTAGACTCGGGGAGGCTAACAACAATGATAAAAACAGCATGTAACAATCCAATTCATAAAACAACTAAAAACCCTTATTATAAAACCAAACATACACACAAACATACCATGCATAACTTGTAATGGCCTAGGGGGAAGGAATATCTTAACTCCCCCATGCCTGGCGGCATAAGTGAGTCTTGAGTAGTTTGCGAAAGACAGGGAGGGTGGGGGCAGTTCTAATCTCCGGGGGGGAGTTGGTTCCAGAGGGCCGGGGCCACTACAGAGAAGGCTCTTCCCCTGGGGCCTGCCAAATGACATTTAGTCGACGGGACCCGGAGAAGGCCAACTCTGTGGGACCTTATCGGTCGCTGGGATTCGTGTGGTAGTAGGCGGTTCCGGAGGTAATCTGGTCCAATGCCATGTAGGACTTTAAAGGTCATGACCAATACTTTGAATTGTGACCGGAAACTGATCGGCAGCCAATGCAAGCCGCGGTGTTGAAGAAACGTGGGTGAATCTTGGAAGCCCCAAGACGGCTCTCGCGGCTGCGTTCTGCACGATCTGAAGTTTCCGAACACTTTTCAAAGGTAGCCCCATGTAGAGAGTGTTGCAGTAATTGAACCTCGAGGTGATGAGGGCATGAGTGACTGTGAGCAATGACTCCCTGTCCAAATAGGCGACCCTGGTTACAATGCAAGAATTCCAAAGGGGTCTTTACTTTCAAATGAGGGCACCAGAATATTGTTGTGAGCTGCCTCGAGTTCTCGAAGAGGGGCAGCATACAAATCTAATAAAATAATAATAATAATAATAATAATAATAATAATAATAATAATAATAATAATAATAATAATAGATGGATAATGGCAAAATCTGCTTGCATTTTCTCATGCTGTTGTGATGGAGATAGCCATAATCCTTCAACTCTCATATTACCTGCCTCTTTGTGATTTTTCAAAGCACATAATATTTGGGCCAAAATAGATGTGATGTAAATGAAGAATTATAATCGCACTCCATGAGACCAGGTAAAGCGTGCTGACATGGGAGATTTGGTGAATAGAAGTAAAATACTTTACCATACTTTTCTTCTTTTTTTGGGGGGGGGGGGGATACCATATAAACTTTTTTCAATACATTTCAAAATACCTTCAAATTACAATACAAACAGTATCAGATTAGTAAAACATATATAATTGCCCCACGAAAAATTAATAGTTCCAAATTAATTACTTACGGTATTCACCGAACCCCCCAACCTTGACTTCTAATTTTGTCATCTAGATATCCAAATTTTCTTCTAATGGAATTCCACATTGATTTCCTTTAAACTTATTAAAATAATTTCATCTTGCTCTTACAAATTTACATAAGGCATTATATATACTCCCCCCTTCTCATGCATTCTCCTTAAAAATAACTAAAAACCCTTATTACCTCTTCCTAACTAGAACAGAAAAAGTTAATAAGCTAAAAAAAAGAATAAAGTATAATAAGAAAAAAGAACCGAACACTATTAATATTAAAAAATAAAAAAACAAAACAAAATCCTAATCAATCCATTATTTTAGATAGATATTTATCATAATATTATAATCATATGACATATAACATGTTGTATAATTCTATCAATACTTCAATGCATACATGGTACCTTTCCACCTTTGCATTTCTATATAACGTATATTTCAGTAATGTATTTCCAAACTTAGATAGTATTAAAAACCTTAACATTTCACTATTGTTAACTCACATCAATATTTTACAATTATTAATATGAATTATCCATATAATTCTATGCTTCTAATACAATTTTTTAAATTCATATATCATATCTTAAAGCAATACTAAATATATCTGATTGCATCCTTACATCAATTCATATTTAGTGATCAATCATCCATCCTCAAATTTCCATTTCTTTTGCCAAGCCCCAATTATTTTATTTCTAGTCTTTCTTGTCTTTTTGTAGTCAAATTCTTCCTGTATCTCTTTCTACCAAAAAAAAAAAAAAATCTTTCCAGATTTTCCACTTTCCATCCTAATTTCTTTCTTATTTTGCCCATTCCAAGGTATCAGGTCACATCTATTCTCAATTTTATTATTGCTTATTTTCTTATAATCATCATCAAACATGTGACCCTCTACCCCATCTTTAATCAAACCATCTTCTATCTTTTGACATCCCTTATCCAATTCATCAATCGCATTAAATATAAAATCATCTAATTTATGAAAATGTCCAATTAGCGGCGCTTTTATATTTCCATCATTATTTTTCTGTTGAAAAATCTGTTCCATCTGTTCAGGACTCCTCTTTTCTTCCTCTCCATCATTTTCTCTGTAATCTTGATTAGACCTTCCAGTTAAAAGAACAACGTTGTCATTTCTCTTTTCTTGTTTCCACTCATTAATGTCTTTCAATATATCTTTGAATAAATCTCTTATTTCTTCCATCTCGTCCAAGTTTTGGAAAAAACAAGATGTCTCAAGTAAAGCAAACTGTCTGTCTTTTCGCCTCTTTTTTTTCTCTCCTCCTTTCAAGTTCAAATAGAGTTCAAGTCAAAAATATTTTCTTCTCGTTCCCAGCTGTTTTTTATCACTTGTTTTAGAAAGAATCTGCCCAGTTCCATTGAATGAAGGTCCAACCGAATACTGCCACAACGTTACCAGCAGATGTCCCCAATACAAAATCTTACAATAACTTTCAATTCTTTTAACTTCTTTTAAGATTTTTTAGTTTAAATTTTGATAGTCTCAAAAGATCAAATTTTAACTCCAAAATTTCAAAAGCAGACCAAATGTATGATTCTTGGGTTTTAGTTACTTTTTAAAATCCATTTAATTCTAAATAAACAGTCCTCTAATAGTCTGGCTGCTTCCACACTTTCGCTCTAGCTTAACTTCCAGAAATAAATTTGTAAATTCAGTATCGAGGTTTCCCTCCGGCAAAGTAGCTCACCCTTCTTCCCAATCCTCTTCAACCTCCAGGAAAAAACCTTCTCCTTCTAGATGACTCCTGTTGCTTTATTTATCTCTTTCAAATACGTAGTTACCGCGATTATGGCGACCGAAACTGTTTCACCCACTGCCGGTTGAGGTTGACTGCCAGCTCACCGTGGGGTATGCCGACCCCCAAAATGGTGGGCGGCCAAGACCCATTCTTCACCCCCTCTTCAGGGAGGTTCCGGGCTGATCCAGCTGGAATCGGAACCCCCAAACAGTGGGGATTCGGCATCCCCCCACTTGAATTTCAGGTTTGTAAACTGGCAAGCCTTTTTACTAGTGATTTAAATCATGATTTAAATCAAGTTGATTTAAATCACCCTGAAAGATGTAGAAGCAAATGTGGTGAAAAGTAGAGAAGATAATGTCCAGTATTTTCTGAATTGATCTCTGATTTCCATCAATCAGTCTAGAAAGGGATATCAACCCAAAGTTGATATGTTTCCTGCTGAAGTGAGCTACACCCAAGAATATTAGAATCCAGTATGGTTTATTGTAACTTGTAAATGTAATAAAGGCACTTCGATTATTTGTCAATCTAGGGTTCAGAGAAAGCAAACTTGAAAGCTCTAGTTTTGTAATTTTGCAATGCAATGGCATATTCTGCCATGATCTACTGCTGCCTCTGAAGTGACAATTTGTTGGCTCCACCAAGACCATTATTTGCCTCATTAATACCACTGGAACAAATTATTGCTTTGCAGCCTTGAAATATGTAGTAGCGGTAGAGGTGATTGATATAACAAGTTCAGAAAATAATGATCAAATGCACATTCCAGGAGACGAGCTCTTCAGAAGCAATTAAGTGTGATTCCAAAGAGGATTGCTGAAACATTTCTTTGTAAAGTACCTGATTGAATATAAAACACCACTTTTGTTATTGTTCATTATTTGTGCACAGTAATAATTGAGGAAAAATAGTTGAAGGGGAAGCAGTTGGACGTGAGAATTGCTTAGAAAGGGGAAATATAGAAACACAGCATTATACCAAAAAAAAATAACCTAGTGTATGTAGCTCAGTGTGATCAAGACCATAAACACCATGGTATTATCCTGGTATTTTGCAGTTAAGCTTCAACCAAGAGTACACAGAACAGAAGATTGTGGGAATTGTATTCCAGAATAATTGGGTATATCCAGTTGATGATTTATTTATTTTATTAGAGTGGGGGCAATCCTAATCTCTGGGGGGAGCTGGTTCATAGAAACATAGAAACATAGAAGTCTGACGGCAGAAAAAGACCTCATGGTCCATCTAGTCTGCCCTTATACTATTTTCTGTATTTTATCTTAGGATGGATATATGTTTATCCCAGGCATGTTTAAATTCAGTTACTGTGGATTTATCTACCACGTCTGCTGGAAGTTTGTTCCAAGGATCTACTACTCTTTCAGTAAAATAATATTTTCTCATGTTGCTTTTGATCTTTCCCCCAACTAACTTCAGATTGTGTCCCCTTGTTCTTGTGTTCACTTTCCTATTAAAAACACTTCCCTCCTGAACCTTATTTAACCCTTTAATATATTTAAATGTTTCGATCATGTCCCCCCTTTTCCTTCTGTCCTCCAGACTATACAGATTGAGTTCATGAAGTCTTTCCTGATACGTTTTATGCTTAAGACCTTCCACCATTCTTGTAGCCCGTCTTTGGAACCCGTTCAATTTGGTCAGTATCTTTTTGTAGGTGAGGTCTCCAGAACTGAACACAGTATTCCAAATGTGGTCTCACCAGCATTCTATATAGCGGGATCATAATCTCCCTCTTCCTGCTTGTTATACCTCTAGCTATGCAGCCAAGCATCCTACTTGCTTTCCCTACCGCCTGACTGCACAGAGTGTCGGGGCTGCCACAGAGTAGGCTCTTCCCCTAGGTCCTGCCAGACGACATTGTTTAGTCGACGGGACCCAGAGAAGGCCAACTCTGTGGGACCTAACTGTGAGATGTTTCCCTAGCTTAGCACCAATGTGCATGTGTGTGCCAGCCAGCTGATTTTTGGCTCATGTGGAGGCTCTGAGAGAGCATTTTTGACTTCCAGAGGGCCTGTAGGGGGGGCAAGAGAGGGCATTTTCGCTTTCCCAGGCTCCAGGGAAGTTGACTTGACCCACTGGAAGTTAGGAAATGGGCCATTTCTGGCCTCCAGAGGGCCTTTAGGGGATGGGAAGGCCATTTTCCCCCTCCCCAGGCATTGAAATTTGGCTGTGGGCACTCACACATGTGCGATAGTGCATGCATGCACTTTCGGCACCCAAGGAAAAAAAATGTTCGCCATCACTGCTGTAGTGGATGTGACAGACTTTTGTGAATAACGAATAGGACTTATGTATTGTATCCTTCAACTAGTTACTTGCCAATGTGAGTGCATTTTGCTACTTGTGCCCATTCACAGACTTCCCTGTGTCTATTTTTTCCTTAAGGAAAAGGACTGTTGGATAAGTGTTTTGAATGCCAAACTTCCAGGCTGCTACTTTACATTTCTAAGCAGCATATTGGTTGTGGAAAAGGAAAGAGATAAGCTCTGCCTGAACTGCTGGATGGTCACAGGTATTCAGTGGCAGATGTTTGAATAGTAATGTGGTACCAAGTAGCTTCCTGTGGTCTAATGATGCCTTAGCCCATTGATATGGAAGTATAACATTTACATTTGGTTTTATATTTACCCATTCACAGCGATAATCTGGAAATTAGCTGTATGATCACCAACACTGATGGAAGTAGAATCCTGGGGGCCATTAAATGATCAATATATTATACAGCCCTGTATGTGCTTTAAAGTGTTTTCAGAAGAGCAGTTACGAGCTATTTTCCTTCTGCTTCTGTTTCTTTCCTGTTCAGTTCTGTTATTTGGTCTGAAAGCATTGAAGAAAACTGTTACTGTAAGGGAGTGCCTTTTAAAATATCTGGTGCACGGAATCTCTTTTTAATTTGAAATCTTCTCAGCCGTAATATTTCATTTTGAGTATAATAATGTTTACCTCAAAAGACACCCCCACCAGGAATTGTACATAAGTTTGTATAAAATGCGCCCAATTTTTAAAACATAGTACGTGTGGAGCAATCATCGCAGTCAGCTCATAAATCAGCTTTATTGCTTATTGCATGTCATGTAACTGTACTACTAAAATGAAAATCCCAACTCCAAGTTACTGGGGATGGCTAATTTAGGTAAATTGCAAAATCTTTCATAGGGATGTAATTGGTAAGCCCCTCTCTACAAGGCCAGTGTGGATAAAAAAATATATGATTTTTAAAGAATAATAAAGGTTTTATGGTAAACCTGTTAAAGCAATACCTTTTTTATTCGCAAACAATGCAGGGAACCAGCAAGGTTATTTATTGAGCAGTGGATGCTGAAAGAACAGCACAGTTTCACAGCTGGAAGAGTTCCAGTATTATTGAAACAGGATCATAATGCTCCCTGCATTGTCTGAATGTCCCATTTCAAACACGGAGCTCAAAGTGGGGGTTTTAAATGTAAAGTATACACTGCTCAAAAAAATAAAGGGAACATTTAAACAACACAATATAAAGGGAACACTTAAACAACGCAATATAACTAAAACTGTCCACTTAGGAAGCAACACTGATTGACAATCAATTTCACATGCTGTTGTGCACATTCAACTTTGTACAGAACAAAGTATTCAATGAAACTATTTCATTCATTCAGATCTAGGATGTGTTATTTTTTTGAGCAGTATACAGTACAGTATATCAATACTTTTTTGCACAATCCAAAGAAACAGCCGTTTGGAAGATGGGAGCTCTCCAGGGTCCTGAAAAGGTGACTTGCTCTTAATGGTTGATAGGCAAATCTTAAGACTCCTGCTATTTTTTCTTCTTCCATCTTGAAGCCAGAACTGAGTTTGGGCTGTTTGTGCGTGAGGGGGTTACCCTTTCTAAAGCAGAATATATAATGACAGGCCTTCAAACCCAGACACACTATTTTTCATCAAACATCTCACGTCCTGGACATAAACTGCTTCAGCTCCTACCCTCAAAACAACTCTATAGGGCACTGCACACCAGAACAACTAAACACAAGAACATTTTTTTCCTTTTTAATTTTTTAAAAATATTTTTATTAATTTTTATAATATCAATAACAAAAGAACATACACACAACACACAACATATAACAATGTGCTCAGTGTTTAAGTGCCCGCCACCAGACAACATTCACACCCCTCCATGAAAATGGGGGTGTATTTTGTATATACCATTTTAATTCAAGAGCAATATATCTATTTACGTATTATAAAGTGATTCTAATTTATTCTTTATATCTTGGTCTTGAATTCTACTGACCACACATCCTCTTACCTTGTCCAATCATCCCATCAGTTCCTGTAGATTGGTTTCATTAGCCAAATTCATCCTCTTATCCATAATCTCAAACTGTGTGTGATCTACCATGTACTGATACCAATTTTGTATTGTCCATTTTGTCACATTTTGAACACTTTCTATCACTGCTTCTTTTATTTCTCTAAATTTTCCCATCTTGTTCCTTTTAACTAATACCGCCATTTCCTTTGTAATTGTCCATCATGTGTTTAACATCCTATTAGTGTCCTCTTGCACTTCTAAGAACATTTTTTCCTGAATGCCATCACTCTGCTAAACAAATAATTCCCTCAACACTGTCAAACTATTTTCTAAGTGTGCACTACTATTAATCTTCTCATCTTTCCCATCACCCATCTCTTCCCACTTATGACTGTATGACTGTAACTTTGTTGCTTTTATCCTTATGATTCATATTGACTGGTTTCTAATATGATTTGATTTCTTATATGTACCTGGAATACCATTAAGTGATGTACCTTATGATTCTTGACAAATGTATCTTTTATTTTATGTACACTGAAAGACAAATTCCTTGTGTGTCCAATTACACTTGGCCAAGAAAATTCTATTCTATTCTAATCTATTTCATAGAGATAGGCTAAAACCTACCTTTTGGTACATAATGTCTGTGGGTGAATAGAATTCAGCTTTCTGATCCCAGTCGACTGGTCAGATTTTTTTGAGAGTGCCATGTTGGTTAAGCAGGCATAAGTAATTTTGATTACATATAGAAATTATATGCACACAGCTGTGTTTTGAAGAAACAAGTACTGCGTACAAAGTACCTGCAGACCCAACAGCAAGTTTGCTTCTTGGTCTATATTGTGATGGAGTTCAGGCAAGAGTGAAATGGCTGTCTAGCCTTGAGTCACTTGTGTAGGGGAAGTGTCTGAAGGAAGATCCTCCTTAAAACTTTGCAGTGTATACCTATTAGTGATGTTTTAGTCTGGTGAGATTGCTACCTAAAGTTGAGCATCAATAAGCATGCTACTTTGTTCAGCTCTTTGTTTTGGTTCCTTGTGCCTGAGATCAATCTTGCCAGACTAAAGTACACTAAAGTCAGATTAAAGCACACACTACATCACTACTAGATAAATACTGCAAAGTTTTAGCGAACGTCTCCTTTCAGCCACTTCTATCCACAAGCAATTTAAGGCTAGTCAGCCATTCTACTCTTTCCCTTAACCTAGTGTCCAGATTTCACTACAACATACATGTTGACTTTAACTTGTCATTTCTCAAGTTCATTTTACACTATTTTTAAAGGCATCTTGCAAGGGGATTATAAGACTCTTTACCTTCTCACCCCCATTTCATTCTTGCAATGATCTTACGAAAGAGGTCAGGCTAAAAAATGGTCCAAGCATCAAATAACCTTCATGGCAGAATGTAGAGTGTGAATTTTGGCCTCTGTTCTGAAATGTCTTCCCAGGGATAAAGTAGGAAATTAAGTAATTATGTCAAGGTACAGTTTTTATAGCTATGATCCAGTGACTTTGAAGTTAGTGCTGAAAGAGACACCATGCAGTCATGAAATGTCCTCCCATCTATTGCTAGTGTGTGACCCTTCATTTATGAAACTGTTTATGAGGGTGAGAGAGAATTTGATTAACTGTAATCTGAAACACAACTTCTGGCCTCTTTTAATTTTGGAAGTATGTAAGCCATCTGTTGTTTTGAAGCAGAGAGATTTAGTAATCAACTATAGCAATAAGAAGGAACTTAAGAAGGGGTATTAATTAAGAAACTTGGTTGGACTTTAGTATCTTCTAACCTTAGTCATGCCATCCAAATAATACCGTGGGATAATTGGTTTCAAAATAATTTTTAATTTTAGCCAGATACTGTCCATTTGAATGGAATCTTTAAGTTATGGCAAGGAAATTAGTTCTGCAAATGTTTTGTTTTTTACACCTGGAAACCTTCACAACCCTTCTTTGCAAAATATGCCTTTCTTTTCTTATTATTGTTTGTGAAAAACATATCCAAATATATAGGTTTAACTTTAAACCTATATATTGCTCAAAAAAATAAAGGAAACACTTAAACAACACAATATAATGCCAAGTAAATCAAACTTCTGTGAAATCAGACTGTCCACTTAGGAAGCAACGCTGATTGACAATCAATTTCAAATGCTGTTGTGCACATTCAACTTTATACAGAACAAAGTATTCAATGAGAATATTTCACTCATTCACATCTAGGATGTGTTATTTGAATGTTCCCTTTATTTTTTTGAGCAGTATATGAGACTTAGCATTTTTGCTCAATGTTCATAGCAAACTGTACTAAAATATATATCAAATATGATTCGGCTATGTCTGTTAAAAATAAAAATTAGTTAGGCATTAATAATTTGTCTAGGGTTATCTTCTATTTTCTGAGGCTTATGCTTAAAAAAAAATACTGATTACATTTTGTGTCTTTTTATTCTGCTACTAGAGTTGCTGACATTTTGTGTGTTTAGGATTTACACTCTGAGAGTTCCTAAAAGTTATATCACAGTGCCGAAGCCAATAGAGGCCTGCATGTTTACGAAGATACCATAAGCATCCATTTGAAGCATCTTCTCTAAGGAAGTCATTTGGTATAACATTATTAAACAATTTCACTTTCACTATATTTGTAAGCAAAACGATAATGACTTCCTTACATTTTAGGTTGTGAAGGGAAATCTTTTGTAGAGAAACAAACATTGGTGGCATATGCATCCATTATTGTATTCCATCTCTTTATTATTTTAAAAAATGCAAAGAGAGAGAAAAGAAAAGAATGTGACATGAGCTTCAATTAAAACTATACAGTAAGTAGACAAGCTAGCTCATCACAGATAGCCAATGTAGAAGAAAGTGTTACCAAATGGCTGTAATTGTCAGGCCTGCCAACTCTTAAAGTGCTAAATAGAAATGATCCTTAGCTCCATTTATTGAAAAAGGTATAATTTTATTTACAATCAAGTGTGTTGCAGTAATGCATAGCCAGAACAGCCAAAATCCCTATGTTCAATTTTTCCTCCTTTAATTGCCTCCCATCACTGACCACTGCCCCCCCCAACCAATCAGATTCAAGAAAGATGTTTTGAGAACAGACACTTCAAGCATAGGTTGGCATGCAGCTGCCTTCTTCTCCCAGCTTGACCTTGAAGCAGCATTTCAGGGAGATACAGTAGTTTCACCTTTCTCTAAGTTTCCCCCCTTCCATTCTCTCTCCCCAGAGTCCATGGCAAGCTGTCACCACATGGTAGCAAAGCACATAAACAAGTACAGTGGTACCTCAGCATACGAACTTAATTGGTTCCAGGAGGAGGTTCGTCAGGTGAAAAGTTTGTAAGATGAAACAATGTTTCCCATAGGAATCAATGTAAAAGCAAATAATGCGTGCAAATCCTTCAGGAAAATCCCAAACTTTAGAAGGGAGGCGAACAGAGGGCAGGGAGGAGCAGCTAAGCATGCAAAATCTTTACTCCTCCAAGCTGCCCCTCCCTTTTCTTTCTTCAAAAGACACGGTTTCAGTGCCTTTGCAAGCATGCAAAATCTTTACTCCTCCAAGCTGCCCCTCCCTTTTCTTTCTTCAAAAAAGGGGAAAAAAGAAACCCCTTCATCCCAGCAGCAGCTGCTTGGGTTCGTAAGGTGAAAATAGTTCGGAAGAAGAGGCAAAAAAATCTTAAACACCGGGTTCATATCTTGAAAAGTTCGTTAGAAGAGGCGTTCGTAAGATGAGGTACCACTGTATAGGGTGGCAGCTGACAGTGACTCTCAAAGGAGTAGTGGGTGGACTTTCTTTTATCCTGATCTCTGTTTTAACATTCCTGTTGTTGCCTCTTATTACCAGACAACCTTATCAAAATTCTCAATTCATGCACAATTAATTTTTTTTAAAGTATCTAGCCTTTTAGAGCTTAATGTGGTTGGAAGGTTGCTGTAATATTCTGGGGCCAGACTTGGTAGAAATATCTAAGGTTAAAACAATGTGCCTTAGGCTCAGTCCTCCCAGAAAAGACCCTATGATATTTTGGAATCAAAAGTGGTGGAGATATCTCTAATATTCCTCATATCAGGCCTGATAGAGATATCGCTAGAGTGGTACAAGTGACAGGTTTCTAAATGTTTCTATGTTTATTTTTGTAATCATAAGTCATAACAATGTGACATAGAATAAATATAATTAAACAAAGTAAAGAATGGACTGGACTGGACTGGACTGGAAAGGGAAAAGAGAGGAGAGGAGAAGAGAAGAGGAGAAGAGAGGAGAGGAGGGGAGAGGAGAGAACAAGTGTAATGAGTGGAAAGGAACAGAACAGAACAGAGAAAATGGAATAGAATGGAATACAACAGTACATACAGAACAGAATAGAAAAGAGTTCTAGATACAAAGAGGTCAAAATAAGATAAGTCCAGTACTCACAATTAAGTAAAAATATTTCTCAGTTTAAATTATAACAAAGCAAAATAAGCAACCAGTGGGATTTAAAACTGAGACTATGAAAGGACTTAGCATGTCATCAATCTCTCCTAATTATGTTTGTCAGTAATTATTGCTCTGCTGTGATGGGGAGAGGGGGCTATTCAGCAATTTTGGCCTATTCTATGCCAGAGAGGAAGAGGAAAGCCATCTTCATTCTGAATTGGCTTCATTGCCAGTGTTTTAAAACCATCAAGGATAGAATGGTTGGCAGTCACTAAATGTCATTTGCTCCATTTGAAAGACGTAGGACAATGCCCCTTCCTCCATTTCACATCCCACGAATAGGACAGTTGGATGAAAAGCAGTGGAATATTTCAACTCCATCCAATTTGGGTTTTTCATAACCCAGGAAGACTAATCTGCATTAATAATAGAGGTAATTTATAAAGGTATCGAGGGAGAGCAATTTTTGCTCAGTTGAAAATTTATCCATGGGTTGAAACTTGCAAATTCACCTCTGGCCACAATGCAAGGAGGTAGGCTTACGCTATAAAACTGAATCAAGCCATGCATTTGCAATGAAGAGAGGGAAGTAAAAAGGTAGGAGAGGTAATTTGCAAGCTAATTTATATGCTCGAAAATAAATTTCATCATACTCTGAGGATAACAAACCTGCTTTCCCTATGAATGTAATTACTGAAGCTGAGCCAAGCGGAGATTCAGCAGAATGCAGTTCTCTGTTGAGCGCTGTCATTGATGATTACTGTAAATACTATAAGCTCCCCACTATTTGAGTAAACCTATTAATGACCTTTTTGAAAGCAGCAATGGCTTTTATTATCAGAGCATTTCAGCCAGACTTTCCAGTGTAATGAGTTTGTTCTTGAGTTCCACGAGATTCCATTTGAATGAATTATTTAGCTGTGTAGACATATTTAATGCCTAACCATCCTTCTGTTTGTTATATGGTCAACTTCAATTTGGACAATAGGTTAGAGAGAAATGGCAGCAGATTTTCTTGGTGGGGGCAGACTAGAAAATAAACATCTCCCCATATGCACCTATTAAGGCAGAGGTCTTCAAACCTGGCAACTTTTAAGACTTGTGGACTTCAACTCTCAGAATGCTGACTGGAGAGTTGAAGTCCATGAGTCTTAAAGTTGCCAAGTCTAAAGACCTCTGTATTAAGGTACAGTGGTACCTCTACTTAAGAACGCATCTACTTACAAACTTTTTTTAGATAAGAACCGGGTGTTCATGATTTTTTTTGCCTCTTCTCAAGAACCTTTTTCCACTTACAAACCCGAGCCTCTGAAACTGTAACTGGAAAAGGCAGGGAGAAGCCTTCATGGTGCCTCTCTAGGAATCTCCTGGGAGGAAACAGGGCCGGAAAGGGCAGAGAGAAGCCTCTGTGGGGCCTCTCTAGGAATCTCCTAGGAGGAAACAGGGCCGGAAAGGGCAGAGAGAAGCCTCTGTGGGGGCCTCTCTAGGAATCTCCTGGGAGGAAACAGAGCCACCACCCTCCCTGTGGTTTCCCCAATCGCACATATTAGAAGATTAGAAGTAAAGTGAGAAAATATTTATTTATTTATTTATTAGATTTCAGAGGGTCGGGGCCGCCACAGAGAAGGCTCTTCCCCTGGATCCCGCCAGACGACATTGTTTTGTCGACGGGACCCAGAGAAGGCCAACTCTGTGGGACCTAACCGGTCGCTGGGATTTGTGCAGCAGAAGGCGGTCCCGGAGATATTATTTTACTGAAAGAGTAGTAGATGCTTGGAACAAACTTCCAGCAGATGTGGTTGGTAAATCCACAGTAACTGAATGCTGAGACATGTGTGCGCACTGGTCATTCAGAGCTGCATGCATAGTAGCAGCGGTAAGTAGGAACCCCCGCCTGATTGTAAGTGTGAAAAATTGTCAATGCTGCTGTAATTTGGAATGGTCACTAAATGAACTGTTGTAATCTGACGACTACCCATGTTCCTAATTTACAAGATTTTTCTAGATAGTCCAGATCTCCCTAGAGCAGTGGTTCTCAACCTTGGGGTCGGGACCCCTTTTGGGGTTAAACGATCATTTCACATGGGTCGCCTAAGACCAGGGGAAAAGACAAATTTCCCATGGTGTTAGCAACTAAAGCTGGTGCCTTGGAATTTATTTTTACAATCTAACCAATCAGGTGTTTACAATGGGGGTGTCCCTCTGGCATTCCTGCCAATCAACTTAAAGCTCTGTTGGGAAAATTGGCGCTAGACGTATGGTTGGGGGTCACCACAACACGAGGAACTGATTAAGGGGTTGCGGCATTAGAAAGGTTGAGAACCACTGCCCTAGAGGTCTGCATTGGAGATGACAGAATTACTAGCCCTGATATGTACTCTAGTCACAAAATCTAGCATGCACTTTAGAAATATATACAGTGGTACCTCGAGATACGAGTTTAATTCGTTCCGGACCTGGGCTCTTAAGTCGAGCAGCTCTTATCTCGAACGACTTTTCCCCATAGGAATTAATGTAAATAATTTTAATTGGTTCCAGCCCTCAAAAAACTCACAAAGTTAGTCTAAATTATGCAGAAAGACATGTTTTTAATGAAGAAATGTACATGTACATATAAATGAATAATGAAGTTTCTTTCACTTAACTTGTAAACTTTCTTAAACTTTTAAATTTACATATGTTCAACTTCTCTGCCACCCAATCCTGTAGGACAGAGGTCCCCAACCCTTTTTGCACCAGGGACCGGCTTTAAGCGATCAAGAGAGGAATGGGTGAATGAATGGACGGAGGGTGGGAAGGAAGGAAGGAAAGAGGGAAGGGACAGGAACAGAGGAAGGAAGCAAGGAAACTTATGAAAGGGGAGAGTAAGAGAGGAATGAGTGAAGGGAGGGAGGGAGGGAAGAAGGTGGGAAGGAGAAAGAAAAGAAGAAATAGAGGAAGGGAAGGTAAAAGAGAGAAAGAAAAAGAGCAAGAAAGAAAGAAAGAAAGAAAGAAAGAAAGGGGGAAGGGACAGGAACAGAGGAAGGAAGCAAGGAAACTTATGAAAGGGGAGAGTAAGAGAGGAATGAGTGAAGGGAGGGAGGGAGGGAAGAAGGTGGGAAGGAGAAAGAAAAGAAGAAATAGAGGAAGGGAAGGTAAAAGAGAGAAAGAAAAAGAGCAAGAAAGAAAGCTGCAAGCACCCCCCCCCCCGAGCCCCCCAGGCCGGCTGCAACCTTTTAAAACACGCGCGCCGCTTCGCAGCTGTCTCCTGAAGCCGAACGCGGAAGTTAGCGTTTGGCTTCAGGAGACAGCTCCTTGGCGCTTGTATCTCGAATTTGGGCTTGTAAGTAGAACAAAAATATCTCTCCCCTCCCAGCTCTTATCTCGAGTTGCTCTTAAGTAGAGCAGCTCTTATGTCGTTGTTCCACTATAGTAATCAATATTATTGTAGAGTTTGGCTGTCATCAAGGGAAATATCTTGCCAAGAGTCCTTCATCCTTAAAGCTGGCTGCTAAACCAGTTTAATTATATCCTCCCTCCATTTCTATTTCCTCGATGCCGGCGGAATTACTCTCACAATAAGACAATAAGACGTTTCAGTTAGCTATAAACTGCTTTATCAACATTTCTTTTTTATTTAAGAGCTAGAATAGGCTGTTGGCTATATTACTCCTTTGCCAAATATATTTTTTTTTTGTTTTTACAATTCTAATGCTCTAGAATTGAGCAATTAATTTTCTCCCACCTAGCCCCTGTAATATTTATTGCTGCACCTGGCATTACTAAAATAAAACCATTCAATTGCAAACTTTTGTAGGCATTCATTTAATACTGTCCTGGTTAGAACCCAAGAGAGATTTGACTAAAGGTTGCCATTTATTATATCAAGGTCAGGACTGTAGGGCTTGGATGGTCCTACAACATTTCTAAGAAGCTTTGAAAGATACTCAAATTAAATATGATTTATTTTCACTTTAAAAAAAATGAAATAGCTACTAAATCTCCTGAGGCTTCAGTATTCTCAATGAAGTCTCATACAATTTTAGCTGTTTCATACCTGCTACAGTTTTTTTTAAAGAAATAGAGTAAAAGGTTTTTTTAAAGTAATCATACAATAATAAATAATTTCATAGTTGCACTAATATTTGCTGTAACAGAAGTTGGAGGTTGCTTCTTTCTATTCCTTCCTATTCTTTTTTGCACTGGTTTCTTTCTTCTTCCTTTCTTTACTAATTTTACTCTTTATTAGTTTGTATTAGTTTTTATGTTCTTTGTAAAAAATAATATATTAATTAATATGTAATTAGTTACTAAATTACATATGTGTGTGTGTATCTGTTTGTGAAAATAATGGGTGTATATCAGAGGTGGGCTCATCTTGGTTCTGACTGGTTCGCCCAAATTGGTATTGACCCGCTGGTGATGTCACTCAACTGAATCCGTCATTGCTGGTCCTTGGGCACCGCCTTCTTTTTTAATTATTATCATTTTAAATTTTTTACTTTTTGGAAGGTTTTTCCTGTCCTGCTGCATGAAAGAGGGTCCTCCAAGCAAAGTCACTGGGGAAGTCAGCAGGAAATGAGAATCACAATTATGTGGGATCCTCATTTAACCATCCACACATGATATGATGTTAGAACCAGGGCTGGGTTCCACTTACCTTCCATACCAGTTCTCATCGTGTCAGAAGTGTGCATTTTGCACAGATTGCTGCCGGTTCAGTGAGTAAGAGCAATTTTTCCAAAACGGTCCGAACTGATAGCAACTCACCACTGGTTAGTTTCAATCCCAATTGCTGATATAATTTTAGCACTACTTCTACACAAAGTGCATAGAAACATAGAAACATAGAAGACTGACGGCAGAAAAAGATCTCTTGCTCCATCTAGTCTGCCCTTATACTATTTTTTGTATTTTATCTTAGGATGGATCTATGTTTATCCCAGGCATGTTTAAATTCAGTTACTGTGGATTTACCAACCACGTCTGCTGGAAGTTTGTTCCAAGGATCTACTACTCTTTCAGTAAAATAATATTTTATCATGTTGCTTTTGATCTTTCCCCCAACTAACCTCAGATTGTGCCCCCTTGTTCTTGTGATCACTTTCCTATTAAAAACACTTCCCTCCTGAACCTTATTTAACCCTTTGACATATTTAAATGTTTCGATCATGTCCCCCCTTTTCCTTCTGTCCTCCAGACTATACATGTGTAGAGAAGCCTTGCAAATCACAATATTCTATTCTCTTTCATGGTAGTATGTTCCATTTGCTTTATACCAATGGTTCTCAACCTGGGGGTAGGGACCCCTTTGGGGGTCGAATGACTGTTTCACAGGGGTCTCCTAAGACCATGGGAAAAGACAAATTTCCCATGGTGTTAGGAACTAAAGCTTCTATTATGTCGCCTTGGAAAATATTTTTACAATCTGACCAATCACGTGTTTACAGTGGGGGTGTCCCTCTGACCTTCCTGCCAATCAGCATAAAGCTCTGTTGGAGGAATTGGTGCTAGACCTATGGTTGGGGGTCAGGGGTCACAGCATTAGAAAGGTTGAGAACCACTGCTTTATACAGATTTTTTCACATATATGCACCTTGACTGTTCAGCTTGTTTTGCCTGTTTCAGTATAAGGCTTGTACTTATTCTTTCTCTGATTCTAATAGTAGGTAGTTATCTTCAGAATTAAATGTTGTGAATTCTGTATTTTTCATTCTAATCCCAAGAGGAACAACAAGCCCTGACTATCTCTTTTCAGAATAAATCCCTGTTCTATCCTTTAACACAGAAATTGTTCTGTGGAAGATTTTAACTAAGCAATGTCTGTTACGTGCAATTTTAGATTTGATTATCACAGATAAATTAGATTACTTGTTCCTTACTTTCTTACGCCAGATTGCAATAATTTGTGAGATCCTGAAAGATAAATGTTTCTTTTTCTATTGTTCTGCGATAAGATTAAAGGTTTTTGTATTCAGAACATCTTCGAAATATTTTTTCGTGTTTTTGTTTAGAATTAACATATTCAAAGAGATTGACTCACCAGCATGAAATTAGCGATCAGGAATTATTGAAGTAACTAAACTCTATTAAGAGACAATGTAGTCTCAAAGAAGCATCTTTGGAAGCAGTTTGCATTACCTGAGAGCTGGGTTTCTGTGTAGGCATGTTTTTAATGCTAATTTCTCTTCTAATAGGTCCAATTAAAAAAACAGTGCAGAGAGAACAAAATAAGCCTGAATTAGTACTTCAGCACACTTACTTACACATAAAATAGTATCTGATGATATTCTGTGGGTGATAATGGTTTATTTAGCAAGTCTTAATGTTCAAGGTTGAAAAAGTTTAGGCTGTCAGAGAGACTGCAAAAGAAGAAAATGTGATAGGGAATGAAGAAAGAAATTTCCAAGCATCAGTTCTTGAAGGGCAATGTGTAAACATGGGTGAACGTGTGCATGGGCAGATATTTATTTGTTTATTTGATTTTTAAAATTTATTTATTAATTTTTTATTTTATTAATTAGATTTGTATGCCGCCTCTCTCCGAGGACTCGGAGTGGCTTACAACATATTAGCAATAACACTTTTTAACAGAGCCAGCCTATTGCCCCCACAATCCGGGTCCTCATTTTACCCAGGCTGAGTCAACCTTGTGATGAGATTTGAACTGCTGATCTAGAGATCTACAGTCAGCTTCAGTGGCCTGCAGTACATCACTCTACCTGCTGCGCCACCCCAGACATGCACACATGTGCAACAGAGATCTGAAGACCAGCTGTTTGCAGGGAACAGAAGCTCATGAAAGAAACGCCACGGAGATCTGACCTGGGGCGACAGCGCGCATGCCAGCAGGGAGGATCATGCATGCTACCTCTGGCACTTGTGCCATAGGTTTGCCATCACTATGGTAATAACCATCAAGAAGTGCAGTTTGGTCTAGTGATTAAAGTCGCTGGACCAGAAACCAGAAGACTGAATTCTAATCTCGTTTAAGTCATGAAAGTTGAATGGAGACATTGAGCCAATCTCTAGAAGACAATAAATTCTAGGCCCGCCTTAGGCATTAAAGCAAGATGGATGCCACTGAGCCAATCGGGAGAGTTGTAGACCTTCCTTAGGCATTAAAGCAAGATGGATGCCACTGAGCCAATCGGGAGAGTTCTAGACCTGCCTTAGGCATTAAAGCAAGATGGATGCCGCTGAGCCAATCGGGAGAGTTGTAGACCTGCCTTAGGCATGAAAACAAGATGGATGCCACTGAGCCAATTGGGAGAGTTGTAGACCTTCCTTAGGCATGAAAACAAGATGGATGCCACTGAGCCAATCGGGAGAGTTGTAGACCTGCCTTAGGCATTAAAGCAAGATGGATGCCACTGAGCCAATCGGGAGAGTTCTAGACCTGCCTTAGGCATGAAAACAAGATGGATGCCACTGAGCCAATCGGGAGAGTTGTAGATCTTCCTTAGGCATGAAAACAAGATGGATGCCACTGAGCCAATCGGGAGAGTTGTAGACCTGCCTTAGGCAAGAAAGCCAGCTGGGTGACTTTAGACGAGTCACATTCTTTCAACCCAGTCCACCTCACAGGGTTGTTATTGTAGAGAAACATAGGAGGAAAGAAGGAGTATTCTGTTCGTTCTCTGCTTTGAGTTATTTATATATCAATTATAAAAGGGGGATATTTATTTATTATTAATTGGATTTGTATGCCGCCCTTCTCAGAGGACTCTATAGTGTAAATACATAAAAATAAATAACGTGTTTGTGCAGTAGAACACATAATATTCATAATGATCTTTCCAATAGTCTGAAGCTTCCCATGCTTCCATTAAATGCCACATAAAGGCCTCAGCAGGATACCGTTGCTGGGAGGAGATCGTTTTCAGAATCTGTCACAGCTCTTAAAAGAACAGTTGGAAAACTGCCCCTTTCCCCTTTAATTCTTTTTAAAAATCACCCCACTTTTTTGCCCATATATTTTTGGTGGGGGAGTTTGAAAGACCATTCATGTGCCCAGCATTATTTCTGCTGCTAGCAGATGGTGGGGCTGCTGACAGAAGATGGTGAAGGCCGGGATGCAGCCGAGTGGCAGCTGATCCTGAGGGAACTGTGTTCTGCTGTCACATCTTTCCATCTGTGGTAGCTTTGAACTCTCTGTGAAAGAGGAGTTGGAAAACTCTCTTCAACAGACTGTTTGAAAAGCACAGTGTATCATGATGTGTGGCTGGGTTATCAGCCTACTTATCAGGGGGAAGGGGAAAAAAGAGATTTCAAAGGAGAAACAGCTTTCCCCCCTCAGATCCATGACAATTCTCACCAGATGTTGCATCTCATTACCTAAAATAATGAGATTCTGCCTAAGAAGAAATGTTACAGAAAAAGGGCTCCAATTAACTGATGACTGTGATGAGCAAAAGCTGAGGTAACCAAGGTGGATGGAACAGAAACCTCTGGAAGGTTCCAGAAATTTGCTCTTTGTAGTCTTCTGTTTGCAAGCAAGCCTGTCCCCAAATTATAAATCCTTCCTTTCAAATAGGATTGGTCAATTACTGGTGTTCTAGTAAATGTAATACGTATCTTAAATAGACTGAGAATTAGAATACTGTATTGTCATCTGGATGTCTAGAGCTCTGAGGGAATGAAAGTTGTTAACTGCAGAACATATCAAGGTTCCTTCTGGATTCTTTTGACTTCAAATCCTGTCAGAATAAGGAACAATGGAAAATAGAAGCCCAAAATAATAGAAGGATAATACATTTTATTGGTGAAAAGACCCTGATTGTGGGGAAGACTGAAGGACAGCAGAGGATGAGATGGTTAGATTGTGTAACTGACACAATAAATATGAATTTGAGCAAACTCTGGAGACAGGGATGGACAGGGTGGGCTGGTGTGCTATGGTCCATGGGGTTGCAAAGAGTCAGACACAGCTTAGCATATGAACAATAATACAAATTACAGTGATCTCTCGATTATCGCGAGGGTTACGTTCCAAGACCTCTCGCGATAATCGATTTTTCGCGATATAGTGGAAACACCATCTGCGCATGCGCACCCTTTTTCCCATGGCCGCGCATGCGCAGATGGTGGAGCCTGTGGCTGGGGAGGTGGATTCGCCGCCCCCACCAGCCCTTCCTGCTCTGGGTCAGAGCCGCGGAAACCTTCGGCTCGCCGAGGCTGCGTCTCCAAGCTCGCCTGCCGCTGCCGCCGCTACACCTCCGCCGCCTCAGCCACCCCCTCTGCTCTGCAGGGACCTCGCATGCCATGATCTCCCTCTCTCGCCCTCCCCGCGCTTCTCCTCGGCGGCGACCAAGCGGCAGGTTTACAGTAATGGGAGAAAAGAAAAAAAAAATCCCCAAAAGAGAGGGACAAGAGGCAGGCACAAAGCGAGGGCACAAGGGGAGCTGCCAGGCAGAGGTTGCTTTTTTTCTTCTCGTGGGCAAGTGGAGGGGGGGAGAGAGAAGGAAAGAGAGAGAGAAGAGTGGAAGGAAGAGAGAGAGAAATGATAGAAAAAAGGGGAGAAAAAAAGAGAAATGAGAAAATGATTGAACCGTGGTGTAGAAAAAAACCCGGATGTATTTTTAATTTATTATTTTTTGAAAAATCGCAATATAGCGTTTCGCGAAGATCGAGATCGCGAAAATCGAGGGATCACTGTATATTGTATTGGCAGAGCTGGGAAATCCTTTATATTGGAGTGCCTATATAAAGTGGCTATTATAGAATAATCTTGCCTAACCACAAAATGGCTGCTGCAGTGAGCACAGCCCATCTTATAAAAAATAAGATGTAACTGAAGGTGAAGTACAGTGATCTCTCGGTTAGCGCGGGGGTTACGTTCCAAGACCTCCCGCGCTAACCGATTTCCGCGTTATACTGGATGCGGAAGTAAAAACCACCATCTGCGCATGTGCGCCATTTTTTTCATGGCCGCACATGCGCAGATGGTGGAGTTTGCGTGTGGGCGGCGGGGAAGACCAAGGGAAGTTTCCTTCAGCTGCCCAACAGCTGATCTGCTCCGCAGCGCGGAAGCAGCGAGGAGCCGAAGATGGGGTAAAGGCAAAGGGGAAACCCCATCTTCGGCTCCTCGCTGCTGCCGCGCTGCGGAGCGGATCAGGTGTTGGGCGGCTGAAGGAACCTTCCCTTGGTCTTCCTGCTGCCCAGGCAAAGGGGAAACTCCAAGATCGCTTGCCGCTTGCCGCTTTGCAGCTTGGAGCCTTGCTTCGCCTCCTTCGCTGCAATAGGCAAGCGGCAAGCGGCAAGCGGCAAGCGATCTTGAGAAAGAGAGAGAAAGGAGGGCGACTTGCCAGTCCACGCCCCCCTGGATGAACAGCCTCGCATGGCCCCAGCGCCGGGCTCCGCTGTTGCCTCCGCCCCCATTCGGCTCTGCAGCTGAGAGGCCTTCCCGGCAGAGCCCTCCCCAACAGCTCCCGCTGCCAGCGCAAAAAAGAAAAGAAAAAGAAATCCCCAAAAGAGGCAGGCACAAAGCGGGGGCACAAGGGGAGCTGCCCGGCAGAGGTTGCTTTTTTTCTTCTCGTGGGCAAGTGGGGGGGGGAGAGAGAAGGGAGGAAGAGAGTGTGAGAGAGGAAGAAAGAGAGAGAGAAATGATAGAAAAAAGGGGAGAAAAAAGAGAAATGAGAAAATGATTGAAGCATAGTGACAGGAAAGAAAGAGAAAGAGACAGAGAAGTGACTCTTGGTGATGACGTATGACGTCATCGGGTGGGAAAAACCGTGGTATAGCAAAAAAACCGTGGAGTATTTTTTAATTAATATTTTTTGAAAAACCGCGTTGCAGCGTTTCGCACTAATCGAGACCGTGCTAATCGAGGGATCACTGTAATGAGATTGTTCTCCAGATTTCTACCCCTTTATTTCTACCATTACTCCATTCAGCCTTCTTATGGACATGCATTACATTGCAGGCCCCAATCCTGTGGTTGTTTTAAGAATCCTTAGCAGGGGTGTCAAACACAGTCCGGATAAGTCACACACAGTTCTGCAAAGGGAAAAATGTCATGATATGTCACATGTTGGCAAAGTGACGTGGCGAGTTTGACACCCTTGCCTTAGAGGAACTCAGCATGAGTCGAGGTGGTGCAGTGGGTAGAGTGCTTTACTGCAGGCCACTAAAGCTGACTGCTAGATCTGCAGGTCAGCAGTTCAAATCTCATCACCGGCTCAAGGTTGACTCAGCCTTCTATCCTTCCAAGGTGGGTAAAATGAGGACCCGGATTGTGGGGGCAATAGGCTGGCTGTGTTAAAAAGTGCTACTGCTAACAGGTTGTAAGCCACCCTGAGTCTAAGGAGAAGGGCGGCATAAAAATTGAATTAATTAATTAATTAATTAATTAATTGACAGACAGACAGACAGACAAATAAATAAGCAAATAAATAAATAATGGTCCAGGAAATTCCTTAAACATTGATGACAGTCTTATTTTGCAGCTTTCCACTTGAGATATGTAATTAAATAATGTAATAAAACAATCAAAGTAGGCCAGGAAAAAGTCTAATGGGCCCCGAGGAAGATCTATGAACTTGGAGTCTTCATGTGTTTTACCTACCATGATGGCAAGACCACATGTTGGCTTGGTCGTCAGTGTTCCCTCTATTTTTTTTTGGGGGGGGGGGCGGAAAAGTATAGTGTCTGAGCGGCAGTCCCTTCTGGACTGGGCGGCACAGAAATATTAAATAAATAAACAAACAAACAAACAAATAAATAAATAAAAAACCCACCCTGTTTTGCCTCAGAGAATTTCAAAATAAAATACTGTACTGTGTGTCTATAACAGTGAGCTCATAATAGGGCAACTCTATCAATATCAAAATGCCACTTAAATAGTTGAGCTAGTTTCAAAGTAGATTTTGATTTTCTTTCTCGTTCCTTACTCCCATTCTTTTTCTTTCTCTTTTTCTTCCTCTCTTTTTTCTATCTGTTTCTCTTCCTCTCTTCCTCTCTCTCTCCTTCCCTCTCACTCTTTCCCTCTTGGCTTCTGGGCAGGTTTGGAAAACTCTGAGTTGATGATGATTTTTAAGTGAGCGATTGCTCACTGCTCAGCTTAGAGGGAACTACCGGTATGTTGGTCGTTATTTCCTTTAAAAAAAAGTTGAAATATTTGGATTAAAAACAAAACAAAACATAAATAACATTGAAAACATACAATATAGCAGACAAATATAACGGCTTGCTCGTTATTTCCACTACATGTTGGAGTTTATTTTCCTGTGTTTTGTGCATGTTTAAAGCTCTGATATTGTCTGCTTACACTGCAAATTCTTCTTGTGACTTCAAACTTCTTTGGCCACTGTTGTTACCTGGGCATGAATGAACAGGGGGTTTATTTGCAAGGGGTATAGAGAGTGGGGATGATTTTGTCCCCTTGAGGATAACCAAGAAAAATGTAAAGTTAAACAAATCTCTCTCTCTCTCCCTCCCCCTTCCTCCCCCTCTCTCTGTGTCTTACTCTCCCTCCCCCCTCCTTTATATTTTTATTAGGCTATTTTTGTGGAAAGGCAAGACAATCTATTAGAAAGAAATAAGCCAAACTTTCACGTATTTTCAGCCAAACCAAGAATATTTCTTATGTTCTGTTTGAAAATAGATCAGTTTTAAATGCTGCTTTGAACCCTGTATTTGGAAGAGGATATTTTAGAAAGTCAATTAGCAGAGTAATTTTATATGTGAGTGGTTAGTATTACTAAGCCCCCATCAAATAGGACCTGCTGCCAGGTAAGCACAGTGGAGAATGAAAGTTTAATCAGGGCCCTTACGTGTTATAAAACTGGCCTTTCGTTTTAATGAAATCAAAACAATCTTCACCCCCTGTCTTTAAAAATAAAGTATGCTTCACTTACCCCTGGTAGCATCTGAAAATGTATTTATATCTGTGTCAGACACACCCAAGAATCTGTGTTTTGTTTTGTGCCCACATTCATTTTAAAAAATAAATTAGAAGTAGAATAATATATAAGAAATAGAATAGAACAGAATAGAACAGAATAGAATAGAATTTTTTATTGGCCAAGTGTGATTGGACACACAAGAGATTTGTCATTGACGCATATGCTCTCAGTGTACATGAAAGAAAAGATGCATTTGTCAAGAATCATGGTACAACACTTAATGGTTGTCATAGGGTTCAAATAAGCAACCAGTAAACAATCAATTATAATATAAATTGTAAAGATACAAGGAACAAGTTACAGCCATACAGCAATAAGTGGGAGGAAATGGGTGATAGGAACGATGAGAAAAACTAATAATATGATAAGCTCAGATAAGCTCAGCACTGTATTTTTTATTTTATTTTATATCTCTGTCCTTGCATTTTGTATTTTCCAGCTTATGATGTTTCCAATCCTGCTTGAAAAATCTGGCTATTCTAGTTGTTAAACAGATGATATATCATTACTTTAAACTGAAGTCATTCTAGGTCAGTTCATTGCAGATATGTTTACAGATTACTGTCAGTAAACGACAGTCGAAATACTCCTTGCGGAAGTAAATATATATATATATATATATATATAAAAAAGAGGTTCATTGTATCATCCAGGGGATATTGATCTGGAGCCATCAGCAGGTTGGTTTTACAATAGTGGCAGGTTAAAATAAATGCTGGTGATGAGTGGAAAAAGGAGATGATTTTATGATGCAGGAAACTAAAGGGGGTGGAGGTTGGATTGACGGCTATGTTTCTGATTTGAAAAGGCAGCCGTAGAATTGATCTATTGCTTTAGAATGTGAATTGATGTTGATATGACACTTCCCCTTAGTTACAAAACAGATTGTATTCCTCATCTCCCATGTTGGCTGATATGGGAGCTGATCCGGCAGTTCAGCGATCGACAACATATCCTCCAGATCGTGAGCTGCCTGGGCCTTTTTTATAGACCATCTGGACAGCACCAGATTGTCAACGCCTAAGCATGCAGGAATGGAGAGATTCTTTGGGAAATAAGACTCTGTGTTTTGTATATATAACCCTCTTCCATGCGGGATAAGGCTGTAGCTGGTAAAACAGCATGGTGTCAGACCTGCCTCAGCTGGAACCTTATTTATTTATTTATTTATTTACTTACTTACTTACTTACTTACTTACTTACTTACTTACTTACTTACTTACTTACTTACTTACCATACAAACATACCATGCATGAATTGTAGAGGCCTAGGGGGAAAGAATATCTCAGTTCCCTCATGCCTGACGGCAGAGGTGGGTTTTAAGGAGCTTACGAAAGGCAAGGAGGGTGGGGGCAATTCTAATCTCCGGGGGGGGGGGAGTTGATTCCAGAGGGCCGGGGCCATCACAGAGAAGGCTCTTTCCCTGGGCCCCGCCAAACAACGTTGTTTTGTTGACGGGACCCAGAGGAGGCCCACTCTATGGGACCTAACCGGTCGCTGGGATTCTCGCAGCAGAAGGCGGTCTCGTAGATACCCTGGTCCGGTGCCATGAAGGGCTTTATAGGTATATATATATAATCTTACCTGGGAGTAAGAATGATCTGTGACCCCTCTTACTATCACACGTGGTGGACTTGCCCTGTCATAGAGAAATTATGGTATAAAATTTGGAAATGGTTAGAGGAAATCATAGAACAGAACAGAAAATAATTATGAAACTGGAAACTTTTCTGCTGGGAATACCGGACCAGAAAATTGGGGAAATTATTACATTATAGTACAAAGGACAGCTAGAATTAGCCTCGCACAACTCTGGGAGCAAAGGGACTTACCAGATGAAAACACAATAAATAAGAAAATTCATGACTGTGCTGAATTAGACAAAATGATAATGGAATTAGATGAAAAAAAGGACTCGGAATAAACTCGTAAACTCCTTAAAACCCATCTCTGCCGTCAGGCATGGGGTAACTGAGATACCTTTCCCAGGCCTATATTGTTTATGTATGGTATGTTGTGTGCATGTTTTTTAAATTATGGGTTTTTAGTTTTAATTATTAGATTTGTATTGTTTTTTTTCCCTATTACTGTTGTGAGCCGCCCCGAGTCTACGGAGAGGGGCGGCATAAAAATGTAATAAATAAATAATAATATGAAATTTGGAGCAGACTATATGATTGGCTTTAAGAGGGAATGCAAATTAAACCTGTAAATAATTACTTTAGTTGTGTAAATATGATTCTTATATTAAAATACAATTATATCAATGAATAATAACTAAATATGTTAATGAAAAAGATTGTGTAAATATAGTAATGCAAAAGTTTACATAAGCATGGACTTATTATCGGTATTGTGAAAAAAATGGCCAAACCGGCAAACCAAAAGTTCAGAAAAACAGACTTCCGTTTTGCCCGTCGTGCTGTTTTTCGCACTCCAGAGCCTTCCTGAAGCCCCGGAGTGCGAAAAAGATCACAACAGGCAAACCGGAAGTCAGTTTTCTGAACTTCCAGTTTGCCTGTTGTTCTGTTTTTCATACTCTTGGGCTTCAGGGAAGCTTCCCTAAAGCCTCCGGAGGGAAAAACTGCCTTGTCCAAGGCAAAAAATCAGCTGGTTAGTGCACGCATGCGTGCTGGAGCTGACATAGGCCAAAGCCCCATGTGCCCTCTGATATGGCTACGCATTCCATCTGTGGTAGGTTCGCCATCATGTCCCTAGAGGTTATATAGTGTAGTTTTAGTGTATTGTATTGTAATGTTTAAATGCCTATATGACTTTTTGTTGTTTTTAAATGTATATAAGTTAATAAAAATATTTTTTTTAAAAAGAATGATCCATGACTCCATTTGGTAAAAACGGTATACAGGTAGTCTTTGAGTTATGACCATAATTGAGTCCAAAATTATTTTGCTCAATGAAACATTTGTTAAAGCGAGTTTGTCACGTTGTACCACTTTTCTTGCCGCCATTGTTAAGTAAATTATTACATTTGTTAAAGTTATAAATATGGTTGTTAAGTGAATCTGGATTCCCCATGGACTTCGCTTGTCCGAAAGTCACAAAAGGGCTGATTGTGTGACCCCAAGACACACTGCGACCATCATAAAAGTGAACCAATTAATCAAGCATCTGACTTTTGACCATGTGATCATGGGGTTGCTGCAATGCTGCATCAGTGTGAATAATAATCCTAAGTCACTTTTTTCAGCACTGTTGTAACATTGAGTGGTTATTAAATTTATTTATTTATTAATTAGATTTGTATGCCACCCCTCTCCGTAGACTCGGGGCAGCTAACAACAGCAAAAAGACAATATGAACAAATCTAATGCTAAAAGTAATGTAAAAAAAACCCCACCCAGTTTAAGAAACCAATCATACATACAGACATACCAAGCATAAATTTTATAAGCCAAGGGGGAAGGGAATATCTCAATTCCCCCATGCCTGACAACAGAGGTGGGTTTTAAGGAGCTTACGAAAGGCAAGGAGGGTGGGGGCAACTCTGATCTCTGGGGGGAGTTGGTTCCAGAGGGTTGGGGCCGCGACAGAGAAGGCTCTTCCCCTGGGTCCCGCCAAACAACATTGTTTAGTCGACAGGACCCGGAGAAGGCCAACTCTGTGGGACCTAACTGGTCGCTGGGATTTGTGCGGCAGAAAGCGGTCCTGGAGATATTCTGGTCTGATGCCATGAAGGGCTTTATAGGTCATAACCAACACTTTGAACTGTGACCGGAAACCGATCAGCAACCAATGCAGACTGCTGTTGTAAGTCGAGGACTACCTGTAGTTTTCTAAAGGTTAAACAGAATACAGTCGAACAGTGGTCCCCAACATTTCTGGCTTGGCAAAGGGGATTGTTTTGTGTGAGCAGAAGGCGCATGGAGCTTTGTGCATGAATATGGCTGCCGGTTGCTTGTAGAAATGGAACTTAGTGCACCCTCATCAGCCACTTGTGTGACCTGGCTTTGAACAGGCCGTGGCTTAGTAATGGATCATGGCCCAGGGCTTAGAATAGAATAACTAAGTTGGAAGGGTCCTTGAAGGTCTACTAGTCCTACCCTTGCTCAGGCAGGAAACCGTATTCCATTTCAGACAAATGGTCAAATTTTATATGCTTGGCAACTGACTCATACTTATGACCATTGCTGTGCCTCGGGTCATGCGATCTCCTCTTGCAACCTTCTCACGAGCAAAGTCCATGGGGAAGCCAGATTCACTTAACAACTGGGTTACTAACTTAGCAACTGCAGTGACTTACTTAACAACTGTGGCAATAAAAATTGGGCAAAAGTCACAACAAATGTCTCACTTAACAACATGGTCTCAGTTGTGGTCATAACTACATTATCCTTCTTAAATAAGTGCACTATTAGCCTTTTGGATTTCTTTTTATCTTTTATTTTTAAAGAATTTCTAGCACGGTAAGGAGAGTTGGATATTTTGTCCTCGAGCAGAACGGGGATGATTTATTGGACTTTAAATGCAGGATATTATTTGCTTCTTCCTATTTGACCTTGCGTTTCTGATGAGCAGCAGAAAATTGTAATGCATTATTTTTAGCCTAAATGAGACTCATGCAAGACAGGAAGTGTTAGATGTAACCAGCCTTGGGTGGCAAAGACCAATGAGTCCTGCTAAAAGTTCTGAACATGAGCAAGAATATGTGTTAATGGGTTTAAGGTGAAATGAGTTGTCACTGTGTTTCTTTTGCAAAGTTTCTAGCTTTGATTTCTCATGGATAGGAATCCTTGTTTGCCTGAACAAAACCAAGTTTTGGGTTAAGAGGAGCAAATAACATGGGAGTCAGTCCTGGAAGCCATTATATCTGTTTTGCTTTAACTGGCACATATTTTAACCTGAGAAATTGAGAGGGGTTTTGTTTTTCTTTTTTCTTTTTGGTGGAGCAGTAGAAATTCTTTACTTGAGGACGAATGCACCTGCATCTGCAAGGAGCTAGTCTTCTTCGGGTTCTGTCAGCTTAACAGTTTCGGCTGGTGGGTTCATGGAGGAGACCTTTCCCTGTGGTTGCTCTGAGTCTCTGGAATCAGCTACCTCCTGTTCTGTCGGGCTCTCTGGTACACTCCTCCCAAAAATTCACAGGTACAAATTTCAGATACACACACGTTTGAAAATTCAAAACAATGTTTTTATAATGAAAATTCCCTTAACCTAAGCCCTCTTTTGGTATAACAAAGAGCACTTGTCTCCAAACAAACTGGTAATTTGTACAAGTCCTTTATCAGTTCTGTGATACTTAGCTTGCAGCTGTGAGACAATTCACAGTCCTTCTTCTTTCACAAAGTGAAACACACTTTGCTCTGGTTTAGTTTCAAAGCGGGGAAAAATCAGCACACAAAAAGTCAAAGTCAGTAAAGCAGTCACAAAACAACGATCAGATAATCCTCCACAATGGCCAAACCCACAGGCTGCTATTTATAGCAGCCTCACTAATGACCAAAGCCCCACCCAACCACAGGTGGCCTCATTTTCTTTGATAATAATCTCTCAGCTGTTGTTGCCTATGCATCGCTCTCCGCATGCATGGCTGTATCATTAACTCTTGTTCCGAATCCAAGGAGGAGCTAGAAAATTCATCTCCTTCTGAGCTGTCTGCCACACTCTCCTCCTCTCTGTCACTCATGTCTTCTTGGTCAGAGGAGCCTTCATCAGCAGATTCCACCGGTGGCAAAACAGGCCTGCAGCATATGGATGTCTCCCCCACATCCACAGTCCTTGGGGCAGGAGCTGGGTCAGAGCTAACCACAACACCTCCTGTGATCCGCATTGCCCCTACCTTATTGGCATTCCGGAAAGCTGTAAAGACCTGGATTTTCTGACAGGCCTGGGACTTTGACCTCGGGGTTGGGGGCTACTAGCGAATTCGGTCCATGGATATATGGATGGCTGCAATTATTTTAAATTGTACTGTTTTTTATATTGATCCATATTTATTTTGCTCTGAGCCGCCCTGAGTCCCTAGGGCAGTGATGGCGAATCTTTTTTCCCTTGGGTGACGAAAAATCTTAGGCAGGCTAGAAACAGCCTGTTTTACGGCTTCTGGTGGGCCCAGTAGGCTCGTGTTTTGCCCTCTCTAGGCTCCAAAGGCTTCCCTGGAGCCAGGGGAAGGTAAAAATGCCCTCCCCCATCCTTCCGGACGCCCTCTGGAATCCAGAAATGACTTCCTAGAGCCTCTATGTGAGTCAAAAATCAGCTGGCCAGCACTCACACGCACGTTGGAGCTGAGCGGAGAGGGGCGGAATACAAATCTAATAAATAATAATAATAATAATAATAATAATAATAATAACAACAACAACAACAACAACAATAACAATAACAATAATAATAATATGGCTCCGCGTGCCACCTGTGGCACCCATGCCAGAGGTTTGCCATCACTGCCCTAAGGAGTTGGGTGGCATAGAAATAGATTTTTATTTATTTATTTATTTATTCATTCATTCATTCATTCATTCATTCATTCATTCATTTATTCATTTATTTATTTGAATGCCGCCCCTCTCCGCAGATTTGAATTAAACAAACAAATAAATAATGCAGTCTTAGTAAACAGTTTGACAGTGGTGAGGAAATTATTTGTTTAGCAGAGTGATGGCATTTGGGAAAAAACTGTTCTTGTATCTACTTGTCTTACATTTATTTATTCGTTCGTTCATTCATTCATTCATTCCACTTCTATGCCGCCCAATCCCGAAGGACTCAGGGCGGCTTACAAAATAATAATGCAAATACAAAAGATACAAAGCAATAAGAGAATTCAAATATAATATCAAAAACTAACCCCATGATAAAACCCATTTATTATAAAAAAGGTCATAATCACATGCATACACACCATTCATACAATTTGGCCATGAAAGATGTACAATTCATGGCCCCCAGGCACAGCCAGGTCTTTGTGGCCTTACGGAAGGCCAGTAGGGTGGCAGCAGTACATCAGTACATCAGGGGGTGGTTGGTTCCATAGTCTTGATGTGCAGTGCTCGATAGCATCATTTTAAGGGTAGGAGTTGAAACATTTTATGTCCAGGGTGGTCAGTAAATATTTTCCCGGCCCTATTTATAGGTCCTCAATGGAAAGCAAGTTGGCAGTAATTATTTTTTCTGCAATTCTGATTAACCTCTGAAGGCCGTGTCTGTCTTGTTCAGTTGCAGAAAGCAAACCTTTTAAATGATCTTCTAACTCGGTTGCTTATTGGGAAGGTAAACGGAGGCAGAACCTAGAGCCACATTTGGCTTTCAGTTTTCTTGTGGCAAAATGCAGAAAGAGCTATCGTAGTGAAATATTTGAATAACGAAGCCCTGGGAATTCTAAAACATCCGTAATTGCTATGAACTTTGATTTTTGGATTCACGAGTCCCATATTAATGAGGAACAAATTAATTATCCTCTTAAATGGCACGGCTGTTGTATTTTCTGAAGTGAAACTTTCTATACCACATCGCTGTGGTATAGATTTGCCTTGTTAGGCTAATTCGATGTTGGGAGAATTATATTTTATCTCAGAAAATACGAGGTGAAGTGCAATAGAACATCACATTCCATCCTCTAGCAATACCTGTGAACCTCAGTAAAAATAATCTTTTTTCAATTTATACAAAAAAAGAATCCCTGTCTTGTATCTGTTGTGTGTTGTGCTCCCTCAGCCTGGCATCAAATTGTTCAGATAGCCGTAGCTACAATCCAAGATGAAAATGGGTGAAACCTTAAGAGAAAATTTGTAGGAAATAGATTTATTTTTTTATTATTCTCTTTATTAATTTGTAGTCCACCTCACTCCCAATTGATTCAAGGTGGCTTACAACCAGCAGTTAATAAATATATATATATATGAATCACATTCACCATCATCAGGCTGAAGTTGTAAGCTTCGTGATGTGGTAGATATATATATATATGACGGTCTTGATATATTCGGGTTTCTTCCCATGTAGGATTTAGAAATTTCTGGCGATGTTTCGACGAGGTCCCACTCGTCATCTTCAGGCTGGTGCTTCTGTCCTTGTTCTAGGGCGAACACACCGAGACCTGACTTGCCTTCTTTCTATAAATACTGGTGGCTGGGTGTGGTTTAATGGCTCAGCCTGCTGTGTAGAAACTTCCTGGTGAGTCAGTGGGGTAAAACCTGGGGTCGTTGATTTAACTGAGGTATGCTGATTAGTTAATGATTGTGGATTAGGGGTGATATCCTGAGTAGTTGGAGCTTGCAGGCTACTTGGTTGTTTTGCAATGTGTGTTCTGAGTCTGGTTTCAGTTTCTATGGCTGGGATACGTTTGTTAATGAGGGCTGGTTTCCAGATGTCTGGTAGGTGGGAGGTATCATCCCGCTTGTTCATATTTTGGGAATGTTTTAAACATATATATCCATTAATTTTCAAATTCAGCAAAAAAACCATGTGACATATGTATATATGTCTGGACTGGACAATGAAAAATGAAATTTACCAGAAGAATAAAGTATTCAAAACAAGCAATAACCTAGAATAATAGAATTAGAGGTCTTCTAGTCCAACTCCCTGCTCAAGCAGGAGATCCTATACCTTTTTCAGGCAAAGGGTTGTCCAGTCTCTTTTGAAAGTCTCCAGTGATGGAGCAGCCACAACTTCTGAAGGTAAGCTATTCCATTGGCTGATTGCTCTCGCCATTAGGAAGCTTCTCCTTAGATCCAGTTTGCTTCTGTCCTCAGTTAGTTTCCATCCATTGTTTCTTGCCTTGACTTTTAGTGCTTTGGAAAATAGCTTGACCCCCTCGTCTTTAAAGGGGGTACCTCAAATATTGCTGAACACTGCTATCATGTCTCCCCTAGTCCTCTTCTTCATTAGACTACATATACCCAATTCTTGTATTAGTTCTTCATATAGAGAAGAGCCTTCTCTGTGGCGGCCTCGGCCCTCTGGAATCAACTCCCCCTGGAGATTAGAACTGCCCCCACCCTCCTTGCCTTTTGCAAATTCCTAAAAACCCACCTATGCCGGCAGGCTTGTGGGACATAACTGACCCTTATCTGTTTCATTTTATGTATGGTTTAATTGGATGGTATGACTGTTTTTTATAATGGGTTTTTATAATTGTTTTTAACATTAGATTTGTGCTTTGTATTTTGCTGCGAGCCGCTCCGAGTCTTCGGAGAGGGGCAGCATACAAGTCTAATAAATAATAATAATAATAATAATAATAATAATAATAATAATAATAATAGTAGTAGTAGTAGTAGTTGTTGTTGTTATTATTATTATTATTATTATTATTATTATTATTATTATTATTATTATTATTATTATTATTATATGTTTTAGCCTCCAGGGCCCTAATTATTTTTGGTTGCTCTTCTCTGCCCTAACTCTAGAGTCTCAACATCTTTGTTTATATTGTGGTGACCAGAACTAGATGCAGTATTCCAAGCATGCTCTTACTAAGGCTTTGTAAAGTGGTGCTAGCACATTACGTCATCTTGATTCTGTCCCTCTATTAATGCAGCCTAGGATTGAATTGGCTTTTTTGGCAGCTGCAGACCCTCCCCCACAAAAAGAGAAAGGGGAATTCCTCCATCCTCCCATTCTTAAGGGTCAGCCCTACCAGGAAGTCAACTCCACTGGAAAGCTAAACTTGTTTTTATTGAAACTAGCTCTAATAAAAGACCAATCTAGAAAATCTGATTGGCCTCTACTTCCTCCACCATATACTTCAATGAAGGGCTTCTGCTTGAGTTGCTTCCAAATACTATTTTGTTCTGCACCAAAAAAAAGGGCTAAATTTATCTAGGTAATGCTCTTTTGCCTGTAAATCTTCACCTTCCTTACTCTCTTTTTTTTTAATAAAGTTTTTATTAATTTTTAAAAAATATAACCAAAAACATTTATACACCTACACATTTACAAAACATAAAAAAAGAAAAAGAAACAAAACAAAACAAACCAAAAAATAAAATAATAATAATAATAATAATAATAATAATAATAATAATAATAATAATAATAATAATAAGTTAGTTAGTTAGTTAGTTAATTAAATACAATGGACAATATTAACAATGACAACAATGACAATAAACAAGTAACAAAATGTATATCATTTATATCCTCTTGTGAGGAGGAAAAAATAAACAATCTCTTCTAGCATCAAATTATTTTCTGGTGAAAAACAATCGGTATTCACTGTTATTCCTTTTGGTTATCAATGTCTTTTTTGTTATTATTATTTTCTTAGCCGCCTTCTGTACAATCTTAGTTGATTAATTTAATTTCATACAAGTTTTATTTTAATAAAGCACTGTATATATATCATATCTAACCTATTATATCAAAACAGAAATATATATATATATATATATATGTCATAGCATATTGCTATTGTTGTGTTTTAATTTAAACTTTTATTTCTCCTTTTGAACCAATCATAAAAAGAATTCCATGTTTTATAACAATCGGAGTCTTCTTTATTTTTTAATTTAAGGGTTAAAGCATCAGATTCTGCACAGTCCAATTTTTTTTTAAGTATTAGTGAGTCTTCCGGTGGGTTGGGTTGCTTCCAGCATTGGGCTATCTTACTCTCTATGCCACGAGAACACAGAGATTTCATCTGCTATGCCACAAAGAGCTTGATGGGTGATAACCAGCAACTTGAACTGAATCCAGAAGCCAAACTGAATCCAGAAGCCAATAACCAGTACAGCTTAGAAAGCAGCAGAGTTATGAATCCATCACCTCTATCACTGCCCATGCTGTTGCTTTCTGGGCCACTGTGGTTTCCAGTTGTTCTTCAAGAGCAACTCCAAGTCAAGGACATTACAGTAATAATCCAACTGTAAGGTGACTAGGAGATGAGTTAATATTTGAAGGACCTCTCGATCAAAAAAAGGAACAAGTGGGCACCAAATGTATCTGTGTAAAGTGAATTATTTGGCTTATCAGCCACAACAATCACTATCAGGCTAGAAACTAGGAGACTGTGAGTTCTAGTCCTGGCTTATGCTCAAAGCCAGCTGGGTGACCTTAGGCCAAACATTTTCTCTCAGCCCTAGGAAGGTAGCCACTGCCAAGAAAACTCCAGGGACATGTCCAGTCAATCTTTGGGAATAAAACATAATTGAATGGAAGAGGGAAAAAACCCTCTGTCTCAGCCCAGCTCATTCTCCGTACTGAAGGAGCGGGTCCAGCAGTCACATGGGTTGCTCATGTCCAATCCGGTGGAACTGAGCCTAGTATTAAAAAAGCTTGCCGGATCCGCCCCTTCCCCAGAATTCGCTCAGTTCGCATATCCTGCGGTTGTATTGTGATAGCTCGTTCAACATTCTAACACCTTCCCTTCGTTCCTTTTCTTCAAAAGTAGTAAGATTTGTTTTATCATTATTATTTACTTGCACCAATAGCGCCAGCCGTTTGCGGCTCGGCTTTTTTCCTTTGGAGAAGTTGCGGTTTCGTTTCCCCCCGGCGGTTTTGCCGGTTACGATTCCTGCGGCCGCTTGTGGATTCTTCTAATCCTTTGGCCTGGAGGTCCCGGTGCAAGTATTAATCTATTGAATTATTGATTATTTATTGTATACAATATATTTAAGGGCTTAAGAAATACCTCCTGCGGAGTGAGACGCCTTCTAGTCTCCTGGACTTAGTCGATCGCTTCCCCTTTAAGAAATTTACGGGGCGATTTTTTCGGCGCGAAGGCCTTCGCGCCCTTTTTAAATCTAGGCCTCTCGTGTTGGCCTCCTGCCAGCCGCGTAGGCCTCAGTCCACCGCGTGGATCCCGGAGCGGGCCTTGGGGGTCCCAGGCTAAATTCTCCACCGGCTAAGCCTCCAACCAGAGTGCCTTGGTTTACTTAATTATAAAGTTTAGGGAGGCTGGCCCCGCTGGATTTGGGGGCACGAACTCTGGGTTTGCCCAGATTGTCCTCAAGTTTCAGCAGCTTCGAGGCCTCGAAGCAGGATCCATTCCTCTTGGGAAGTCCTTGAAATTCTTCTCCTTATTATTCAGTTATTGGCTCAGCCTTGTCTTCTGTTAATTGTCAGACTATGGCTACCTTTCCCAAGAGAGGCACAACTAAAGGTCCCAGAGAGGCCAGGCCTACAGGCGATGAAATTACTAGTATCCCCCAGGCCTCTTCCTCCTCTTCTCCAGGGGCCCGCCCCTCGACCAAGGTCACCAGGGCCGAGAAGAGAAGGGACCTAGCCCTACAAAAAATCCATGACAAATCAGCAAAACGTTTGAAAGTGCAGGCCCAAGTAATCAGTAGTCAAGACCCACCAGAGGCTTCTAGTCTTCCTCCTTCTGGGGTCCCTGTGTTATCTCTGGATGAGCCAAACCTAGACAGACCCCAACCTAACCTATGGGGCATAGGTCCAGAGGAACCAGATATTATTGAAGATTCCCCCCAGCCAGGATCCTCCCAGGCCTTTAGGGATTCTTCTGCCATTTCTGCTGATATTTCCAGCTTACCTCCTGAGTTCCAGTCTATTTTTGCTGTGTTGTCCAAAGCCATTGATGCCAAACTCTCCACCATCAATGAGCTTCCCTTACCTCTTCCTCCTTCTCGCTCCTCCCGCCCCTTGGGTTCTCCCTCAGCGGTCAGAGCTCCTATTCAGGATGATTCAGATTCCTCCCAGGATGAATATGAGGATATAGAGGATGATGAGGATGCCTTTCAAGGCCTATCAGATGATGAGGAATCCCAAATAAAGGTTCCCCCTCCTATTACTATTTTTCCTTCTCAATTATTCAAATCTCTCCTCCTCAAAGCTAGAATTTCTACGGGATTAGCGGCCCAGGAGAAACAAGCCTCCACTTCCACTGATCCCCCGGAGGAGAATTTACCTTACTTCACAGAGGAACAGGAGGATAACGAGGTAATTCCTATGCCTAAGTTATTTAAAGATGCTTTACTCAAACAGTGGGAATTTCCAGCCTCTGGCCTTAATCCCTCCACCAAGGACAGAAAGTTGTACAAACTTTCCTCTTCCTATGAAGAGCTTCTATCCTTTCCCAAACCGGATGAACCTGTCAAGATTCTTCACTCGGCAGCGGCTGTGCCAGGCGAGGCGGAGGAAGTCCTCCGCCCAGAGGACAAGCGCATTGAGCAAATGCTCAAAAGAGGATTCACCGCTGATTCCTGGGCCACTAAAAGCTCTGCAGCGGCTTCCTTTTTCTCCAGAGCCATGCTGCTGTGGCTTCGCCAACTTCAACAGCATATTCCTCCCGATGACTTGAGAGGTCAACAAGACTTCAACAAGGTCTTTGCAGCTGCCCAGTACGTGGCTGATGCCACCTTGCAATCTACTAGATTTTCTGCTAAGTCTATTGCAGCTTCTACTACGGCAAGAAGACTCCTATGGATTCGCCCTTGGCAAGCGGGAGTTCGCCAAAAGTGGCAGTTATCCCAGGGTCCCTTAAAGCGCGACCTTCTCTTCGGTGATCTTCTGGATCCACTCCTCACGGAAACCACGGACAAGAAGAAAGTTTTGGGTCCAACCACAAAAAAGGCTACCAAAACGCAGTCCTTTCGTCGCCCAGGGCGCCAGCAAGATCAAGCGGCTTCCTACCAGAGATCTCCAGGTCAGTATTCCCCCCGCTTTCGTTCCCAAGGTAGGAACTCCAGGGGTAGAGGGTTTCGCTTCCAAAGGGGAGCTTCCTCTAACAGGGCTTCAAAAAAACCTAGATGGTAATCCTACCTCTATTCCCATAGGGGGTCGCCTAGCTCATTTCGCCTCTAATTGGCGTCTCACCTCCAAGGACCCTTGGGTCATTGACACTGTTCAATCAGGTCTCCTTTTAGAATTTATTTCTCCTCCCCCTAAACGTTTTATTTCCTGCCCTTCTCCCAGGTCATCCTCAGATTGTAACCGTATGGAGGAGGCCATTTCTCATCTATTGTCCATCAGAGCCATTCAACCGGTCCCTTCCGGTCAGAAGGGCCTAGGTTTTTACTCCATCCTATTTATGGTTCCAAAGTCCTCCGGAGGTTGGAGAGCTATTTTGGATTTAAAGAAACTAAATTTATTCATCAAATATAGGAAGTTTAAGATGCACTCCTTGTCTTCTATTTTGGCCGCCATTCACTCGGGAGATTTCATGGTCTCCTTAGACCTCACTGAGGCCTACCTTCACATTCCTATAGCCAAATGCCACAGAAAATTTTTACGTTTTTCTTTTCAAGGCAGGCATTTCCAGTATAGGGCGATGCCATTTGGCCTTTCCTCGGCCCCTCGGGTCTTTTCAAAGCTCTTGGGGTCCCTGGCGGCCTATATCAGGGCGTTTCCCATCCACATTTTATGTTATCTTGATGATATTTTGATTCATGGGAACTCCCTAGAGAAAGTGAAAACAGACCTTTCTGTCACCATGTCAGTCCTTCAGGACCATGGATTTTCCATCAACTTTGATAAAAGCCACCTCCAACCCTCCACATCCATTTCTCACCTGGGATCCATTATTGATTCAGAATCCTCCCAGGTTTTTCTCTCTCCCGAGAGAAAACTCAGTATAGTGGAGTTAATTTCTAGAATTTTATCTAATTCTTCAGTTTCCATAGTCACTCTATCTTCCCTTTTGGGGAAGATGGTGTCATGCATAGGCATCATTCCCTGGGCTCGCCTTCATGCTAGGGAACTCCAGTGGCTCCTGTTACCTTTTCAGAGATCAGGGCACAGCAACTCAAATCGACGCATTGTCATCCCACTGAGTGTTCGCAGATCCTTCAAGTGGTGGAAGTCTCCGGCCATGGACAGAGGATCCCCGTTCAGGTGCCCGGATCAATTTGTCATCACCACAGATGCCAGTCTATCGGGATGGGGCGCCCACGCCCAGGGGATGATAGCCCAGGGCACGTGGTCCCCGGAGGAAGCTTCCAGGCCAATCAATTGGCTAGAGTTAAGAGCCGTTTCCCTGGCTCTGAAGCATTTCTCTCCTCGCATTCCCAACCAGCACGTTCTCATTCTCACCGACAACATTGCCACGAAAAGCCACATTTGCAGACAGGGGGGCACGAGATCCAAGGCTCTCATGAGGGAGGCCCTCAAGCTGGGCCTTTGGGCGGAAAAACATCTCCAGTCGCTCCTAGCCGATCACATCTCGGGGAGTCTCAACGTCCAGGCGGATTGGCTATCCCGGGCAACGATAGACCCAGGAGAGTGGAACCTCCATCAAGACCTGTTCCATCAAATCACCCTCAGATTCGGCCTACCAATTCTGGATCTCTTCGCGACCAATGCGAACGCCCAACTCCCTCGCTTCTATTCCAGATTTCCATCCCCGGGAGCGGAAGCAATCAATGCCCTCCGGAGTCCATGGCCTCCAGGCCTACTCTACGCATTTCCTCCAATTCCAATCCTCCCGGACGTGATTCACAAGGTCCTCACCGAGAGGGCCCGAGTAATCCTAATCGCCCCTCACTGGCCCCGCCGGCCCTGGTTCGCGGATCTCCAACAGCTGTCCGTCCAGGACCCTTGGCGACTCCCCGTTTCGGGGGATATGCTGCGGCAGGGGGCCTCCTTCCATCCAGACCCGGAGTGGTTCCACCTCACCGCCTGGCTGTTATCAGGAGAGATTTAGAACTGCGTGGTCATGACCCCGATTCAGTGGAGGTCATTTTAAAGGCCAGAAGGGGTTCGACCAATCGAATCTACGACCACACGTGGTCCAAGTTTCACCAGTGGTGTCTACAGGAAGGTCTCTCCCCTCTGTGCATCCCCATACACAGAATAATTTCCTTCCTTATGCAAGGCTTCCATAAAGGACTTTCCACCAGCACCCTCCGGCGTCATCTGGCAGCCATTTCATCTGTCCTAGGAGGTCCCCGCAGACAGCCTCTCCGATCCTTCCCTGAAGTTCAGGAATTCCTCAAGGGCATAGCCAACCTCAGACCTTCCAAGGTCCACAGGTACCCATCATGGGATTTGCCACGGGTTCTCCATTCCCTCACGCAGGCACCATACGAACCCCTAAAATCGGCGTCCCTCAGGTACCTATCCTTTAAGGTAGCTTTCCTGGTGGCTATTACCTCTGCCCGACGCATTTCGGAGCTGGCTGCCCTCTCAATCAGGCAGGACCTTTGCCAATTCCATCAGGACAAGGTAGTCTTGCGACTGGACCCCACCTTCTTACCCAAGGTCAGTTCCATGTTCCACAGATCTCAGGATATTGTCCTACCTTCCTTCTGCCTCCAACGAGACCATCCCTTGGCAATTAGATGGCACACCCTGGATCTCACCAGAGCGCTGAGAATCTATATCCAACGCACAGGACCCTTTCGGAGGTCAGAAGCACTTTTTGTAGCCTATCATCCCAGAGTCATGGGGGCCAAAGTGTCTTCAACAGTAATAGGCCGTTGGATCAGAGGGACTATATCTAAGGCCTATGAGTCGGCCTCCCTCTCAGTTCCAAGGAACATCACAGCGCATTCCACCAGGAGCGCAGCCACCTCGGCCGCTTGGGCGACTCAAGCCCCGTTGGAGGAGGTCTGCAAAGCAGCCACTTGGGCCTCGCCAAATTCCTTCATCAGGCACTACAAGATTGATTCTTACGCTTCAGCGGACGCTGCCTTCGGCAGAAGGGTACTCCAATCCGTTATCTCTCACGATAGCAAGCTAATCCCACCCTAGGGACCATCTATTGGGTATGTCCCATGTGACTGCTGGACCCGCTCCTTCAGTACGGAGAATAGGCGTTGATTGCTTACCTGAACGCCTCTTCTCGTACGGTGAGCGGGTACAGCAGTCACTTCCCGCCCTTGTATGTGTCTTCTTTATCTTTCTATATCTTTCTTCCTCTAACAATGAGAGTTGAACACTACAGAGCTTCACAACTGAGCCTAGTCTATGGATTCGCGAATTCTGGGGAAGGGGCGGATCCGGCAAGCTTTTTTAATACTAGGCTCAGTTCCACCGGATTGGACATGAGCAACCCATGTGACTGCTGTACCCGCTCACCGTACGAGAAGAGGCGTTCAGGTAAGCAATCAACGCCTATTCCCCAGAGTTCTTGTTGGGCAGAAAAACAAGCCATTGTGCATTTCAGAAGAAAATTGCTTGCTTGCTTGCTTGCTTGCTTGCTTGCTTGCTTGCTTGCTTGCTTGCTTGCTTGCTTGCTTGCTTGCTTGCTTGCTCGCTCACTTACTGATTTGAATTTTTTATGCCGCCCTTCTCCTTAGACTCAAGGTGGCTTACAAAATGCTAGCAATAGCACTTTTTAACGGAGCCAGCATATTGCCCCACAATCCGGGTCCTCATTTTAACCACTTCCGAAGGATAGAAGGCTGAGTCAACCTTGAGCCGGTTATGAGATTTGAACCGCTGACCTACAGATCTACAGTCAGCTTTAGTGGCCTGCAATACTGCACTCTAACTGCTGTACCACCTAATGTGAGATATAAACTCAAAAAGTAATTAAACCTCACACTGTTGAAAGATTAGTGACTTTCCAAAGTGGTAACCCAGTAAATAAAGTGCAGTTGTCTCTCTAACTATGTCAGATGCCTTAATTGGCATGTCTATGTAAATTTATTAATTTGCATATCTACATAAATATTTCTGTGGAATACTTCTCCCACGCATTTTCCACCAAAGCTTACCTAGTTGTTTTGCATTTTAATTCTTGCAATCTCTAAAGATTTAGTTGAATCGCTTTGGAGATAAGCCTACAGGAATTAATAAAGTATGTCTCCATAAAACATATTGATTTGAAATGCGCTAGTATTTGGACGATTCCAGTATTATCTTGATTTATATTTGATAAATATTTTGATAATATTTTGATAAATATTGTCAAATTAAGCATTCTTGGGCCAGAGAAGAGCAAAAGGGGGAGGTTGAGGTCTCTTATTTTATTCTGTTTCAAAGGAGCTGTTATTTTCTCTTCTCACCAGAGAATGAAAGGAAGTCACATACAGAAAAATCAAAATGATGCTTGAAATGGAAAATGTGTGTTTTGACTTGGAAGTAATTGCCACAGTGAGCAGAATGGAAATGTCATTGTCCATAAAGAAGGTGATATATTGAAAATGTGCCGCACATAGTTATCTTTCTCAATGTATTTTTCCACTTTCAGCATTATTTTGACGACTTCCTGCCTCTCTGTATTTGTTTTAGCTCCCGGTCTACTGCCTCTTGGTTTTTTTTTTATTATTACTATTATTATGCTTAGACAGGAATTTTGCATTCCTGCTTTTAGTACTCTCCCAAGGGACATTAGTTTACAAAGTAATGAAGAAATATGCAAGATTCTGCTGACTGTGAATGTGAGTGTCAGACCTCTTCATTCTGTATACATAACACCATTGACCCTTGCACATCAGTTTGCCCATGGATGCCACCTTGGGTCCTGCTGGGTTTCCTGCCCACCCTGATTTATATTTATATTTGCAACTTTAAAAAAAACAAACCCCTTAACTTATTAATGTAGGCAACAGAAATTTGGGTTACAGAATACAGAATAACAGAGTTGGAAGGGGTCTTGACAGAGGTGGAAATCAGCAGCCTCTGACCAGTTTTGGAAAACCAGTAGCAGCAATTCTGAGTAGTTCGGAGAACTGGTGTTCTGCCTGACTGGCTCGGCAATGCGTAATAGTCCAGTGAAAAGAAATCAAACACACACGTGCTCTGCTGATCAACAAACTTGTATTAGATAAACAAAAATAGCTGACTCAAAAAACAGTTCTTAATGTACGAAAACAATGCAAGGCTTACTTCAGCCGCATACAAAAAACACAGGGAAAAACAAACAAAGACAACCTGGAATGAGCAAAGACGTTTCAGGAGTCCTTTTGAATCTTTGAAGCAAACAGGAAGTCCCAGAGTTTTCACCTCCCACTTGTCTGACAAAGCTGGGTTGAAAACTCCAACGGCACAGAGATTTCGAAGCAGGAACCACAAAACAACACAGATAAACAGCCACAGTTTGCCTTGGCCCTTGTTCCCTTTTTATCCCTTTAGCCCTCATTAAGGGAACCACACCCAACCCAGGTGCTCCTATAATGATTTGTAATACTCCTTAAAGCGATCCCTTCTTTGCATAGCTCTTCGGCTACGTAGATCAATATATTGATCTGCAGACGAACTGAGCGAGGAAAGACTGTCTGAGGGACTGCAGGCCAAATCCCCTGGGCTGTCTGCTGAATCCTCCTGGCTGTCTGCCACATCTTCCTGGCTGTCAGCCATGCTTTCACATTCACTTTGTGCTGCGTCTCTCCCATCTGTGGGAGCAACGGCTGGCCCAGGCCCAAACACAACAACTGGTAGCAAAAAGTTTGAGTTGTTCAGACAACTGGTAGTGAAAATTTTGAATAGTTTGGAGACTGGTAGCGGAAATTTTGAGTAGTTCAGAGAAATGGTAGCGGAAATTTTGAGTAGTTCGGAGAGTCAACAAATATCACCTCTGACTGGACCTGCCCCTATTTATTTTTTATCTCCTGAGTCCCAGCTGATCGGGAGGCAATGGAGATTTTACAGTAACCTTCTCCTGCCATGCCCACCAAGCCATGACCACGAACCAGTAGTAATTTCTTTTCTGAATCCCACCACTGATTGTTGGCAGTCTTTCAGTGCAACCACTTGCTCAAACAGGAGACACTGTACCATTTTCAGACAAATGGCTGTTTGGTCTCTTCTTAAAAGCCTCCAGTGTTGGAGCACCCACAATGTCTAAAGGCAAACTGTTCCACTGGTTGATTGTTCTTATTATCAGGAAATGTATCCTTAGTTCTTACCCTGTTTTCCCGAAAATAAGACGTACCCCGAAAGTAAGGCATGTCAGAGGTTTTGCAGAATTTAGATTAGATTAGATTAGATTAGATTTATTGGATTTATTTGCCGCCCCTCTCCGCAGACTCGGGGCGGCTCACAACAATGGCAAAAACAATACATAGTGACAAATCTAATATTTACCAATCTAATTACAGTTTTAGGTTAAAAAATTCATAGAAGCAATCCCAATATATATAAAAAACAAGCACACAATCAATCAAACATCAAAACAACATGGGCAACATGCTAATATAAGGCACCCCCGAAAATAAGGCGTAGTCAATTTTACATATGGTACCATTCAAAGCTGTTCATAGCAGTACCGTAATAATGTGGCGTCCCCTGCTGGCCCCTTCCATCGCTTTGTACAATCCAGCTGCTGCTCTCTCACCGCCATTACAGTCTCCACTACAGTGCGTAGACTGTAGTTCCTCTGGTGGCCGGAAGCTGCAATAGCGGGAGTATAAGGTTGTACCAAATAAGTGCCTTGGTTTGTGTGTGTGGATGCCATACTGACAGGTACCATACCATAATCAGTGTACCGTATGGTATACTTTCTTTGGGGGTGTCAGCTTTTCTGCCTGTGAATTTGTCTTATTTGAGAAATATAAGGCACCCCCAAAAAATAAGACGTAGCACAACTTTTGGAGCAAAAATTAATATAAGACAGTGTCTTATTTTCGGGGAAACACTGTAGTTGTTTCTTTCTTTGTTCAATTTCCACCCCTTGTTTCTTGCCTTGCCTTCTGGTACTTTGGAGAATAGGTTGACCTCTTCTTTGTGGCAGCCTCTCAAATACTGGAATACTGCTATCATGTCCTCCTTTTCATTAGAGTAGTCATACTGAATTCCTGAAACTGTTCTTCATATATTTTAACCCCCAGCCCCCTAATCACCTTTGTGGCTCTTCTCTGGACTCTCTTCAGAGTCGCAACATATTTTTTTTTAATATTGTGGTGACCAAAACCAGATGCAGTATTCCAAATGTGGTTTTACCAAAAAAGTGGGTATCACTTTGGTGATCTTGATTCTGTCAAGGTCATGAGAAGTTGAATATAAAATTATAGCATTGTCTATAAAACTTGTGATATGCTATGCACAAGTATTTTGGGGGTGGTGGTGGGGGTATTTGTTCATCCCATGGAGAGAGACAAAGAAATGGTGGATGGTAGAAAGTTTACATGGAAATATACTTCTGATTTGGCTTCTTAGTTGCAAAGTCCATGTCCGACCCATTGTAACCCCATGGAAAACATTCCTCCAGATCTTCCTGTACTCTACCATCCTCTGGAGTCCATTGAATCTCACACCAACTGCTTCAGTGACCCCATCTAGCCACCTCATTCTCTGTCATCCCTTTCTTCTTTTGCCTTCAATCGCTCCCAGCATTAAGCTCTTCTCCAGTGAGTCTTTCCTTCTAATTAGATGGCCAAAGTATTTAAGTTTCATCTTCAGGATCTGGCCTTCTAAAGAGCAGTCAGGAGGACTCTAGGACTGACCAGTTGGATCACCTGGCAATCCAAGGGACTTGCAGGTGTCTTCACCAGTACCATAGTTCAAAGGCCTCAATTCTTTGGTGCTCAACCTTCCTTATGGTTCAACTTTTGCAGCCATACATTGCAACTGGGGTAACCAGTTTAGAAGGTAGAGAGTGCTTATCAAATGCTTTCCAAGCATGTCTGGCTGAAGAAAACCACCTCCTTTTGCCTGAGTAAATCTGCTCAGTGCGAGATACAAGTAGTCCTCGACTTATGAGAGTTCATTTAGCAACTGTTCCAAGTTGCGACAGATCTGAAAAAAGTCACTTATGACTGTTTTTCACACTTACAACCCTGGCCACATGATCAAAATCCAGAGACCTTGGCAACTGACTCATGCATATGACAGGTGCAATGTCCTGGGGTTGTGTGATTCCCCTTTTGTGACCTGACAAGCAAATTCAATGGGGAAGCCAGATTCGCTTAATAATTGTGTTACTAACTTACCAATTGCAATGATTCAACTGTGGCAACAAAGGTCATAAAATGGGGCAAAATTAATTTATGAAGAGTCTCACTTAGCAACAGAAATGCCAGGCTCAATTGTGGTAATAAGTTAAGGACTACCTCTATTCGGTCCTGTAGGTGACAGGCCTTAGCAGCTGGTCAGCAGAGAGTCTGAAATTAGCAAAATCCCTCTTTTGTTTAAAAATAATGATCCTGCAAGATGTGGAAAGCTCTCTTTTGAAATACCAATGAGGGATGTCACCAGCAGCCAATATGATAGATCTAGGTTTGGTTTGGTTTTTTAGAAATAACTTTCTGATTTAGCTGAGAAAAGGAAACATGTAAATGTTGATGTCACTAGACAGGTCTTTATTAGTGTTGCATCTGAAGTGGCTCAAGAGAACTCTTTCAGCAAAGAGCTGACAGTCATTTACACCCAATAAATTAGCTCGATAAATGGATTTGCCTGTTTGTGTCATAAACTAGAGAGCTATTTAATGGGTCCTGATTGGATTTTATTTTCCTAGTGTTGGGTTTCTACACCCTCCCCTCCAACTGAAGATGATGACATTCCATAAACGGGTTATTGTTCTTCTATAAATTACCATATTTTTTGGAGCATAAAACACACAATTTTTCTCCATAAAAGAGGCTGATAAATTGGGTGTGTCTTATATTCTGAATGTAGCTTTTTTTCCAGCCCTAACTAGCTGCTAACGATCTTCCCAGCTCTTACCTTGCAGGCTCTTTCGTTGTTTCTCTCTGTGAAGAATGTTTTCCAAGCCCTAAGGTTCTTTTCATTGCTCTAACTTACTCTGAATAAGTTTCTTTCCAGCCCGAACCAGGTGCTAATGATATTCCCAGCTCTTACCCGCTTGCAAGCTTTTTCATTGTTACTCTCTGCAAAGAATGTTTTCAAAGCCCTAAGGTTTTTGGTTTTTTTGCATTGCTCTACTTGCGACAAATGTTTCTTTCCAGGTGCTAGTGATGTTCCCGACTTGCAAGCTCTTTCATTGTTACTCTCTCTGAATATGTTTTTTTTTAAAAGCCCTAACTAGGGAATAAAATAATGTGCTGAAGCTGACCATACTAAGGATGCTAGAGAGATGAATACCTAGTAAGCAGATTCTTTTCCCTATGTCCCTCCCCAAAAAACTAAGGTGCATCTTATACTCCGAAAAAATACAATATGATGTGAAAATATCAAAATACCCTCGCAATGAATGTGATTCAGGTAGCTCTGAGGAGGTCTGTCTGTCTGTCTGTCCATCCATCTGTCTTTCCTCCAGGTCCCTCCTAATTCTAAGCCTCATCACATTCTCAAACATCTTTCTTAGAGCTGTATGGATTGCTCAGATTCTCAACCTTGTTTCTGTTCTGACACAGCTGCCCAAACATGACAAACCCTCTGTATTTAAATCAATGACTCCTTTATTAGGAGCATCAGCCGCTCCAGCAAAAAGTTCATCTCTCAATGCTGGCTAACAAGTTTGACCAGCCAGAAGATGAATAATTGTCTACCACATCTATTCATCTCCGACCCCTGCTTTTAATCTCCAAAGCTAGGATGGGGTTCCATTAGCATCAGTGGCTCTTCCAACCCAAGGACCAGCCCATAGATTTCCACTGTCCTCCTTTCCTCTGCCTTCTACGCAGCCGCGCATCAGACACTGGGGCCAGCTGCTCCTCCTTTTCCTCATCAGTCACTTCCAGACCGGGAGGCTGTTGACTCTCCATCTGAAGACTGATGGACAGCCCAGGCTCCACCTCTGTCTGTCTGTCTCTCTCTCTGACAGCTCCATTCCCTCTTCCCCTTCCAAGCTCTCAGGTTGCCTTGATGCTGACTCCCATGCCGCCTCCACATCTGATGCTGGACAGGTCACAACACTTTCCTAGAGCTGTCTGGATAGCTCATATTATTTTTAAGATTATAAATCTCACCCAATTGCAATTTGCTTTTTGGAAAATGTTGCTTAGTCTTGCACTAGATTAAATATCTCTGATGCAAATTATTTTGAAAAGGAAAGATGTGAAGATCAACACTACAGACTTCTCAAGATAGGTAGTTCAACCCAAAATGTGTCCAAAATATAAGTATTTGAGTCTGTGGTTCCTTAAATGAGAAATCTTGCTTAATTTGTTCTGTGATCAATTTCTTTGTTTTCTTGGTCTTCCATGGTATTTGCTGACATTTATTCCAGTACCAATGTTCAAAACAATTCTTTTTTCTATCCGGCTTCTGCAAGGTCAAATGTTTGCTTCCATAGAGAATCACTATCTGTATTAGTGTCATATTTGCAGCTAAGCCAGGGGGTTGTAACGTTCTCTCTATCTCAAAAGCTTTCATTGTCATAGGTAGTCTTCATCTTACAACCATTCATTTATTATGAATGAAGGTAAATATACATACAGGATAATGTTGCCAGATCCAATCTGGGTTGATCATGGGAATCAGAGATTTAGTTTTTCAAGATTTTTTGGGATTGTGCTGGAGTCCATCCTCAGGGAATTTCTCTGTCTCTTTTAATGTTTTATTTGTTTTATTTATATAACATTCAATTTTCATCAAACAGTGTGTATTTTGGGTACAATTAGGTTTAGATAGTCAAGTTTTATATTTTCATTATATTTAGTCATCACCATCATATTAATAATATAATAACATTATAATATGATAGTCTTAATACTTAACATTTAACATCATCTTTTTTAACGACTCTCCTCTATATCATTTCCTCCATTTATAGCTCCTCCCTTCTGACTTCTATTTCTATTATGTAGCCATTGATAGAATGTGTCCCATATCAAAAAAATATTCAGTCTCTTCTTTATCCTTAACAGCAATTACATTCCTCTCATATGGCATCTCATCACTTTTCCATTGTTGTGCAAATACAATTCTAGTTGCCATTAGTACATGCAGAATCAAGTATGCAGTGTTTTTATCATATTTTTAACAAAGGGCATTCTCTGATTTCATGTCTACATGTTGTTTTATTATTTTTTTCCAGCCATATGTGTATATTTGTCCAATATTTTCTTGCTCTTGGGCATGTCCACCACATGTGATAATATGAACCAGATGCTCTCTTCTTCTATGACTGTCACATTCCAGTAAAGAGAAGTTCCCTAAGGATTGGCTCAGCACAAGTCCAAAAGCTTGGAAGACTAAACCTCTAATAACCAAGACGGGTTGGATCCTGCAACATACCTTTATTGGCCATTTAGAGTTGCAACAATGCTGAAAAAGTTACTGAGGATCAATTTTCATACTTATTATGTGTGTTGCAGCATCCCCACAGTCATGTGATCAGACTTGGGATACTTTGCAGCTGACATTTGGCAGCCAACATATTTGCAATGGTTGCAACATCCTTAGGTCCTGCAATTGTCATTTGCAACTTTCTCAGGCAGCTTCTGACAAGCAGTCAATTGTGGGAAGCCAGATACACTTAACAACTGGATGATTCATTCAACAGCTTCAGTGATTTGCTTAACAACTATGGCAAAGAGGTCATGAGATTGGGCATGATTCACTTAGCAATTGTCTTATTGAACAGGAAGTTGTCAAAATAATGCTCAAAGTGGAAAATTTTCATTCTGTTTAAGTTAAAGACTTACCTGTTTCCTGCCATGAAAACAATTCCATTCTGACTTTGTTTTTCAAATGTCCTGAGTGCTAAACTTAGCTCCTATAATCTATATGATATTCTGAATATACAGTAAGTATGCATTTCCAATTTATTTCAGTTTAATTTCCTGATGTTTTAGATGTCAATGTGTACTTGATTGTTTTCATCTTTAGTTGTGCTGTTTGTGCTTCTTAATTTCTGTTTTCTGACTATAGTTCTGTCCTTGCCACCTTGGGGTTGGTTTGTGTATGTGTGTGTGTGTGTCAATATCAGCAACAAGACAACCCAACTTTTTAAATATAATCTAGCCATGTTATAAACACCAGTCATAGTCTGCAAAATCCTCAGGTCATCTCAGTAGGATGTTGTATGTACTTATATTATTTTGGCTGAATGGGCAGACTTGCACAAATGAAATGTCTGCATGATTGACAGTCATTTGCAGAGTGCTTGGCTCAAACAATCTTTACAGTGTGTTACTGCAGAACTAGAAATTCAGGGCCGACTGTATAATTGGTACAGTGAGACTGCTGTTTTCAGGCCATGAAAAATCTGCAGGAGATGGAGGTGAGGGCAATGTAATCCTTCAGACTTTCTATCAAAATTTGCTTGGGAAGTTGTGGACATAAGAGCGTAGCAAAACTTTGCAAACAGACACAGTGTGCAATTCTGGGAAAAGACTCTGGAGCAGTTAATAGGAATTAAATCTAAAGTGCTAAATGGCCTCCATAACAACTTTTTAGAGATCAGACCAATGATTGACTTGAAAACTGGCACTTCAGGGTTATGTTTAATCTTGGTGGGCCGCTCTGGGCATGGCCACTGTGGGCGTGACCAGATCAAAGTTTGTTTTTTTTTGCTAGCACTCTGCCAGTGAAATGGAGATCAGGAGGGGTGTGGGCAGCTTTCCTAAGCTCTGTTTTGCATTGTGACAGCCTTCTGTAGCACTCTACCAGCAAAAACAGAGCTCGGGAGGGGCACAGATGGCAACAGAGCTTTGTTTTCAGCTCATCCACCAGCTCCAAAACACTGCCAATGAAAATGGAGCGTGGGAGTGCCAGGCCAAAGCACTGTGGGCTGGTTCTTCCAGAGCTGCCCCACAGGTCATATCTAAACACCCCCCTGGGATGGATCTGTGCTCTGGTTGAGTTTGACATCCCTGCTCTACATCTATCACTACCACTCTTCTTTGGTCCTTGTCTACTCCTGCAATATTTGTTAGATATGCTATGTGTATCTCTCTCTCTCTCTCTCTCTCTCTCTCTCTCTCTCTCTCTCTCTCTCTCTCTCTGTGTGTGTGTATTTGTACATATGGGGTCAACTGATGGCAAATCACAACAAGTCACAACTGTCTCCATCTTGGTTTGTGCATTAACCTAAGACATAGTGGCATCTTTCTCTTTGAGGTAACCTGGTATTTGATCCCAAACTTGAGGAAATTGATCTTCCCCATTATTCATTTCACAATCATCAACAAAATGCCAATGCTGAGTCCCTAAGAAGAACATTAGACAATTCCTTCGACTTATACTCTCCTATTAGCAGCTTGATTCCTTCTGCTGATCTAAACCCATCAGCACTGTTCCCTCTAAGGTGCGCAGCTGCGCACCCAACAACAAACTGCCGCACAGTGTTTTCCAATGCTGTGCAGTGGAGCTGAGCACCATTACTCCCCACCCGATGGCTGCAATCCAGACGTTCTGCCGGCTGTTGCGCTCTGACCAGCTTCAGCCAGCTGAGAGTGAGTGCAGCCACGGTGCCCAATCCAGATGTTCTGCCGGCTGTTGCGCTCTGACCAGCTTCAGCCAGCTGAGAGTGAGTGCAGCCGCCTGGAGCCCGTTCTCCTCTCTTCCTTCGCTTTACTGACTTTCTCACACTCACATTCCGACTGCCGGCTTAGGCTCAGCCCACACCCTGCCAAACGCCGCCTTGCTCGAGTGCAGAGGGCCCCCCACCTCCACCCCTTGGCCAGGCTCAGCCGCTCAGACATTATTCTTTTCTCCCCACACTGAAAAAAAAAATACAGGGAACATTGCACATCAGTGTAGTTTTCTTGACAATAGTTCAAAAGTGCTTTGTCACTGCCTTCTTCTGAGATGGTTTTTTACTTCCCAGTCTGATCTAGAACCATTGGATTTTGTGATAATTTGCCATAGAAATACTAATTAGGTCTGACCTTGATTAAACTTTCTGAGAGCAGCTAAGATCAATTACTCTTCCTTCCATTCCATTGCTATGTCTGATGTTGGACATAACATATGAATCTGGCTCAATTTATCCAGATGAGCATGGTTCCCAGTGAGAAGAAACTAGATGAGAATACACACAGAGAGACACACACACCACACACATTAACAGAGTTGGAAGCAACCTTGTAGGTCATCTAGTCCAGCCTCCCACCTAAACAGAAGACCCTACACCATTTCTAACAGATGGCACTCCAGTGTTTTCCCGAAAGCCTCCACTGATGAAGCTCCCACAACTTCTGAAGGCAACTTCTGTACCATGGGTTGATGGTGCTCACTGTCAGAAAATCTCTCCTTCTTTCCAGGTTGAATCTCTCCTTGTTCTGTTCCCATCCATTATTCCTTGGGTGCTTTGGAAAATAGCTTGAACCCCTCCTCTCTGTGGCAGTCCCCAAAATATTGGAAGACTGCTATCTGTCAATGTTCCAAATAGCATCTGAGAAATAAAGCTGAGTCCAAGGCTTGGCCTTCTTCAAAGTTGCAATTTATTAACAGACCCACGTTAGCATAATTGGAGAAACCCGAATCTCCACCAGGTTAGAGTTCATTCCTTGCATCTCCTCCTACAAGCCCATTACATGAACCATACATCTTCTACCAGCGTATCCTGCAACTCCCAGCAGCTTCCGGCCAAATGAACAAAGGCTGACCTTGAGAACCGAAAAAGAATGTGTCATGGCATTCAGCCACCCTCCCCTCCCCAGGTTCCCCCAGCACAAAAGATTCTAAAGCATTTAAATGTGGCAGGCCAGAGACTTCATTAAATATGGCTTTGGCCTGACATTATCATGTCTCCCACGGTCCTTCTCTTTGGATCCTTCTCTGTATTTATTTATTTATTGGATTTGTATGCCGCCCCTCTCCGTATTCTTAAGATAACCATGAATGTTCTTTTGTTTTTGAGGTTCGGCAGCATAATGTGCAGGGAAACTTTGACAAACCCTTCAGTTAGTACCTTTCCACAAGTTTTGACAGCAACATATTCTTCCTTCAGAGGTGAATGCACAGCCTGTGTTTTCCCTCACATCACTGGCAGGTTGATCCAAAGAAAAGATAAATGTAGCCTGAAAAATAACACATACAAAAAAGAAGGCATATGTTGGAAATGCTTTATCTTTGCAGAGCCACGGGTTTCTGAAGACGTGTAACACCTTTTCACAGCTGGACAAGTACTAATAGCAAAATGTACTTTCAAACTTGAGTGCCTTTGTAGAGATGGCAGAGGTTATGTGTGTACTTTATTTTAGAAGGGTTAATATCATTGGGGAGACTTTTCTCCTGCCTCCCTAATAATACTCAAATGAGGCTTTCGGTTAGCCTGGGTAGTGTGGGAATTCGCACAGAGAAGATACAGATATTGCATTTTGAATTGGCATTATGTGATGTGTGAGTGCCACTTTTGTGGGTTGCATAATGCATGTATTATGGTGAGCACCAACAAACTCTTGCACATATTTGGGTATTAGAAAAAATGAAGCCTTTTTGGAAACTTGACTGACCCCTCTTATCAGTTGAGTTTGGTTGCAGCTCCCTGCATATTTTTTGAATAATTTCAATTAGTACCTGGAAAATACTTGTCTTCCAATCTTTGTTCATCATGGAATTCAATGTATACTTTATAAGAATCCTTGCAGCTTTCCACATTGACTTTTGGGCTTTCATAAGGGCTTGAGGTCTTTCTTTGGGTTGAGACTGGGCCCCATGTGTGTGATGGAGCCAGTCTACTGGTTATGTTGAATTGATATTGTTACATTTTTGTCAGCTGCTATATGTTTGATGGAGGGAGAGAGAGAGAGAGAGAGAGAATACATAATGATGATGAAGATAGATAGATAGATAGATAGATAGATAGATAGATAGATAGATAGATAGATAGATAGGCAGGCAGGCAGGCAGGCAGGCAGGCAGGCAGGCAGGCAGGCAGGCAGGCAGGCAGGCAGGCAGGCAGGCAGGCAGGCAGGCAGGCAGGCAGACGTCTGTATGTGTTTAATCTTCATTATCAAAGCCATATACTTGAGATGGGAGGGAGAGATGAGGAGTGGAATGGAGAGGAGGAAGGGACCAATTGTACATCCATTTCTTCTCTTCCTAGCAGATGAACCAAGGAATTTTTATCCTTACATCTCTTTTCCACTAAGTCTAAATGTTCATGGTGGCAAGATAGAGGTATACATTTTCCATTTTCAGCTTTCCTTGTAGATGTTTCCCATTCCTACTAAGTGTAAAATTATATTTAATACAAATTGATGTCCCTTGAAATTATCATAAATTAGTTGTAAACATAGCTTTTGGGTCCAAAGCATATTAATTTTTCCTAGTATTATACTTACTGGCCACTTAACATGCTTAGTAAGAAATACGTATTTACTAAATCTGGAAGGAAATGTATACCTTGTGGGTCCGCCCTGTTGGACCTGGTGGTTCCACCTACGGAAGGATAAATGGTAAAGCAATACTTAAACGAGTTGAAAAAGATTAAATTATTATTTTTTGAATGTTTAATTTATTATTGATAAATATTAGAATTTGAAATTAACTGCAACATGCAATATACCAGAACATGGAATGTTAATTCAAAAAGAGATAATTCAAAAAGAAATGATAATTTCAAGGGACATCAATTTGTATTAAATATAATTTTACACTTAGTAGGAATGGGAAACATCTACAAGGAAAGCTGAAAATGGAAAATGTATACCTCTATCTTGCCGCCACGAACATTTAGACTTAGTGGAAAAGAGATGTGAGTATAAAAATTCCTTGGTTCATCTGCTAGGAAGAGAAGGAATGCAATATAACCAAGGTAACTCCAGTAAGTGACTGTGTCCCAAGGACATTGTTTAATTGGTATTCAACTGATAGGGTACTTTCTCTTGGCTGGGTTCATACATCAAAGTATGTTTTGGCTTGCTTTATCCATAATTAGTGAAATAGATCATGATGAATGGGTTTACATGTCATCCTAAACCATAAACAATGGTTTACAAATTGCAGTAATTAGGTTTACATGTTATGTGATGATAAAACAAAGCAAGCTACATATTGTATGTGAGTCCATGAATTAGCTTTTTTTTCATTCTTAGTTGGTCCACAAGAAAAAGCATGAGTTGGTTAAAATGGGGGAAAATTAGAAAGTGGGTTTCTATTGATTCAGTCTTGACTTTTGTTTTCATTTTTAGCAACCACATCACATTACAGATCTATATTTGACTTGTAATTGACTACTCTTTTAAAAAAAATTCACAGCACTTTTGTGAATCCAAGTGCTTTACTTGTATTTAATTTATATTTCCTAAGTCGAGATTTTACCTTTGTCTGTTAAATTTCATCTGATGCTTTCAGCCTGTTTCTCTACTTGATCAAAGTAATTGAGACATTTGTCTCTGTCTTCTTGGATATTAACTGTTCAGCTCAACTATGTGTTTGTCTTTGCTTACTGAAGTGTGACAATATCTACAGTATTTTATTGAACTTTATGCAAATGTTGATTTATGTTAGTTTTCCTAGTCTACTTGTTAAGTGGAAATATTCAACTATGCTTGACAAGGTTTAATTTCCTATCCTTGCTTGTAAAGTTGTTTTAGTATAATATAAACCTCTGGTATAATTTGGCATGAGTTTATAGTACGTGGTCGGTCACATTTGTTAGGTTGATGGCAAAATATCCCAGTTGTTCATTTTCTCAGTTGTATGATTGCATTGAAGCTGAACTGATGAGGCAAAACCTTTTCCCATGATACCTATTCTGGATAATATTATCCTAGGAGAAATCTCCCTGTATACAACATCTGATTTTGATCTGGGGTGAAGCTTAGGCCAAACACTTGGATTTAAGTCTGTAAGAAGAACTGCTTCATTAAGGCTGCCTGGTCACTCAGGTTGATAATTTTTTAACTTCCTATTTTGTGCCTTGTTTTCTTCCAAACAGCATAGGGCCTGTTGCTCTTTATCTAAAGCAGGGGTATCAAACCCAGTGTCATTGAGGGCTGCATCAGGGTTGTGGCTGACCTCAGGGTGGACAACTGGGTAGGCATGGCCAACTGGGTGGACATGGCCAACAGGAGGTGTGTCCAATTGGGTGGGCATGGGCAATTCCACACCACTCCCAAAACTGCTGACATGTTTTCTCTTTGCATTGGGTAGACCAGGCCAAAGCTATGTTGACTTGGTCTTTCTTCTTCACATTGGGTAAACCAGGACAGCCTCATGGACCAGATCCCACCATATCTGGCCTGGAGATCTGGCCTACAGCCTTGAGTTTGACATCCCTGATATAAAGGTAAAGGTTTGTCCTGTCCAGTCATGTTCAACTCTATGAGATGGTATTTATCTCCATTTTCTAGCTGAGGGAGTCAGCATTGTATGAAGACACTTCCCTAGTCATGTGGTCCAGTGCTTAAAATGCAGTACAGTAGGCTAACTCGGCCCACAATGTGGAGTTTGATCCTCAAAATCCTTCCATCCTTCAAACTGAGTAAAATGAGGGTCCAGAATTTTTGGGGGGAAGGGAGGATGGTATGCTGATGTTATATAGCGCTCAGAGAGTGTTGTGGAAGCATTGTGGAACAGTGTGTAAGTCTATGTGCTATTTCTTACTGCTATGTGGTCAGCTTGGCTATATGCCAAGGTGCACTGAATGCGGCCCCGACCTTTTGGAACCAACTCCCCCAGATATCAGAGTTGCCCCCACCCTCCTAGCCTTTCGTAAGCTCCTTAAAACCCACCTCTGTCGTCAGGCATGGGGGAATTGACATGTTCCCTCCCCCTAGGCTTATAAAATTTATGCATGGTACGCTAGTGTGTATGATTGGTTTTAATTTGTGGTGTTTTTTAAATGAACTTAAATATTAGATTTGTTTTACATTGTATTGTTATTGCTGTGAGCCGCCCCGAGTCTGCGGAGAGGGGCAGCATACAAATCTGACTTAAACTTAAACTTAAACTTCACACCAAAGTGATGAACCTATTTATCTACTTCTTACTTCCGGCTGATGCAGTGGCACTGTCAGACGTGAAGACGCGACTCTGCAAACTCATGCCAAATTCCTTTGTTAGAGAGTTCCACCCTGTTGAGTGGAATAGACATTGTACTCCTACAACCCTGGGAAAAACACTGATAAGACAGAGGAGAAAAAGGAAATAAATGATACCCGGAGGACTATCTACTTATACTTATCCATCTCATAACTACTGGAGCTCCAATGGTGAGAACATGAAAGACATTTTAACAAAGTGGATCTCAAATACTAAGAGTTATGAATGAACTTAGAGACTGGATTTTAAGAGACATTTGGAAATCTTCCTGGACTACTCAAATAGAATTAGTTGACTAATTATGAGAAATAAAGAACTATAATATCTCAGAGAACGCCTTTTGCTGCACAAATCCCAGTGGCCGATTAGGTCCTACAGAGTTGGCCTTCTCCGGGTCCCATCAATCAAACAATGTCGGCTGGTGGGACCCATGGGAAGAGCCTTCTCTGTGGCGGCCCCGGCCCTCTGGAATCAACTCCCTCCAGAGATTTGACAGAAGATGTTTACCGCTAATTACCATATTTTCCGGAGTATAAGATGCACCAGAATATAATATAATAATATAATATATTTTGGGGGAGGAAAATAGGGAAAAGAATCTGCTTAGCAGGTATTCATCTGGCTAACGTCCTTAGTCTGGTCAGCTTCAGCACATTATTTTATTCCCTGGTTAAGGGCTTAAAAATTATTCTGAGAGAGTAACAATGAAAGAGCTTGCAAGCCAGTGAGAGCTGGAAACATTATTAGCACCTGGAAAGAAACAATCTGAGCAATGGACTGTTGAGTGGAGCAATGGAAAAACCCTGCAAAGACTTACGGCTTGGAAAACCTTCTTCACATGTAACAATGAAAGAACTTGGGTACATTAATAGCACCTGATTAGGGCTGGAAAGAAATATCTGGAGCAAGTAAAGCAATGGAAAAAAAACCCCTACAAAAACAGGGCTTGGAATCCATTTTGGGCGGAGAGTAACTATGAAAGAGCTTGCAATCCGATAAGAGCTGGGAACATCGTTAGTACCTGGTTAGGGCTGGAAAGAAACATTTAGAGCAAATAGAGAATGAAAAAAAAATCAAAGACAGGATTTGGAAAACATTCTTTGCAGAAAGTAACACTGGAAGAGCTTGCAAGACTATAAGAGCTGGGAACATCGTTTGCACCTGGTTAAGGCTGGAAAGAAACTTACTCAGAGCAAGTTAGAGCAATGAAAAAACTCTGCAAAGACTTAGGACTTGGAAAACATTTTTTGCAGAGAGAAACAATGAAAGAGCTTGCAATGTAAGAGCTGGGAAGATCGTTAGCAGCTAGTTATGGCTGAAAAAAAGCTACATTCAGAATATAAGACAAACCCAAATTATCAGCCTCTTTTAGGGAGGAAAAAGGTATGTCTTATACACTGAAAAATATGGTATACTACCTGTCATGGTTACATTGATAGGTACTGCTATGCGTTGGAGAGACAGGTGGTTATTGTGAGAAGGATTCTAACCTTAAAACTAACCTTTGGAAAGGGCCTAAAAGGCTCTTTCTAATTCCTCCCATTGTTATATTTTTAATTTCTCAAATTAGATGACTAGCATTTTAATAAAGACAGAGCATAAATATAAATATTCTGTGCTGCTTTATGCATTTGTGGATTGTGTTTGTTAAACTATAGTGAAATGCGGCAGTTGTCCAGAACTCGTAAATGTAATTGACTTAAGTAGTTTCTGCCAATTTGATTTGGACAGTGTGGGAAAAAAGAAAAAACAACATTTGCTGGAATTTTGCAAGACTTTCACCACTGATTAACCGTTTACCAAGGCAGAGTCCTCCAATCTTTGGTGTATGTCTGGTTTCTCATGAACCACACTAAATTATAATCTGGCATAGTATGTTGTGCACCACAGCTGTAAATCATAATTTATGCTTTGAATTCATGTGTGAACCGGGACACTGTGGCTTGTTCAACAAACCAATGAGAACAAACCCTCATTTGGTTTGCAGCTGCCTTCGAAGCATGTCATGTAATCTGCTCACAGTTTTATTGTTTAGTTGTTCTTGTTCAAAGGCGTGTTGTTTTCTGTGTTTATTGTTTGATTATTTTCATATGTTGCCAAGAGTCACACTGTTTGAATTGGGTGGCACAGTGAATCCCCTGAATAAATAAGTAAGTTGGAAGGTAGCAGGCTTATGTAGTTGAGTTTCAACTCTTGTCCTCATTTTTAACTACATTGGGTCTCCATGGAGCATTACAAATGGATTTTTGTTGTTACTAGTCAAAATGTTATTCCTTTTAACACAGTGTTTTCTATAATCAGTGGTTCAGAAGCATCTCTTATTGGGTTTTTCCAAGTCCTATTTAATAGACCAGGAACTGAATTTGGTTGTTTTGCTGTTGTTGTTGTTTCCATGCCCAACATATAATCAACCTTTGAGCAAGGCCTGGATCAGCTAATACACAGGTAGTCTTCAACTTATAACAGTTCATTTAGTGACTGTTCAACGTTACAAAGGCACTGGAAAATGTGATTTATAACATTTTTCACACCTATGACCATTGTAACATCCATATGGTCATGTGGTCGTCACCAAGAGTCCATCAGGAGATGGGTGGTTTATAAATCGATTAGATTAGGTTAGGTTAGGTTAGGTTAGGTTTCCTATTTGTGATAGTTGCTGTGTCCCAAGATCATGTCATCTGTTTTTGTGACCTTCTGATAAGCAAAGAGTCCTTGGAGAGGGGTGGCATATAAATCCAAATAAATGAAGGAAGGAAGGAAGGAAGGAAAGAGAGAGAGAGAGAGAGAGAGAGAAAGAAAGAAAGAAAGAAAGTCCATGGGGAAGACAAATTCTCTCAACAACCATGTTAGTAAGGTAAAGGCTGCTGTGATTCACTTAACAACTGTGAAAGTGAAAGAAAGCTTGTAAAATGGGACAATATTTGCTTAACAATTATTTCAGTTAGCAATAATAATGTGGGTCTCAATTATAGTCGTAAGTTGAGGAGTACCAATAACAAAGACTGTGAGTTGGAAGGGGTCTTGGAGGTCTTCTAGTCCAACCCTTCATTTCAGACAAATGATTGTCCAATCTCTTCTTTAAAACTTCCAGTGTTGGACCATTCACAACCTCTGAAAGCAGCTGTTCTATTGATTAATTGTTCTGTCAGGAAATTTCTCCTTATTTCTAAGTTGGTTCTTTCCTTAATTATTTTCACCCATTGCTTCTTGTCCTGCCCTCAGAGGCTTTGGAGAATAGTTTTGACTCCCTCTTTTTTGTGGCAACCTCTGAGATATTGGAAGACTGCTATCCTGTCTCCCCTGGTCCTTCTTTTAATTAAACTAGACATACCCAGTTCCTGCAATTGTTCTTCATATGTTTTAGCCTCCAGTCTCCTGTAGTTAGCAACCTAAAGATATTCTAACTCAAATCTCTTTTTAGATGTTTATTGTAATTTCATACTAGCTTATATTTTCATTAAATTATCAAATGCTTTACACAATTTGCAATAATTCTTCTGCCTCCAGAAGATTGAGTTAAAATTGTTTACGTAGAGAAGAAACAATTCTTATTTTTATTTCAAGAAAAGTTCCAGATTCTTTCTTAGATGGTTATTGTAGGATGGAAAAGACCAGGACCGAACATATTTCTCCCTGCTGAACTCAGCCTTCACCTCTAAGATATCATTAATTTAAAATCCATCATCTTTCATTCTGAAGTCTAGCTCTGTCAGAAGTCTTGTGGCGAATTTGAAGATGCTGGTTTATAATGCTGCTTTTTGCAGCCTGCTGACATTTTTCTTCTTTTAGAGCCAATGTTCCATAAAATTGAAGTTTTCCATAAAATCTTAATACAGTACATGATTTTTTTCCTTCTTTGGTTTTTCAGAAAGCTTCTCTAGGAGATACAGAATGACATGGTTTTGGAGCCCTGTAGAAAAGAGGTGCTACTAGTATGTATTGTAGTTCACAATTACTTGAGGGAAGAAATGTGATTTAATGAAGAAGAGGGAGTATTTATACAATATATATATATATATATTGTGTGTGTGCAATGATGGGCTCCTACGGGTACAGTTATGTACGCAGAACCGGTTAAAAAAAATTTGGTCAGGTACGCAGAACCGGTTAAAAAAAAATTGAATTTTTTTCTTTCCCCCCCCCCCCCTTCTGGGTTCTGGGTATGTTTTTCCTGTCGCAGTAAATGAGGTTGAATGTGTATAATTTTAGAAGAGCTGTGCGTGCGTGTGTGTATGTACATACAGATACATTTTATATAGTAGATAGTGTAGTATATTTTGGATGTTCAGTAACAGTAAATAGATAGGGAAATTGTATCTCTTTGAGGCGAGGAGAGGCAGGCACCCTAACCCAAACCCTTGACGTGACTGATTTCAAGTTGGCCACCTTTAAGCCAGTCACATGACATTTAAGCCACCCCTGGCCACATGATTGTCAAGCCATTCCTACATGGTCACATGATGGGCAAGCCACACCCACAAAATAAGTCATGCCCACAGCATGGTAGTAAATTTTTTTGAAGCCCTTCACTGACAAAGACCAAGATAATATAATGGCACATTTTTCATGATAAAAAAGGAACTTGAGCTGATACTATCTCAGTTAATATGTATGAAAGTTGCTGAAACTTTCATATAAATACTATACCAGATAGAGAGGGCAGGAAAATTGACATCTTTTCTCAGACTCAGTATATGATATCATATCATAGCATATCATGGAAATGCTTAAAATGTCTCTTGAGATGCGAAAATATTGTGGTTATTGACTTATCAATGTATGCATTTTCTACAACACAACTAAGAAACCTGAACTAATAGCTCTTGTTCAGTATGGTTGGAGCTGATTGTTTTGTACCAAATACAGAATAGCAGAGTTGGAAGTGACATTAATGGTCTTCTAGTCCAGTGATGGCGAACCTTTTTTTCCTCGGGTGCCAAAACAGCATGCATGCATGCTATCATGCATGTGTGAGTGCCCACATCCATAATTCATTGCCTGGGGAGGGCGAAAACAGCTTCCCCCACCCCCTGGAGGCCGGAAATGGCCTGTTTCCCAACTTCTCGTGGGCCGAGTAGGCTCATGTTTCACCTTCCCCAGGCTCCAAAGGCTTACCTAGAGCTGAAGGAGGGTAAAAAGGCACATTGGAGCTGAGCTAGGGCAATGGCTCACATGCCAGCAGATATGGCTCCGTGTGCCACCTGTGGCAGCCATGCGATCACTGTTCTAGTCCAACCCTTTGTTTCAGGAGGAGGCCCTGGTCAACTGGCTGTCTAATTTCTTCTTAAAAACCTCCAGCAATGGAACACCCACAACTTTTGGAATCAATCTATTCCATTGATTAATTGTTCTAATTGTGTCTTAGTATTTAAATGCTAGGGTTGGATCTCTCTTTAATGAGCTCTGTCCATTATTTCTTCTCTTGTCCTCTGGAGCCTGGGAAGGTCATTTTCATCCACCCAGAGGTTCAAGAAAAGCCTCTGGAATCCAGGGAAGGCAAAGAGCCTGCCCCCATGGTGCAAGAGGCCGGCCAGGCCACGCCCACCATTACCACACCTACTCAGCACCCGCGCAGTGAACCCCTTGCTAAAATTTTTGAAGCCCACCCCTGGGCATAACCCTTGATCTCCAAGCTGCATCAAGGAATTGCTTGTATATGGAATTGCAGTTAAAATAGAAGGAGGCAGGTTTATTCCAAATATGTATTTTGCTTTATTTTGCTTGACAAAATAAAGGATGACTTCAAAGGCATATCCTCCAGTTAATATTGTGATCTAAACCATGGTGATGACATTTCAACTTGTATCTTCTTTCAGGATTCTTGCAGCAACACAAATAAGACAATAAATGTCTATCCAAATATTGTTTACCTTTAAGACCTGCTTGGTTTTAATCAGTATTTCTACCGTGTCATCTACATCTCCAAGGACAGCTTGACATTTTAAAGAGGAAGTTAATAGTAAGGGGAAAGGATTTTATCAGTTGGTAAGGCCATTGTAACCTCTATGGATGTTTTGAAGCAGCAAGCAGGCAGTAGGAGAGGAGAATATTTGTAGCTCGGGGTTGAAATGAAGGGTGCTTGGTGATTTTCTTGCAGAGGTTTCATTTCCCAAATTGGGTAACATCAGGGGTGAAATGCTCCTGGTTCGCTCGTGAATGTCAGTCATTGGAGAGCCAGTCGCAAAGGGAGCACAAGACCCTGCCCACTTGACCGGACGCTGCCATTTGGGTTCTTTTGCCTTCTGCGCATACACAGAATGCTTTATGCATGCACAGAGGGCAAAAGAACCCAAATGGTGCCGTCTGGGCAGGTGGGCAGAGCCTTGTTATTGAAACAGATGTCCATGTGCCGCCTCTATGTTGGTTGAGGCAGGCAGGGTTCCCTTGGGTACCATGTGTTGGAGGTCAAGGGAAAGGGAGGGTCTTGCCTTCTCTTTCTGCTCAAGATCCCCATGGACAATTGGGGGGGCACTGTGTGACACAGATTGCTGGACACAATGGGCTTTAGCCTGAGTCAGCAGGGCTCTTCTTATATTCTTACGTTCCTTCCTTCCTTCCTTCCTTCCTTCCTTCCTTCCTTCCTTCCTTCCTTTCTTCCCTTATTGAAACAGATGTCCAAGTGCCGCCTCTATGTTGGTTGAGGCAGGCAGGGTTCCCTTGGGTACCATGTGTTGGAGGTCAAGGGAAAGGGAGGGTCTTGCCTTCTCTTTCTGCTCAAGATCCCCATGGACAATTGGGGGGGCACTGTGTGACACAGAATGCTGGACACAATGGGCTTTAGCCTGAGTCAGCAGGGCTCTTCTTATATTCTTACGTTCCTTCCTTCCTTCCTTCCTTCCTTCCTTCCTTCCTTCCTTCCTTTCTTCCCTTATTGAAACAGATGTCCAAGTGCCGCCTCTATGTTGGTTGAGGCAGGCAAGATTCCCTTGGGTACCATGTGTTGGGGGTCAAGGGAAAGGGAGGGTCTTGCCTTCTCTTTCTGCTCAAGATCCCCATGGACAATTGGGGGGCCACAGTGTGACACAGAATGCTGGACTCAATGGGCTTCGGTCTGATTCAGCAGGGCTCTTTCTTATGTTCTTACGTTCCTTCCTTCCTTCCTTCCTTTTCCTTCCTTCCTTCCTTCCTTCCTTCCTTCCTTCCCTTATTGAAACAGATGTCCAAGTGCCGCCTCTATGTTGGTGGAGGCAGGCAGGGTTCCCTTGGGTACCATGTGTTGGAGGTCAACAGAAAGGGAGGGTCTTGTCTTCTCTTTCTGCTCAAGAACCCCATGGACAATTGGTGGGTCACTGTGTGACACAGAATGCTGGACTCAATGGGCTTTGGCCTGATTGAGCAGGGCTCTTCTTATGGTCTTTGCAACCAGTTATCTGACGACTGACAGGCAGACGAGCAGGGAGCATTTAACTCCTGAGTAATATCCTCGGTGCATGAATGTCTGACTAATTTGGCTTGCCTGGATCTCATTTTTTTTCTCAAGTTTGGCATTTTTATTTTTATTATATAAAATTCAAAGAATAATTTACTATATAAAATTCAAAGAAGAAAATAGGAAAAGGGAGTGGGGCACAGTCCAAGATAAACACCCTCCAAACTCAACTTTTTGCTTTTACACATTAATCTATAACTAGCCATTCCTATCTGACACCAACTCTTTCTAATCAACAAATCCAAGGTCAAAGTTTCATTTTTTTCCTTCACAATCACAAATTCCAGAAGTGATATTCAGATAAGAAGATATTTCCCTCTTTGAATAAAATAATCAGATTAACCATTTCTGCTTTCTTTTCCTTGCTGTGAAAAATAACAGAGTATTTTTATTTGCACCTAGTAATCTTTGTGAATTGTCACCATTTGTATTTACAAAATTTATTGCATTCTTTCAAATTCTTTTCTTACTGGAAAAAAAACCAGAAAACCCTTTTTTTTCATCCTTCTTTTCTTCAAAGTACTAATTTTTTTTTAAAAAAAACCACTTTTTAAAAAATCAAAACTTTCTAATACATCTTTTTCTATGACTTCTTAACATACAAGCTTTAAACTTCAGTACAGTGATCCCTCGATCATCGCGAGGGTTCCGTTCCAGGACCCCTCGCGATGATCGATTTGTCGCGAAGTAGCGGTGCGGAAGTAAAAACACCATCTGCGCATGCGCAGATGGTGTTTTTATTTCCACAGCAGCAGCGAGGAGCCGAAGATTGGGTTTCCCCGCCGCCTCGCTGCTGCTGCTTGTCCGCGCGCGTGCCGCCCGCCCCCTGCGCTGTTGCTGGGGCCGCTTCTCAGCTGAGAAGCGGCCCTGGGGTTTCCTCCGCGCGCGCGCGTGCTGCCCACCCCCCGCGCTGTTGCTGGGGCTGCTTCTCAGCTGAGAAGCGGCCCTGGGGTTTCCTCCGCACGCGCGCGTGCTGCCCACCCCCCGCGCTGTTGCTGGGGCTGCTTCTCAGCTGAGAAGCGGCCCTGGGGTTTCCTCCGCGCGCGCGCGTGCTGCCCGCCCCCCGCGCTGTTGCTGGGGCTGCTTCTCAGCTGAGAAGCGGCCCTGGGGTTTCCTCCACGCGCGCGCGTGCTGCCCGCCCCCCGCGCTGTTGCTGGGGCTGCTTCTCAGCTGAGAAGCGGCCCTGGGGTTTCCTCCGCGCGCGCGGTCGTGCTGCCCGCCCCCCGCGCTGTTGCTGGGGCTGCTTCTCAGCTGAGAAGCGGCCCTGGGGTTTCCTCCGCGCGCGCGCGTGCTGCCCGCCCCCCGCGCTGTTGCTGGGGCCGCTTCTCAGCTGAGAAGCGGCCCTGGGGTTTCCCTCCGCGCGCGCGCATGCTGCCCGCCCCCCGCGCTGTTGCTGGGGCCGCTTCTCAGCTGAGAAGCGGCCCTGGGGTTTCCTCCGCGCGCGCGCGTGCTGCCCGCCCCCCGCGCTGTTGCTGGGGCTGCTTCTCAGCTGAGAAGCGGCCCTGGGGTTTCCTCCGCGCGCGCGCGTGCTGCCCGCCCCCCGCGCTGTTGCTGGGGCTGCTTCTCAGCTGAGAAGCGGCCCTGGGGTTTCCTCCGCGCGCGCGCGTGCTGCCCGCCCCCCGCGCTGTTGCTGGGGCCGCTTCTCAGCTGAGAAGCGGCCCTGGGGTTTCCCCCCCGCGCGCGCGTGCTGCCCGCCCCCCGCGCTGTTGCTGGGGCCGCTTCTCAGCTGAGAAGCGGCCCTGGGGTTTCCCCCCCGCGCGCGCGTGCTGCCCGCCCCCCGCGCTGTTGCTGGGGCCGCTTCTCAGCTGAGAAGCGGCCCTGGGGTTTCCTCCGCGCGCGCGCGTGCTGCCCGCCCCCCGCGCTGTTGCTGGGGCCGCTTCTCAGCTGAGAAGCGGCCCTGGGGTTTCCCCGCGCGTGTGCCGCCCACCCGCCCACGCCGTTGCTCGCGCCTTACCGGGGCAAGAGGGGGAAGACCCAGGGAAGCCTCTGCCCGGCGGGGAAACTCCACCATCTACGCATGCGTGGAAGGGCACGCATGCGCAGATGGTGGAGTTTACTTCCGGGTTGAAAACTCGCGATATAGCGTTTAGCGAACATCGAGATCGCGAAACTCGAGGGATCACTGTATTGTGTTTACTGCTTGCCTGGACCTCATTGAGTGTTGAGGAATTGTCTTGAGCCTCACTTGGCAATAGCAATAGAACTTAGTCTTATATACAATGTCGTTTGGCGGGGCCCAGGAGAAGAGCCTTCTCTGTGGTGGCCCCGGCCCTCTGGAACCAACTCCCCCCGGAGATTAGAATTGCCCCCACCCTCCTCGCCTTTTGTAAGCTCCTTAAAACCCACCTCTGCCGTCAGGCATGGGGGAACTGAGATACTCTTTCCCCCTAGGCCTTTACAATTTATGCATGGTATGTTTGCTTGTAGGTATGATTGGTTTTAAAATAAGGGTTTTTTAGTTGTTGTAGTATTGGATTTACATGCTGTTTTTATTATTGTTGTTAGCCGCCCCGAGTCTACAGAGAGGGGCGGCATACAAATCCAATAAGTAAGTAAGTAAGTAAGTAAGTAAGTAAGTAAGGAAGGAAGGAAGGAAGGAAGGAAGGAAGGAAGGAAGGAAGGAAGGAAGGAAGGAAGGAAGGAAGGAAGGAAGGAAAGAAAGAAAGACCACTTCACAGGGCTTTACAGCCCTATCTAAGTGGTTTACAAAGTCAGTATATTGCCCCCAACAATCTGGGTCCTCACTTTTTTGGCCTCGGGAAGGATGGAAGGCCGAGTCAACCTTGAACCGATCAGGATTGAACTCCAAGTTGTGGGCAGAGATTGCCTGCAATACTGCAGTGTGCCACCATGGCTCTTTTATATTATCTGTTGTATAAAATGCTGTATATAATATAGATTTATAATATAAGATTGCATAATAATGTTAAAAGTTTACAATCTTTACAAGCTTTACAAGCCACATTATTCACATTATATTCATGGCTTCATGTGGCCTTCAGATACGTCGGAGACACCTGGTCAAGGGCCTGACTCTTTAGAGGACTCTCTCTCCTGTTATAAACTCCCTGGCTTAAGTCTACAAATGATGTTGCTGCTGCTATTCCAAACCCCATGTTTCTGGCATAGTTCGAGGGAGAGATAGAAGAACACCTTTGCAAGTTGCATTTCTCCCCCATTATCTTTACAATTTTATGTTGATTGTTTCCTGATTGTTTATTTATACCCTATGACAATCATTAAGTGTTGTACCTCATGATTCTTGACAAATATATCTTGTCTTTCTATGTACTAGGAACATATGCAGCTGCGAGAGCCATCATGGACTTTTCCAAATATTTATTTATTTATTTATTTATTTATTGGATTTGTATGCCGCCCCTCTCCAGAGACTCGGGGCGGCTAACAGCGACAATAAAACAGTGTACAATAGTAATTTGGTATTGATGATTAAAAATCAATTAATATAAAAACCAAACATACATACATACATACCATGCATAGAATTGTAAAGGCCTAGGGGGAAAGAGGATCTCAATTCCCCCATGCCTGGCGGCAGAGGTGGGTTTTAAGTTGTTTACGAAAGGCAAGGAGGGTGGGGGCAGTTCTAATCTCTGGGGGGAGTTGGTTCCAGAGGGCTGGGGCCGCCACAGAGAAGGCTCTTCCCCTGTTACACCAACACTCCACAGTCTGCATTGGTTGCCGATCAGTTTCCGGTCACAATTCAAAGTGTTGGTTATGACCTATAAAGCCCTTCATGGCACCAGACCAGATTATCTCCGGGACTGCCTTCTGCTGCACGAATCCCAGCGACCAGTTAGGTCCCACAGAGTGGATCTTCTCCGAGTCCTGTCAACTAAACAATGTTGTTTGGTGGGACCCAGGGGAAAAACCTTCTCTGTCGAGGCCCCGGCCCTCTGGAACCAGCTCCCCCCAGAGATTAGAATTGCCCCCACCCTCCTTGCCTTTCGTAAGCTCCTTAAAACCCACCTCTGCCGTCAGGCATGGGGGAAATGAGATATTTTTTCCCCCTAGGCCTTTACAATTTAGGCATGGTATGTTTGTGTGTATGTTTGGTTTTATAATAAGGGTTTTTAGTTGTTTTAGTATTGGATTGTTACATGCTGTTTTTATCGTTGTTGTTAGCCACCCCAAGTCTACGGAGAGGGGCGGCATACAAATCCAATTAATAATAATAATAATAATAATAATAATAATAATAATAATAATAATAATAATAATATGCACCAAAGACAAATTTCATATCCAATCACTCTTGGCCAATAAAGATTCTATTCTATTCTATTCTATTCTCCTACTCTATTCCATTTTATTTTCCTTCTCCTCCTCCATTCCATTGCATTCTATTCTATTCTATTTTATTCTGTTCTATTCTATTTATCCTATTACCTAGACTGGATCCAGCTCTTTCTCCAAGTTTTAACTGATGTTAGGATTCTTGTTGATCTTAATCTGTTTTTTTAAAAAAAGTGTTATATCCTATTTTTGTATGGTTGGTTAGTTAGTTGCCCTGAGTGTCAATGGACTAGAAAAGCAAGTAAATAACATTTTGTCTCCCAGACAGGACAGTTTGGGCAAAACAAGTGCTTCTCATTGTATTGTTAGTAGGGGGAGGATGGCGGCCGGTTGAATTCTATACAAAAAGGATTCTGATTTTCAAGAAGCATTTTCTATCTGCCTGACTCTGTGTATTTCTGTAGAACTCGGGGAGCCAACCTGAATCTCTTTTATAACATTAAAGAGAAAAGGTGGCAGGCTGAATCCGAGCTAAATTACTTCAAGCTTTCATCCCCCGGAAATCAGCATCGATAGAAATTACAAAGAGTTGGGAGATAGAGTCTTAATGGCACCATTAATTCAAGGGCACTTAAAACACTGTTAACGGATGTCCTGATTAAAAAGCGTATTTCTTTTGGTGACAAAATCAATATCCTATTGGGGAAGAGGCTGCTGAATCCCTAACAGCCAAACTAGCAGGACCAGTGGTGAGAGATTTGGGGAATTGCAAAGAAGCCAAAAGATGGAAGAGCGTAATAACCTTGTTCAGTTGTGGCCTTTTCCATCTTGCAACCCTGGGGTGTCAAACTCAGTTTCATTGAAGACCACTTCAGAGTTGTGTTTGTCCTCAAGGGGCCAGGTGGACATGGTCAGGATGGGTGTGGCCAGCTAGACATCACTCATGTTGGGAGCACCTACCAATGAAAACAAGCCCAAGTACCTCTGTCATCAAAATGGGAGCTCGGGAGGTGCACGGCTCTCCTGAGCTCCATTTTTTCTGGCAGAGGCACTATGGGCTAGTCCTTCACTGTTTTCAGAGTGGCCCCACAGGCCAGATCTAAGCACTCTGTTGGCCGGGTCCAAGCTTGAGTTTGACACTCCTTGTCAGGTGTGCTTCTATTCAAAGTCCAGGAGAGAAAGACCCACAACTCCATGTTGATAGAGAAGAGTACTGTTACTAGACGAGAACTGGTAGCCACAAAATAAAGGCAAATTTTATTTATTGATTGATTTATTGGACTCTCCATGGACTCTGGCAGCTCACAACAGACAAAAAGATACAATATAAAACATTTCTAAGACTAAAATAATTACTTTAAAAATTGTCTTAAAACTAGTCATTTAAAAACGAACAATCACATCCATAACTATCACACTCAATACATTTACTGGGCAGAGGCTAGTAGTGACCCCAAGCCTGCTGACATAGGTGCGTTTTCAAGTTCTTACAAAAGGCAAGGAGGGTGGGGGCAGTGCAAATCTCTGGGAGGAGTTGATTCCAGAGGGCCCACAGAGAAGGCTCTTCCCCTAGGACTCGCCAAACGATTCCAGAGGGCCCACAGAGAAGGCTCTTCCCCTAGGACTCGCCAAAAGACATTGTTTAGTTGATGGGGCCTGGAGAAGGCCAACTATGTGGGACCTAACCGGGCGCTGGGATTCATGCAGCAGAAGGCGGTCACGCAGGTAGTCTGGTCCTATGCCATGTAGCGCTTTATAGGTCATAACCAACACTTTGAATTGGGTCTAGAAACCAATTGGCAGATCTGAGGCAAAAGACATGTAAATACATATACGAATAATCCCTAAATCCTCCCTCATAACCCCCCCTGGGCAAATCATCATGTTCCAAGATGTCAGGTGGGTACACCAGGATTTGGGCTTCCACATCTGGTCCGTCGAAGCTGTTGATCTTCAGCAGACTGTAAACATGTCCATGTAGCCTGGCAGAATATTTCCCCCATATTTTATAATAATCTGAATCTTCCTTTCCCTCTAATTTTTTGGACAACCTGTCCATCTCCGCACAGTCCAATATTTTTTTGATTACTATATTTTTTCCTCTGGTTCTTTATCTATTTTCCATTGTTGGGCATATGCTGTCCTAGCAGCTGTTAATATGTGTATAACTAAATATCTTACCTCTTTTTTCATTTTTTTAATTAAAAATACCCAATAAATATAATTCTGGTTTTTTTTTTCAAATTCTTCTTTTATTATTTCTTTTAGCCAGTCTGTTATTTTATTCCAAAAAATTTTTGCTTGTACACATGTCCACCATTGATGATAGAACGTGCCTCTTTCTTTTTTGCACTTCCAACATAATGGTGTCCACTCCCCATTTCTATGGCAGCCAAAGCAAAAAGGCAGTGTGGAGGCTGACATCCCGGTTGCAACCTGCACCCAAAGAACTTGTGGCATTTGTGTGTTGATGTGTCTGACATGCTTTGTCATTGGGCCCCAACCTCAAGGATGCTTAAGACAAAGTATCTTCTTTTCATCTACAGATAACCCTCAAATTATAATCATTTGTTTAGTGACTGGTTTGTTTGTTTGTTTGTTTGTTTGTTTGTTATATTTGTATGCCCACTCTCAAGAAACTCAGGGCAGCTTACAGAAAGAATAACAACAATATAAAATGATTAAATACAACAATTAATAACATAAAACCCTGGGCTGAATTGTAGTATCAATAAATTGAGGACTATGTTGAGAATTGCTTTTGTAAGTTAATAGCTATGTTGAGAAGGAGCGATTAGCTGTTTGGATATTGCTATACAGTGATCCCTCGATTTTCGCGATCTCGTTCTTCGCGAAACGCTATATCGCGATTTTTCCCACCCGATGACGTCACTCTCTTCCTTCCTTTTTCATCTTTCTTTCTCTCTCTCTTTCTCTATCTGGCTTCTTCCTCTCTCACACTCTCTTCCTCCCTCTCTCATCTCTTTCTTTCTCTATCTCTCCCCCCTCTTGCTGGTGGGCGGCGGGTGGCGGGCGGGCGGCGGGTGGTGGGCGGGCGGCGGGCGGCGGGCGGGCGGCGGGTGGTGGGCGGGCGGCGGGCGGCGGGCGGGGCGAGCGGGGGCATCAGCGAGGAAGACCCAGGGAAGGTTCCTTCGGCCGCCCAGCAGCTGATCTGCTCGGCAGCGCAGCGAGGAGCCGAATCGGGGTTTCCCCTTTGCTTGGGCGGCGGGGAAACCCCGATCTTCGTCTGCTCGCTGCTGCTGCGCTGCCGAGCAGATCAGCTGCTGGGCGGCCGCAGCAGCAGCGAGCAGACGAAGATCGGGGTTTCCCCGCCGCCCACGCAAAGGGGAAACCCCGATCTTCGTCTGCTCGCTGCTGCTGCGCTGCCGAGCAGATCAGCTGCTGGGCGGCCGCAGCAGCAGCGAGCAGACGAAGATCGGGGTTCCCCCGCCGCCCACGCAAAGGGGAAACCCCGATCTTCGTCTGCTCGCTGCTGCTGCACTGCCAAGCAGATCAGCTGCTGGGCGGCCGAAGGAACCTTCCCTGGGTCTTCCCCGCCGCCCATGCAAACTCCACCATCTGCGCATGCGTGGCCATGAAAAAAAGGGCGGGCATGCACAGATGGTGTTTTTTACTTCCGCAACCCTACATCGCGAAAAATCGATTATCGCGAGGGGTCTTGGAACGGAACCCTCGCGATAATCGAGGGATCACTGTATTTACTAATATCCATCATCACCATTTCCTGAGCTGAGTTGGACTAACAGGAATTGTAGAGTAGGCACATCTGAAGGATTACCATTTCCTGTCCCCACCTAGCAATTACGATATAAAAAGGAGCCTTTTATGATATAAAAAGGAGCCTCTGTTTATCCCAAAGCTGTTCGGTTCTGCATTGCAGCAGTGACAATGTATAGATTGTGAAACAACTGGAACAATGTCCCAAATGGGCTTTTTCCAAAAGGCAACTGAACTTGGTCTTTTATTTTCCTTGAAAATGATTTCTGTTTCATCCAAGAAGCTGAACTGAGCTTCTTCAGAATTGAAGAAGCTTCTGGGATGAGAAGTAAAATGTTTTCAAAGAAAAAAAAACCCAAAAGGCCAGATGCCTTTTGGGAAAAAAACATCCTTGGGACAACCATGACCGAATCAGAGGTTTTCAAACTTGGCAACTTTTAAGACTTATGGACTTCAATTCCCAGAATTGAATCTTCATAGACATCCATAATAATGACAGCTCTGAGAAAATGATAATTTGGAATTTGCCTTTAAAGGTGTGATGTTAAAATACCATTCTTACTTTATTAAAATAAGTGATTTAGCTTTACTAGATAAATGGTCAAAGCAATGGAAACTGCAGTTTAATGTTTCCAAATGTAAAATAATGCACTTGGGGAAAAGGAATCCTCAATCTGAGTATTGCATTGGCAGTTCTGTGTTAGCAAAAACTTCAGAAGAGAAGGATTTAGGGGTAGTGATTTCTGACAGTCTCAAAATGGGTGAGCAGTGTGGTCGGGCGGTAGGAAAAGCAAGTAGGATGCTTGGCTGCATAGCTAGAGGTATAACAAGCAGGAAGAGGGAGATTGTGATCCCCTTATATAGAGCGCTGGTGAGACCACATTTGGAGGACTGTGTTCAGTTCTGGAGACCTCACCTACAAAAAGATATTGACAAAATTGAACGGGTCCAAAGATGGGCTACAAGAATGGTGGAAGGTCTTAAGCATAAAACGTATCAGGAAAGACTTAATGAACTCAATCTGTATAGTCTGGAGGACAGAAGGAAAAGGGGAGACATGATCGAAACATTTAAATATGTTAAGGGGTTAAATAAGGTTCAGGAGGGAAGTGTTTTTAATAGGAAAGTGAACACAAGAACAAGGGGACACAATCTGAAGTTAGTTGGGGGAAAGATCAAAAGCAACGTGAGAAAATATTATTTTACTGAAAGAGTAGTAGATCCTTGGAACAAACTTCCAGCAGACGTGGTTGGTAAATCCACAGTAACTGAATTTAAACATGCCTGGGATAAACATATATCCATCCTAAGATAAAATACAGGAAATAGTATAAGGGCAGACTAGATGGACCATGAGGTCTTTTTCTGCCGTCAGTCTTCTATGTTTCTATGTTTCTAAGATTTATCTATATATGAAGTGCACACAATAGATGCTAACATCTGCAACTAGCACAATACATTAGCATCCATGGCTAGCTTCAGAGAATTCCAACTACGAGCTTCTGCCTGGAGAACCCCCATAGATTGAAATCGCAGATGTCCTTTTCATTCAAAGATGTTCTATTTTAGACAGGAGTTTGCTTGTTTTGTCAGTCCATTGTATGATTCCAAATTGTAGCAGTCAAATAAATAAGATATTGGCAAGATGTCAGCCAGTACATGGCTGTATGTAACTTGCAATCATAAAACTGCTGGAAGAGACCACTCTCCCAAATAGGCAATGTATGAGGAGTGCCAGACACGAAATTTGATTACATTGAAACACATTCAGACTGGATGGAAATCCAGTCATTTTAATTGCTCTTTAAATATTCCTTCTAGCCCATTTAAAATTGTGATTTGGCACCTGGCTACTGTATTTGTCCTTTGGATTGCACAACGCTAGTTTGATATGAGTTTAATTTTTTCCAGGCTTCAAGTCGGTGTCTATGAAGATTCTCAATCATCCAGTTTATGGTTATCTGAAAGCTTTTTTTTTTCAAAAGGCAAATAGAGTTTCTTGGTTTTTTTTTTAACTTTTGAAAAAGTTTTGCTTCCCATCCAAGAAGCTTCTTCAGTTTTAATTGATTGGCGAAGAATGGAAGGATTTACAGAATGTTATCTGCAGTCACCTGGTTATTAGCACTCTAAGACTATTGGAGGCCACTTGGGGGTTTATCTGTATCCTCAAGTCACCTGAATCCGACTCTAAATAGATGGGGAACTACAATCCCAAGAAGTGATATTGTTTTTCAAAAGGGAAAAAAATATCAAGAAAATCCAGTTGCCTTTTGGAAACAGCACTTTCGAATAGGTGTTGACTAACTAGAAATATCATTGACAAATCCTTGCTACATCCTTGGCAACATTTTGGGATGGGTTTGTGATTGCTTGTTCCCTAAGGCAGAACTTATACTCTACCAGTTTGTAGCCTGCTGCCTTAACCATTGCACCAATCTGCTTTAGGGATAAGTATGGTACTTGTTAAGATTTTTGCTTGACTGACTTCCTACTGAGCAGCAATTGCTTAACGCTTGACGTATGGCATTTATCCAAACCCTGTATCCTATACTTATGTTTAAAATAGGTACCTTATATTACCAGGTATGTTCACTTCATAAAATAATTTATAGGGTTGATAATAATTGCTGTACAACCTGAGAACTTGGCTATAGTCAAGCCTAACTCCCACAACAGAGTTCAGCAAAAATCATCCGGTCATCCAGTTGCTGTGGTCTAGAGGTGGAGCTCTTGCCTCACTATCAGGAGGTTGTGACTTTGATCCTAGGTAGAGGAAGATGTAGGGTCTCCTGCTGGGGCAGTGGGTTGCACTGGATGACCTGCAAGGTCCCTTCCATCTGTAAAAAATATCTGTAGGATTTTGGCAACCTAATCATATGCTACTTTCATACTAAGGAGAAATTTCCTGACAGTTAGAACAATTTATCAGTGGAACAGCTTGCCTCCAGAAGTAGTGAATGCTCCAACACTGGAAGTTTTAGAGAAGATGTTGGATAATCATCGGTCTGAAGTAGTGTAGGGTTTCCTGCTTAAGCAGGAGGTTGGACTAGAAGACCTCCAAGGTCACTTCCAACTCTGTTGTTGTTGCTGTTGTTGTTGTTGTTGCTGCTGCTGCTGTTCTTCTTCTTCTTCTTCTTCTTCTTCTTCTTCTTCTTCTTCTTCTTCTTCTTTTTCTTCTTCTTTTTCTTCTTCTGCTGATTATTATTATTATTATTATTATTATTATTATTATTATTATTATTATTATATCCTTAAAAAGAAAACATTTCTACGTCTTATTCATTTTTGTGTGAGCCTGTTTAATTCCCTGGGGTTTTTCTGCCAAATGCAATTGAATTAAAAGGAAGTCTGTTTTAATTGACCTACAAGCCAAAATCAAATTCCATCTTGGTTCCATTCTTCCTGTTAGATGGAAGTTTAATATTAAAATAGAGGTTCTCTATATTGCCAAACATCAAGATTAAAAAAAAATCTACATATGTGAATGTGTTATCCGCCTAGTGCTTTATGACTCCGAGCACCCTCCGAGGATAGTGCATCAAATCCATATTGCATCTAAATGTCCTCTGTTTTTGTGTAACTGGTGTCATCAAAATGTACTTAAGAATCCAAGCAACATATTGCCATTTCATTTATGCAACATGTCTCAGTATTATGCATTCATTAATCTACCTCCAGGCAAGAATAATTAATTTTAAAAAAGGAGAAGAGTTCAAGTTTTCTTGGTTTGGCAGAAGTTACAAATATCTGCAACATTAGCGGAATAATAAAACTCAGCATGGATGTCAAGCTGCTTCCAGAATATTTTCTGTCTTGTTTAATAGAGATGACCTATTTTGACCAGCTGTCCATCTTCATCCCTCAGCTCATGCTCCATGAGCTGGAGCATATCTCATGTTTCACATCTTGGGATTCCTTCAAAGCTGAACCAATAGTCAGAGAGAGTAGCAGACCTGGGTTATCTTAACCCTGCTGCTCAGTTCAAGAAAACTCCCTAATCTTATGTTCCCGGGTCTATTTGACCCAGACTGCAAATTGATCATTTTAGGTACTTATATTTGGTCTTTTTGAAAGCTTTTTTCACCTGGAAACAAGTTTGAACATTTCTGCACACAATGGAATGAAAATTGAACTGAAAAAATTAATCCTTATTGGTTTATTTTACACATAAATGTGCCTCCCCCCGTGTTTTTACAAGCAAAACTATCCATAAATTGAAAAATATTTCACAAAAACGGGGGGGGGGGGCATGCATTCTATCAGCAAAATAAACCAATAAGAATTACTTTTTTCATTTCAATTTTCATATCATTGTGTGCAGAAATGTTCGGACTACTTTCCAAGTGAAAAAAGTATTCAAATTGACCAAACATAAGCACTTCAAATGAAGAGTTTTCGGTCCGGGTCAGGGTGACCCGGGAACACAACAAGTGTGACTTTTTGTTTTTCAGCAAGAAAGAAACCCCCCACCCCCCAAAAAAAATTCTCATAGAGAGAACCCCTGAAATGATGAAAAGTCATGAAATTTCAAGTTTCAGATATGCAGGGAAAATTTTTTACAGGGACTCAAACTTGGCTTCGGGTCACATACGACCCGAACAGAACAAGTCCCCAGTGTCAAGGCAACAGATTAATGTGCTATCATTTGTGCTTTTGCTGTTAGGATTGGGAAAAATATTGGGCATTTCAAACAGATTGGGGTGCTGTGCTCTGTCGTTTCCTGTTCTTCCTCCCCATCAAATAGCAAAATTCCTCGTCTCAGCTTGCTCCTTTTTAAAATTCTGTCACTGAATCTATTCTTGGAAATATTTCAATTGATTCTTTCTCATATATTTTGTCTGTTGGAAACCATAGATTATCCCAGGCAAGGGGTTTGTTTCTAAGGTACTTAAGCACAAAATGTGCCAGTTTTAATCCTAAACTCATTAAAGGGAGTTAACAGGTTTTGGGGAAGAAAATTGGGGCTAATTGTTTAGATGATTACACCCCACTTGCTTTGATGATAGGCTGGAAAAAATTCAGGCAATAATTTTCTACTTAAACACTCTGTGTCTTGCTTAGAACTGTCTTTAATTCTCCATCACGATCACTTTTGTATTCTCTTCAAGGGCTAATACCCAACTGCCATTTTTTAAATTAATGGGTCAATTCTAATTTCTGGAACCTGGAGTTTTGTGTCATACTGTCACAATGATAGAAGAGTTATGGCTTTTGTTAAAAAGAAGAAGTAGTGAAAATAGAACTCCGGCACACAACAGTGAATTTTTGGGAAACACACAAAATGCACTCTGTAGGCCAGTGTTTTTCAACCAGTGTGCCGGGGCACACTAGTGTGCCGTGAGACATGATCAGGTGTGCCGCGAAGCTCAGAGAAAGAAAGAAAGGAAGGAAGAGAGAGAAAGAAAGCAAGAGAGAGAGAGAGAGAAAGAAAGCAAGAGATAAAGAGAACAAGAGAGAGAGAGAAAGAGAACAAGAAAAAGAAAGCAAGAGAGAAAGCAAGCAAGAGAGAGAGAGAAACAGAGGGAGGGAAGGAGAGAGAGAGAAAGACATAGAGGGAGGGAGGGAGAGAGAGAGCAAAAAAGAGGAAGGAAGGAAGAGAAAGAGGGATGGAGAGAGAGAAAGAGGGAGAGGAAGAGGGAGGGGGAGAGAAATAATGCGAAAGGGAGAAAGAGAGAGAGAATTTTTTTGTCCAAACTTTTTTTAGCACCCACCCCCCCACCCCGCCCTCTCAATGTGCCCCAGGGTTTCATAAATGTAAAAAATGTGCCATGGCTCAAAAAAGGTTGAAAGTCACTGCTGTAGGCAATGCCCATGTTAATTGTCAAAATATACTGCTCAAAAAAAAATAAAGGGAACACTCAAATTACACATCCTAGATCTGAATGAATGAAATATTCTCATTGAATATTCCATTTGCACAAGTATTCCATTTGCACAACAGCATGTGAAATTGACTGTCAATCAGCGTTGCTTCCTAAGTGGACAGCTTGATTTCACAGAAGTTTGATTTACTTGAAGTTATATTCCGTTTTTTAAGTGTTCCCTTTATTTTTTTTGAGCAGTGTATATTAAAACGACTGGAAAATCATTTAAACCTTCACTCTCAAGTTCCTAAATGTTTCTCTCTATTTCTACATATGGTTGGAGAAGGTGGAAGCATAGATGCCAATTATGTATCTCCCTTTTTCTGATGAGTTGTGGATTCTCTGAAGTGAAACCTTCATATAGACCAGAAGTACCTTCATAGTTTATGAAGCTAGCTGTAAATAACAGTCTAAATCAAGGTAACACCATGATCACTTCTCCCAACACTGACAGGGCAACCCACTACTAGTATATATAAAAAACAGCAAACCCCATTCTCTTCTAGCACTGATAATGTTACCTAGGTTGGTAATAAAACATCTGCAAGGAAAACCACCAAGCTCAGAGAGTAGCAAGGACGCCACTATCTCTAAATGTATGTTGGGGTGACATCCTAGGTCCCTCCAGGTGTTTTTGCTTTATAATGCCAATAAACTCAAGGCAGCAGGTCTAGAAAAAAGAACTTTTGTCTCACCTTTGTGAGTCATAATTTTCTAGTAAAGAATCAGATTTTTTTCTGCTTTGCTTTGGCATTCCTTAAAGTTGATACAGCATCAAAGCATTAGAAAGGCAATTTAATTCATCAAGTCCAAATCTCTGCTCTAGGTAGGAATAAACTAAAGAACAGCTCAGGATTAAAATGTGGAGTCTTTGATGCTCTTTGAGGTTGGTTGTTTTCTTGTAGTCATTTCATTGCCCCACTAGGTAACATACTGGAAGAGAATGAGGTTTGCTGTCTCTTTATATACTACCGTAGTGGCTTGCTTTATCAGTGCTGGTGGGAATGATGTTTTCTCCTTGGTAGTTTTTGGATTGGATTGTTGCTTATTGCTTGATTGCTTGCCTAAATTGGTTGTTCCTTGATTAGGGTATTATTTACTCCTTGATTGTCTGGTATTAACCCCTGCTTATCTGGGCATTCTCAGCAGGTGACTATAAATTGAAGCTGATTCTTAAATTTCTGGGCCAATATTCAACTGGAATTTGCTTCCCTCTCTCCTTGTCTTGGGCTTTGGCAACTACTGTATTGCACTTGGTTAATTTTTACAGTATAAATCAGTATTTCAAAAGGAAAAGAAGCATCCCCCCCCCCCACAAAAACAAGATAAAGAAAAGATCCTATACCTATACAAATGAAACAATGTGTAGAATGAAGAAGCCTTCTTGTTGTAGTGCACTGATTTGATCTGGTAGACATATATCTTTCTTTCTTTCTTTCTTTCTTTCTTTCTTTCTTTTTTCTTCTGTTCTCCTTTCCTTTCTCCTTCTGATTCTATCTTTCCTTCCCTCCCCTCTACCTTCCTTCCACCTTCAAACTTAAAAATGTATTCCATAAATAATCTTGTTTTCCCCTAATAACTTTCATTTAGTGCAGGAATATATGCAGGAAGGACATTAAAAATAATGCAAATTTTGCCAGTGATTAGGATAGATTAAAGTTTTTGCCCTTTATATACTGTAAATTAGGCTTTAAACTGAAATAGTATGATTTTTCTCCTTTTTTTCTTGACATATATACTGTATTTTTCAGAGTATAAGAAATACTTTCCTCCCTAAAAGAGACAATTTTTTCACTGAACTCTGGTTAAACAAGACATGTATCTGAATGATATGTGAACATGGGTTACATGTTTTGTGTGTGTGTGTGTGTGTGTGTGTGTGTGTGTGTGTGTGTGAGAGAGAGAGAGAGAGAGAGAAGAGAGATTGAATGATTATAAAAATTAATTCACTAAGAATATGAAATAAATAAGAAAAAGTATGTTACTTGATGTCACTTGACGTGAGTTATCTTTTTAATGTACTAAATATTATAAATATGCCAATTCACTGAACTCTGGTTAAACAAGACATGTATCTGAATGATATGTGAACATGGGTTACATGTTTTGTGTGTGTGTGTGTGAGAGAGAGAGAGAGAGAGAGAAGAGAGATTGAATGATTATAAAAATTAATTCACTAAGAATATGAAATAAATAAGAAAAAAGTATGTTACTTGATGTCACTTGATGTGAGTTATCTTTTTAATGTACTAAATATTATAAATATGCCAATTTATAAAATGGGAATCTGTATCTTTGGTTTCAATGCATAGGAGCCATTCCCTTCCCCCAGTGTCAAAATGAAGTCAATTCTAGTAGTGTCCAACCCTTCTTGAATTTCATTGACCATTATCTGATGCCAATTTAGTATGGGATTTTAGTAGATCGGATTCTTGTCTGCAGGTTTAAATAAATCTTCCATGCTGAAATTGTATGAATGGTCCTGATTCTTTGTACCTGACACGTACCACATAAATTACTTTGGGGATACAAACATTGCTAGAGAAACTCATTTCTAGTTCCATTAAACATGGTTTATGAAGCTTACAATGGGAAACCAAAGTGGGCCATTATCGGTTTGTTATAACATTAATTCGTTTTAGTCATTTTCTAGTGGAGGGTGTTTTACTGATATTGTTTCTTTCCTAATAATTAAAAGCTATATTATTTCTACGCACTGTTATCTTCTTGTATTTCTTTAGCTGAATGGGCACTTTCATTTATCATTAGAAAAATCATGAAAACTACACCCTTGGTTCTGCCAAGCTTTGGGATAAGATAGTTTAAGTTTAAGTTTAATCAGATTTGTATGCCGCCCCTCTCCGCAGACTCGGGGCGGCTCACAGCAATAGCAATACAATGTAAGACAAATCCAATATTTAAATTAATTTAAAAAAACTCCACAAGTTAAAACCAATCATACACACTAGCGTACCATGCATAAATTTTATAAGCCTAGGGGGAAGGAACATGTCAATTCCCCCATGCCTGACGACAGAGGTGGGTTTTAAGGAGCTTACGAAAGGCTAGGAGGGTGGGGGCAACTCTGATATCTGGGGGGAGTTGGTTCCAAAGGGTTGCAGAGTGCCTGTGATTTTGATTTTTTAAATTAGAGAAATGTAATTTCCTGGTTATGATATACAGTGATACCTTGTCTTACAAACTTAATTGGTTCCAGGACGAGGTTCTTAAGGTGAAAAGTTTGTAAGACGGAACAATGTTTCCCATAGGAATCAATGGAAAAGCAATTAATGCGTGCAAGCCCAAAATTCACCCCTTTTGCCAGCCAAAGCGCCCATTTTTGCGCTGCTGGGATTCCCCCAAGGCTCCCCTCCATGGGAAACCCCACCTCTGGACTTCTGTGTTTTTGCCATGCTGCAGGGAAATCACAGCAGGGGAATCACAGCATCACCAAAACGAGTGCTTCGCTGGCAACGGAAGTCCGGAGATGGGGTTTCCCAACGAAGGGAGCATCAGTGAAATCGCAGCATCGCAAAAACACCAAAGTCCTCAAAATCCCACCTCCGGACCTCTGTGTTTTTGCGATGCTGCAATTTCATGGAGGCTCCCCTCACTGGGAAACCCAACCTCCGGACTTCCATTGCCAGCGAAGCACCCATTTTTGCGCTGCTGGGATTCCCCTGCTGGGATTCCCCTGCAGCATCACAAAAACACGGAAGTGTGGAGGTTGGTTTTCCCATGGAGGGGAGCCTCAGGGGAATCCCATAAGCGCAAAAACGGGTGCTTCCCTGGCAACGGAAGTCCGGAGGCAGGGCATCCCAGCAGCGGTGGTGGGTTTGTAAGGTGAAAATAGTTTGTAAGAAGAGGCAAAAAAATCTTAAACCCCGGGTTTGTATCTCGAAAAGTTTGTATGACGAGGCATTTGTAAGACGAGGTATCATTGTATTCCGTATATGCTTTCTATATTGATTTTTAATTGTAATCTGCCCTTAGTCAATGAGGAGTTGGGCAGCCTCAAAATTGAGTTAAATAAACAAAAATCACTTGAGACTTAACACTGTTTTTGGTCTCTTCCAGGTGAATAATTTTAAGAAGCCTTACTCTGTTGTTTTCATGACCTTACTGGATCAAAAATGGAGCAAATGGACTGTAAACCTTACCAGCCCCTATCCAAAGCTGAAATGGATCTAGCTTATACGAGCTCTTCAGATGAAAGTGAGGATGGGAGAAAAGCAAGACAGTCCTACGAGTCGAGAGAAACCCTGAATGAATTTGGACAAGATCTCAGACTCAATTACAACAGCCATAACCGAGCAGGAAAAGGAGTTGATGAATCCACTCAAGGTACATTGAACCATTTGTTGCATGTCTCAATAGCTTTTCTTCTTGTACAGTGGTACCTCAGTACTCATCACTAATTGGTTCTGGGAGGTATATTGAGTACCAAAAATAATGAATACCAAACAATTGTTTCTCATAAGGAAGGCATGGGGGAATTGAAACATCTCCCCCTTGCCCATGTAGTTTCTCTGTATGATTCGACTGTGTGCTTGTTTTTTATATATTGGGGTTTCTTTTGGATTTTTTAACCTAAAACTGTAATTTAGATTGCTAAATATTAGATTTCTTACTATGTATTGTTTTTTACCATTGTTGTGAGCCGCCCCGAGTCTACGGAGAGAGGCGGCATATAAATCCAATAAATCTAATCTAATCTAATAGAAACATAGAAACATAGAAGACTGACGGCAGAAAAAGACCTCATGGTCCATCTAGTCTGCCCTTATACTATTTCCTGAATTTTATCTTAGGATGGATATACAGTATGTTTATCCCAGGCATGTTTAAATTCAGTTACTGTGGATTTACCAACCACGTCTGCTGGAAGTTTGTTCCAAGGATCTACTACTCATTCAGTGAAATAATATTTTCTCATGTTGCTTTTGATCTTTCCCCCAACTAAGTTCAGATTGTGTCCCCTTGTTCTTGTGTTCACTTTCACTAATAAAACAGTGAGTCACAAGACAGCCAACATTGACAAGTTCTTGAGTTGTCCATGTGTTGAATACTAAACAAACAATGAGTCTTCATCCTCTTTTAATGACCCCATAATCCCTTGTGGGGTGTAATCTGGGCAACTGAATGAAGCTGAGGGTTTACTAGCCGGAAGCTTTTCTTGTTGCCAATGCAGAGTTATATTCAAGCAGATATATACTCATCATGCTCAAGAGAGAAACATCTGCCTCTACCTTTGATCAAACTCACAGCCTCCTGATTGTGAGGTGAGGGCTCCACTTCTAGGCCACTGCACCGTTCTAAACAAACAATGAGTACTGGGACAAAATTTTCACATCAAAATGCATTGAGTATCATGCTTCGATGAGTTTCAAAACAGTTGAGTATGGTTATATGCAAGAACGTGTCACACACCTGATAGTACATATGCATTTTTAGACAATGTTGCAACTCAGTGCTTTATGGGGAAGCATGGGCATCTATCTAGAAAAGTGGGAATGGTGCTGTTGAACTTCAGAGCTCAAAAAGCTGGTTTATCTTCTGACATAAGTTTATTTCGATAGTTCTACCGTGCACATCGACTGATTTGAGAATGGGCATCAGCGGTTAGTTGCTCCAGGTTCAGACCGGTTCTTAGAACTGTTAGCTGTCAGAGGGAAGCTCCACCCACATGCCTGGGGTGAGCGCAAAGGGGTAGTAAAGGGTTTTAGAACCCACTACTGAGCATCCCTTCTCCTTGCTTGATGTTTTTTTGAGGACATCTACAGCCTGCTCACGAAACTCCTGACGTGCTTACTAATGTTCAGTGGAAAAGCTTCGCTCCTGTTCATTCATTTTCAAAAATAGACTGGACAACCATCTGATCAGGAGGGTATAAGACCTCCTGACTTGAGCAGGAGGTTGGACCTTTGAAATTCTTTCCAACCCCATGATTCCATGTGTTGTGGTTCCGTCTGAGGCCCCTCCGGGAACGGCTGATCTTCTGTCGGTTTCCAGCTCAGAGAGAGAGGCTGAGGAACAGGAGGTGCAGACAGACGACGAGGAGGAATCCCAGGCTGAAGAAGAGGGAGGTCAGCCAGAGTCCCACCAGGGGGAGCTCTCCCCAGCAAGCAGCCTGGATTCCTTAGAGGAAAATGCACAAGCCATAATTGATCTGCGACAAAGAAGAGCTACTCAGAGACGGAATCAATTGGCTAAGTACTTTCAGCATTAAAGTGGCAACAGCTGGGTTTGGGTGTGGTGCTCTTGGGAAAGGCTAAAAGGCAGACCCACCCTTCCTGGCTTGTGGAGTTTTATCTTTGAGAGTCGTGGGACCTGGCTGTGAACTTTGGCGTCTTGGAATCCTGGTTTGTGCCTTTGACTATTGAAACCTTGGGGGGGGGGGGGGTGCCAGCAAGAAGCTTGGTGTATTGTCTGGACATCAGGACCCTGCTGTAACGTCTTATAGCCTGTCTGTTGGGAAGAACAGGTTTTCCTCTGTGCTTATTTTTTCAAGTTATAAAATACTTTTGGCTTTTACCAGAGTGTCTGGCTGTTTTTTCCAGTTGGTGTTGAGGTCTGGGGGAACCCAGACAGAACACCATGTGGTTTACTAGTCCTCAAGGCTTCTTACGTTAGGACTAGGATCTTACCAGTCATATTATCCATGGGCAGATTCTCCTTACTGCTGCCACCGGTGCATTGCATGTGCAGCTTCGCTTTTCCCGTGTGCACACGCATGTTTCAGCGTATTTTTGCTTCTGCGCATCCATTGGAAGCAAAATCTTATGGGGAATGCAAATGCGCGCAGGAATTTGGCTTTTTTTTTTGCTTCCATGCATCCATAGGAAGCAAAATCTTGTGGAGAATGCACATGCGTGCAAGAGTTTGGCTTTTTTTGCTTCTGCGCATCCGTAGGAAGCAAAATCTTGTGGGGAATGCTCATGCGCGCAAGATTTTGGCTTTTTTTGCTTCTGCGCATCCGTAGGAAGCAAAATCTTGTGGGAAATGCTCATGCGCGCAAGATTTTGGCTTTTTTTTTTGCTTCCGCGCATGCGCAGAAGCAAAAAATCACCAAACTCTCACATGCACACCTGTCCCCTCACAAGAGCAACAGAAACAGACCATGAATTGGGTGTGTGGAATCTCTAACAATGCTTTGAGCTCTAAGCACATCGCGCTTGTAAGCAGTAACCTGAATAACAGGAAGCGAGCTGTCCTTCCTACTCTCTGTAGGGACTTTCTACCTAAGGCTCTGCTGCCACCAATATTGAAATGCTTTTGGCATGATACTTTTCCAATTCTGTTTAATTTACACTCTCAACTCGAAAGAGATTTTGGTATCTCATCTTCTGTTTTGAGAAAACATTGAAAATGTGTTTCTAAAAAAAGAGGATTGGATTTTTTGGTTTGTTTTCCTAGCTGATTTCTATCACATTTGTTTGTCGGCACCTTTTTTTAAAAAAAAAAAATGACACTGGATACAGAATAGATTTATTGGGAGACCATTATTTAAGTTAACATTCTATACAAGTGTTGCAGAAAATCAAATACTGGTTGGTTTTTGTTTTGTTTTTTTTCTGGAGTGCTCAATGCACCATAAATTGCAGCTCTGCAGAAGCTTTTGTCAGAAACTTATCACTGGGGAAGGAAACTAAGATTGAATGAATACAAATAAACGGGAGAGGGGAAGAATTTTTCCTTTAAATTATATGTAAATTCAGGGTTTTACGAAAGACCAATTGGGAGGGGGCGGTAAGTATCTCTGGAGGGAGTTTGTTCCAGAGGGCTGGGGCCGCCACAGAGAAGGCTCTTTCCCTAGGTCTCACCAGCTGATATTGTCTGGCCGACGGGGCCTGGACAAGGCCGACTCTGTGGGACCTAACTTGCCGCTGAGATACATGAGGCAGAAGATGGTCCCGAAGGTAATTTGGTCCTAAGCCATTTAGGGCTTTTCTTATCAGATTTGCATATTTAATTATTTTGCAGTTTTAGAAGCCCACTCAAATCTGAGGACTTTGGGAGTTGTACGACAGAATAGAAAAGAATAGGAAGTCAGTTGAAAATAGTATATAAAAATGTTCTGTCGGGCTCTCTGGTAGACTCCTCCCGAAAATTCACAGACACACACACGTTTGAAAATTCAAAACAATGTTCTTTATAATGAAAATTCACTTAACCTAAGCCCTCTTTTGGTATAGCAAAGAGCACTTGTCTCCAAACAAACTGGTAATTGGTACAAGTCCCTTATCAGTTCTGTGATACTTAGCTTGCAGTTGTGAGGCAATTCACAGTCCTTCTTCTTTCACAAAGTGAAACACACTTTGCTCTGGTTTAATTTCAAAACGGGGAAAAATCAGTACACAAAGGTCGAAGTCAGTAAAGCAGTCATGAAACACAACAATCAGATAATCCTCCATAATGGCCAAACCCACAGGCTGCTGCCTCACTAATGACCACAGCCCCACCCAACCACAGGTGGCCTCATTTTCTTTGATAATAATCTCTCAGTTGTTGCTCTCTGCATGCGTGGCTGTATCATTAACTCTTGTTCTGAATTCAAGGAGGAGCTAGATAATTGATCTCCTTCTGAGCTGTCTGCCACACTCTCCTCCTCCCTGTCACTCATGTCTTCTTGGTCAGAGGAGCCTTCATCATCAGATTCCACCGGGGGCAAAACAGGCCTGCAGCATGTGGATGTCTCCCCCACACCCACAGTCCTTGGGGCAGGAGCTTGGCCAGAGCTAACCACAACATAAAAATAAACATCCCTTGTATGTAAATGGGGGCAACAGAACAGATTTTTAATAAGGTTAAGAGGATTGCAAAGTTGTAGATAACTTTCTTTTTTTTTAATATCGTAATATTTCAAACCAATAATGGAAGAAATACTGATTTGATTCCCCCTCCTCTTCAGTGAAGTGTTAATTTGATATCTTGAGCTGAGATACTGATCTAGCATTAATAAACGAATGAATAACCAAATAATTTGGAGCAGAGTGCAGAGGGAATGGATTTTGATATTATCAAATAATTATACACTGGAAGCATGTTATCCTGATGAAATTAATTTTATAATCTGACTTTTTTTTTTTGTATTGGAGCACCAATGAATAGGAATATTATTGAGTAAGCGTGGTTATGAATTGGCACTTTAAACAAAAGAATAATAAATTAATGTGTATTCAGTACATTGCTAAATTGAATAGTGAATAAGTAGCACTACAGTATATCAAAACAACAAACAACAACAGCTGGGTAGTTTACCAATCAAGCTAATGAATACAGTGTTTGGAGGAATAAATAGAAGGCCAGTTGATTTTTTAAAAATATGTATATTTGGTTGTATTTGTGAGTGAGCGAGCAAGAGAGCGAAAGAGAGAGGAGAGGAGAGAATACATACCTATTGATACACAGCTAAAGTTTAAATGGGTTATCTATAAAATTCACCAGGATTTAGGAGTGGCTGGTTCGGATAGTTAGCTCATTTATACAAAGCGAGCAGAGGAAAGAAGGCTTAGTTATACATCACACACATGGATAGTTATTCTGTTTCTTGGATTTGTGCATTTATCCAGAAACATACAGCAGGAAGTAATTCTGGACTCAAATTCAGAATTGCTTTCCAAAACAAAGAAAATAAGATGGAGAACTCATCGTTTTTTTAGCAGAACAGCCCTTAGATATGTAACACTCAGCAACTCTCTTACACACATATACAAACATTTAAATCACACTGGATAACCAAATCCCACCCTCAACAGATGTTGTGACCCTGACTTCAAACATTAGGAATTGCCAGTTGTATTTGATAATTGTCTCCAAATTAGTAGTAGAGTGGTATAAAAAAAGAGCATTATAGCATTGAGCCCCAAGTTCCTTCTTCCCCTCTCATCAGCTGAGTCTTTCACCCAGCTAAAGTGAAAGTACACACACCGTACTTAAAATCATCTACTATTACTACTACTACTACTACTACTACTAGTAGTAGTAGTAGTACAGACACACACAAAAAACATCAGCCAAAGAAGAAAGCCTTCCAGACAGATTGTTAACAAGAAAAGATTTGTGTGTGCTTGTGTGTGAGAGTGAGCATGTGCAGGGGTTGGACTAGAAGACCTCGGAAGACCCTTTCAACTCTGTTCTTCTCTTCTGTTATTCTAATTGCTGGGAACATTAGTAATGCTAAGAGGTGAAACCAGGCACAGTGCCCCACAAGCAGCCAGCAAACAGTTTAACAGCTTTGATTCTACCCAGTGAGAAAGTGAAAAAGAAGCCAAATTTGTTGGGGAGGGTCACAATCAGAGTCAACAAATCCTGGCTGGAAACATTCTGAAATGCCTGCCAGACAGCAACCAAGGGACCTTATCTGGGTGGTTAGGAGTTTGATCAAGGAGAAAGGAAGTTTTCTCTGCACTCCATAATTGGGAGATCAACCTAGGTTAGAGTTGGACAAGCTTTAATGCAGGGGTGAGAAGTCAGATCTACCCGTAGAAGGCACAATAGAGCAAAGAGGGGCAAGACAGACTCCCACAGAAAGAAGATAGCAATAGCATTAGCAATCGCATTTAGACTTATATACCCCTTCACACTGCTTTACAGCCCTCTCTAAGTGGTTTACAGAGAGTCAGCATCTTGCCCCCAACAATCTGGGTCTTCATTTTACCAACCTCGGAAGGATGAAAGGCTGAGTCAACCTTGAGCCTACTGAGATTCGATCTGCCAAACTGCTGGCAACCGGTGATGAGCAGAAGTAGCTTGCAGTACTGCATTCTAACCACTGTGCCACCGAGGCTCTTATAAATTTCTGCCTGTAGTCCTTGACTTAAGACCACAATCAAAACCAACATTTCTGTTGCCCAATGAGACAAATGTTAAGTTCATTTTACACCATTGTGCAACCTTTCTTGCCACAGTGATTAAACAAATCACTGTAGTTATTAGGTTAGTAACATGGTTGTTAACTGAATCTGGCTTCCCTGTTGGACTTTGTTTGTCAGAAGATTGCAAAAGGGGATCACGCCGAAGTGGCGCAGTGGTTAGAGTGCAGCACTGCAGGCTACTTCAGCTGAATGCTAATTTAGCTGAAATTCGGCGGATCAAATCTCACCAGGCTCAAGGTTGACTCAGCCTTCCATCATTCCGAGGTCAGTAAAATGAGGACCCAGATTGTTGGAGGCAAGAGGCTGACTCTGTAAAAACGCTTTGAGTGGACTGTAAAGCACAAAGTGGTATACAGTATAAGTCTAAATGCTGTTGCTATCGCTATCATATGCTCCTACTCTCCTTGCCTTTCGTAAGCTCCTTAAGACCCACCTTTGTCGTCAGGCATGGGGGAACTGAGACATCTCTCCCGGGCATGTACAATTTATGAATGGTATGTCTGTATGTATGTTTGTTTAGAAAATGGGGTTTTTAAAATATTTTTAAACTGTAATTTAGATTTGTTGTAAATTGTTTCACTTTGTTGTGAGCCGCCCCGAGTCTGCGGAGAGGGGCGGCATACAGATCTAGATAGATAGATAGATAGATATATATATAGATAGATAGATAGATAGATAGATAGATAGATAGATAGATAGATAGATAGATAGATAGATAGATAAATAAATAGGACCCCTGGAATACTGCAACAGTCATAAATACAAATCAAGCAACTAAAATTTGATCATGTGACTATGAGGATGTTGCCACAGTCATAAATATTAAAAATGGTCAGAAGGCACTATTTTTCCATGCTGTTATAACTTTGGTCACTAAATGAAGTGTTGTAAGTTAAGGACTAGCTGTGCATTGCTTTTGGAAGCTGAGAAGAGTGAGAAACCCACAAAAGCCTATAAGGGTAAGGTACATAATAGCAATAGCATTTTGTGCTTGTTGCAGCCCTCTCTAAGCGGTTTACAGAATCAACATATTGCCCCCGACAATCTGGGTCCTCATTTTACCCACCTTGGAAGGATGGAAGGCTGAGTCAACTTTGAGCCTGGTGAGATTTGAACCGCCAAATTGCAGCTAGCAGTTATCTGAAGTAGCCTGCAGGACTGCACTCTAAACACTGCCCCACCTCGGTTCACGTGTAGAAATAATGTGTAGAAATGAGATATATAAACCTTTAGAGAGTGAGCGAATATATCCCCACTCATAGATACACATCCCAAAGTTATGCAGATGATTGATGTGTAAGTAAGTGCCATGTATATTTATAGAAAAACACCTGTATTCCCATTCTCCAGCCTTGAAAACACATTTTTATTTTTGTACCATAAATCATCCCCTTCAACAAATGGAGGAGGAAAAATCCCTGCTTGTTTTTGTCTGTATGCTTTTCCAAAAGAAAATGCAGCAAGTTAAATGATTGTGACAAGACAGGACAATGTAGTCTTCACTGGGTGACCTAGCTCTCTCCACATCCTTCCAAATTTAAATTCAGAATACAGCTCAAAGGGACCTTGGAGATCTTCTAGACCAGTGACTTTCAACCTTTTTTGAGCCGCGGCACATTTTTTACATTTATGAAACCCTGGGGCACATTGAGCGGGGGGGGGGGGGGGGCTAAAAAAAGTTTGGAGAAAAAAATTATCTCTCTCTTCCTCCCTTTCACATTATTTCTCTCTCTCTCCCTCCCTCTCTCTTCCTCCCTCTTTCTTTCTCTCTCCATCCCTCTTTCTTTCTCTTCCTTCCTTCCTCTCCTTTTTGCTCTCTCTCTCCCTCCCTACCTCCCTCTATGTCTTTCTCTCTCTCTCCTTCCCTCCCTCTGTTTCTCTCTCTCTCTTGCTTTCTTTCTCTCTCTTTCTCTCTCTCTTGCTTTCTTTTTCTTGTTCTCTTTCTCTCTCTCTTGCTTTCTTTCTCTCTCTTGTTCTCTTTCTCTCTTGCTTTCTTTCTCTCTCTCTCTCTCTTGCTTTCTTTCTCTCTCTCTTGTTCTCTTTCTCTCTTCCTTTCTTTCTCTCTCTGAGCTTCGCGGCACACCTGACCATGTCTCGCGGCACACTAGTGTGCCCCGGCACACTGGTTGAAAAACACTGTTCTAGACCAACCCCCTGTTGAAGCAGGAGACCCTATTCCAGGGATCTTCACACTATGGCCTGCGGGCTGGATACAGCCCACCAATGCAAAGTATCTGGCCCATGAGTGGTGGGATTAAGCCCCGCCCCTCAACCTTATCTTCTAGCAAGTGCTGTACTTCTTTCACCGGTTGAGTTGTACTTGTGATAATACAGCTGCTGCTGAAGGTAAGGCCAGGCTGAAGGGTGTGGGAGAGGGCCAGTTGAAGAGTGATCTTGCTGGTTCAGCCACATGATCCAGGGCTGGTGTTTGAGTAGGGGAGGGGTTGCTGCTGCCTTGAAAAGCAGCTCTGAGCTTCCAAAGTACTGTTCTAAATTACTGTATTTTTCAGAGTATAAGACACACCTTCATTTTGGGGGAGGAAAACAAGGAAAAAAGACCCCTGCCTCCCAGCAAACAGAAAACAATACAGATGATACCTAACCAGGTGCTATTAATGTACCCAAGCTCTTTCATTGTTACTCTCTGAAAAGAAGAATGTTTTCCAAGCCCTAAGTCTTTGCACGTTTTCCCCCCCATTAGTCTACAGTAGTCCCTCGCTATACCACGCTTCACCTACTGCGGCTTCACTTCATTGCGGGTTTTCAAGAAATATTAATGAGAAAAATCATTCGCGGATCTTCGCTGGTTCGCGGGTTTCTGAGGAAGTCGATCGGCAGATTTAAACAGCCCGCTGAACTCGATCGGCAGGTTTTTCACAAAAAATATATCTAAAATTGTAAATACTGTATTTAAATACTGTATCTAAAATAAATACTGTGTGGGAAGGGTTTATAAACACTTAAAACAATGAAAACTTACCAAACAATTACAATATAAATACTTAAATAAGTACTATCCATCGATAAATTCCCCATCGCGGATTTCACCTATCGCGGCTGGGTCTGGAACGTAACACCAGCGATAGGTGAGGGACTACTGTAACTTGCTCCAAATGTTTCCTTCCAGCCCTAACCAGGTGCTAATGATGTTCCCAGCTCTTACTGGATTGCAAGCTTTTTCATTGTTACTCTCTCAGAAGCTTTTATTTAAAGAAGCAGGACGGCTGAGGTGGAGGAGGGGAGGAGGAGAGTTCAAATACACAGTACTGTACATTGGGCAGCCCCAGAAAACCCTTGGTGTGCAAAAAAGACCACGGAATATTTTTTTAATAATATTTTTTTGAAAAACTGTGGTATAGACTTTTCGCGAAGTTCGGACCTGCGAAAATCGAGGGAACACTGTGCTGCATCTGTTCTTCATATGTTTTAGTCTCCAGGCCTTTTAAAGTTGCTCTTCTTTGCACTCAGTGAAGGGCTACCAAAATTTTTACTACCACACTGTGGGCGTGGCTTATGCAGGACGCCCTCCATTTTCTTTCAACATCTTTCAGTGCAAATTGGGAGCTATGGGGTGGAGCTCCATTTTCGCTACCCTACTGTGTTCCCCTCCCCAGTCCGGGCATTACCCCCCCCTCCCCCATTTGCACTTTTCTCTGCACTTACAATCCGGAGAACCTATGCTTACTTTCTATGTACGTAGTTTCAGCAAAATGCTTCCCAACCTAACTTCTATAACTTCTCATCTTTTTTTTTATTTCAAAGTCCTTCGAAGACTGTATTTGAAGCCTCCTTCTGAATTGTTGCCATTCTTAAATTAGAATGGAAGCAGTTTTCCCCTTCTTCCGCCCTGCAGTGGCCTTTAAGGAGCAAGCAACACCCTTCCTACCTACTCTGGATGATGCTCTAATGTTCTAAATTGAACGGCCAGGCCACTCTGGGCTGCGTTCCAGGCAGTGGCAAGAATCAATAAGAAATGGCATCATTATTTTGATCTTAATAACACCCGAGTCCTTTTTACAATTCAGTTATACTTTGAAAACCATCAAACGGGGAAACAGAGCTGACTTTTCTGAGTAAAGCAGTCCTTATTTGATAGGTGGTGGGGAGGAAGAAGGGAAGATGGTGGATCAATGCAGGAACAGATTTAGTGAAAGCGATTGGCAAGCTGGAAGCTAAACACAAAATAGACAGGTAATGTGCTACATTACGATTACTGAAGATAACAGGAAATAAATTAAACCTGAAAGATATATACCAGAGGAAAAAGGGGGGATAGGATTAATGGAAAATACATGGAGGGTGGGAATTCTCCAAGCTGGTTAGATGGCTTGCGAGTTAAGTAGGAGGCATGTATTATTTGCTAATGCAAAGGATTTTAAAAAATGACAGAAGAAATGAGCAAGAGTTTCTGAATTTTTAAAGAGGCAATTTGAAGTTGATGTTCACAGTTTCTGACTAGTCTTAATACTCCTAAATTAACCCATTAGTCTAAATAGATTGTTCTGGGCAGGTTTGGAAGGAAGATTAAAAAAGACATTTTAAAGAACTTGCTTGAATCTTACCTTCATTTTTTTTTTTTAAAAAAGGTTAGCTTTTGCATTTGTCATAGGTTTATTTTTAAATGCAAGCCAAAATTTATAATACATTTAATCAGCAAAGAGAACAAAATGTTATGTAAATACCGATTCTAATTTACCCAAAGCTTAATTAAATACAAATTAGAAAATATTACTGGTTTTATTTCTGAAAAAAAAAACATGGAATATTTCCACTCAGATGAAGCAGGAGCTATTTCTGAAAGGAAATATTTTGATAAGAGATGAAGAACAATTAAAATGATTAATAAGGAATGAGGATCCCAGAACTATAGCTAGTTAATAACTGGATATAAAGACAAATGAAAATGATACAAAAGAGGGATTTGGATTTTCAAATTCCTTCCAAATTCTTTTATCAAGAAAAAGGTTATAAAATGCAAAGGCTTAAGCAAAGGCAAAAATAATTCCAGAAATAAGACTAGATATAATTCCGCTGTTCAGGTTTAATGCTAAAGAAGTGTTTGCATTTTGCAGCTATATCCAAGACATTTGGTACTATAGAATGGCTTTCTTTCTTATGACTACTATTGTCCTTTCTTTCCTTCAGTTGACCCCCATTAGCAGCTGATCTATAGATCACTACCACCACAGTTAATTCACAGTTAAACTTAATTCATTCAATGCTATCTTTTTATGTTTTGGTTATCTATTTTGGTTATCAGCTATTGCAGGTAGTAGAATCCTGAGTCAGACAAGATTTTGTCTATACTTTATTTTTTATTTATTTGTTTGTTTTGTCCAATACACAATAATACACAATGAGGGTTATAGAGGATATAATCAGGTAGAATGTATTAAAGGGGGAATAGAGGAGAAAATAAAGGAGTGAAATACAGTGATACCTCATCTTACAAACGCCTCGTCATTCAAACTTTTCGAGATACAAACCCGGAGTTTAAGATTTTTTTGCCTCATCTTACAAACTATTTTCACCTTACAAACCCACCACCGCTGCTGGGAAACCCCACCTCTGGACTTCTGTGTTTTTGTGATGCTGCAGGGGAATCCCAGCAATGCAAAAATGGGCGCTTCGCTGGCAACGGAAGTCCGGAGGTGGGGTTTCCCAGCGAGGGGAGCCTCAGGGAAATCCCAGCAGTGAAAAAACACAGAGTTCCGGAGGTGGGGTTTCGAGGACTTCTGTGTTTTTGTGATGCTGCGATTTCACTGATGATCCCTTCGCTGGGAAACCCCACCTCCGGACTTCCGTTGCCAACGAAGCACTCGTTTTTGCGATGCTGGGATTCCCATGCTGGGATTTTCCTGCAGCATCACAAAAACACAGAAGTCCAGAGGTTGGGTTTCCCATGGAGGGGAGCCTCAGGGGACTCCCAGCAGTGCAAAAATGGGCGCTTCGGCTGGCAAAAGGGGTGAAATTTGGGTTCGCATGCATTAATCGCTTTTCCATTGATTCCTATGGGAAACATTGTTTCATCTTACAAACTTTTCACCTTAAGAACCTCGTCCCGGAACCAATTAAGTTTGTAAGACAAGGTAGCACTGTATAACTATGAGAGAATAGCAGAAAAAGATATAGGTATAGAAGAGAAGATATAGGAGATATAGGAGAGGCAATAGGACAGGGGATGGTAGGTGCTCTGGCACACTTATGTATTCCCCTTACTGACCTCTTAGGAACTTGGTGAGATCAACCGTTTGAAATAACAAAAAAACTCATCTTAGAACAGGGGTGTCAAATTCATATTTCCTTGAGGGCTGCATCAGGGTTGTGTTTGACCTTCTAGGGCTGGAATGGGTGTCGGCTGGGTGGGCTTGACCAGCTCAACCTCACTCATGTTGGGGACACCTGTGGTGCCTGAGTGCTCTGCCAGTGAAAATGGGCTCCCAAGCTCCATTTTCAGCTGCAATGGCCTCTTGCAATCCTCTGCCAGTGAAAACAGAGTTCAGGAGGGGCCATCATCACAGGCCGGTCCATTGCTGTTTCCTGGGTTGCCACGCGGGCCAGATCTAAGCATCCCCACCCTGCTCAGATCCAGCTCCTGGCCCTTGAGTTTGACACACCTGTCTTAGAAGAATAGCAATAGCACTTAGACTTATATACCACTTCATAATAATTTTACAGCCCTCTCTAAGCAGTTTACAAAAATATGGGTCCTTATTTTACCCACTTCCAAGAGGTGGAAGGCTGAGTCAACCTTGAGCCAGTCAGCATTGAACTCCTGACAGTAATAATAAGTTAGCTTGCAATACTGCATTGTAGCCACCGTGCTACCAAGCCTCAAAGAATCACCAGGTGATTGTGGAGCCTTTTGGGCCTGATAGATAAGTTGTATTTAATTTATCTGAAGTGGTATCAATCTACACTTCTTTCATCTTAATTCTGCCACTTCTTCTCACCCAATACCCATTTATTTAATAACATTCTCCTACTCTTGTTGTGTTTGGGCCTGGGCCAGCCGTTGCTCCCACAGATGGGAGAGACGCGGCACAAAGTGAGTGCGAAAGCCTGGCTGACAGCCAGGAAGACGTGGCAGACAGCCAGGAGAATGAGGCCACTGGTTCGCAGGATTCAGCAGACAGCCCAGAGGATTTGGCATGCAGTCCCTCAGACAGTCTTTCGTCCTTGGGTTCTTCTGCAGATCAATATATTGATCTGCGTAGCCGAAGAGCTATGCAAAGGAGGGATCGATTGAAGGTATATTACAAGTCATCAGAGTAGCACCTGGGCTGGGTGTGGTTCTTATACTGAAGGCTGGGTGTGGTTCCCTTAATGAGGGCTAAAGGTATAAAAGGGAACAAAGGCACAAGGCAAACTGTGGCTGTTTATCTGTGTTATTCCTGCTCTGAAGTTTCTGTTCTGTGCTTTTGAAGTTTTCAACCCAGCTTTTTCAGACACGTGGGAGGTGAAACCTCTGGGACTTGCTGTTTGCTCCAAAGATTCAAAAGGACTCCTGAAACATCTTTGCTCATTCCAGGTTGTCTTTGTTTGTTTTTTCCTGTGTTTTTGTATGCGGCTGAAGTAAGCCTTGCACTATCATTGTTTCCGGACACTAAGGACTGTTTTGAGTAACCCTTTTTTGTTTATTTAATACAAGTTTGCTAATTAGCACATGTGTGTTTGATTTCTTTTCCTTGGACTGTTACACATTGCCTGAGCCCAGTCAGGCAGAACAACTCTCATATTATAAGCTACAGTCTCTCAGTATCTTTTGCAAAGTATGCAGGGGCATTTCCGAGTCCACTTTGAAGACTATGCAATGGCCTGCGATCTTACAATGTGCTTCATTATTAAGAGAAAATGATGGCAATGCTGTGTATATTGGAAAACATTATTAGGTTCTGTATAATGGTGCCAGGATAGATTTTACATAAAAGGGCATTATGCCTTCTTTCCTTCTTTTGTGCTGTGTTACTCAGGGTAACAAATTGTTCTTATTTACAGATGAATTTCCAGCAAATTTTAATCACTTTGAAAAGTTTTCGTTACTCATTTGTCCTAGGAAAATAGGACATTTTTTTTTCTTTTGCAAATTAGGTAGCAAAACAACTTTGAGGTTTTCACTGAGATTCTCTGCTCCCCCCTTATTTATTCATTATATTTCTGATGTATTTATTGAGTTTATTTCTGGCTGCAAATTATTTATTCTTTTGACACTAGAAAGAGATGATGAGATTTCTTTTCAGAAACAACAAATCCAAGAGAAACATTATGTATTGCATGCAGCATTAACTCTGGGTGGATGAGATAAAATCTAATATACAAGTTGAAAACTAAAACGAAATAGAAGGGATCCTGGGTGTTTGGTGTTTCTTGCAGATGTTTCAATACCCAACTAAGTAACACCATCGGTGCTAGTAAGGAGTTCTGTTTGCTGTCAGTTTATATTCTGGTGGCTTTCTATTGGGTGTTGGTGGGGGTGGTCCTAGATCAGGCCAAATCAGCTGTCAGCATACATACAGCGTAGCCATTTGCGTCCTTTAGCTTCCTGCGCAATTGCAATGCACCATTTTGCGAATCCCACTCCTTACGAGCACCAAGAATTCAACCCTGAGCTACAAACATTCTCCTTTATTAATAAAATCAAACTTCTAATAGTTGAATGATTTGAATTTCTCACATGAGAGTAAACAATGAATAAGAAGAGATATATAATGTTTACATCTATCTAGAATGATATGAAACAGAAATGTACTTGTTATCCTTTCTGAACAAGGACATACAATCTGCAGTGGTTTTGCACAGTAGTAATTTACTAGATTAGTATAATGCACATTGTAAGGTGCTTTGTTAACTTATGGATTGGAAGTTATAGATGCAGAATGCACAAAACATAGAAACATAGAAGACTGACGGCAGAAAAAGACCCCATGATCCATCTAGTCTGCCCTTATACTATTTTCTGTATTTTATCTTAGGATGGATATATGTTTATCCCAGGCATGTTTAAATTCAGTTACTGTGGATTTATCAACCATGTCTGCTGGAAGTTTGTTCCAAGGATCTACTACTCTTTCAGTAAAATAATATTTTCTCATGTTGCTTTTGATCTTTCCCCCAACTAACTTCAGATTGTGTCCCCTTGTTCTTGTGTTCACTTTCCTATTAAAAACACTTCCCTCCTGGACCTTATTTTACCTTTTAACATATTTAAATGTTTTGATCATGTCCCCCCTTTTCCTTCTGTCCTCCAGACTATACAGATTGAGTTCATTAAGTCTTTCCTGATACGTTTTATGCTTAAGACCTTCCACCATTCTTGTAGCCCGTCTTTGGCCCCGTTCAATTTTTGGACAAATCCATTTCTGCTTGCTGATTTAGTTTACTGTTAATGAATCAATAACATTTCCAGTCATCCACCAGCCCAGGATCTTATTCTGCTATGGACATCAAAGGTGCTAAAGGATTTGAAACTGAAACGAGTAGCAGGATATTTTCAGTGTATTATCACTGGAATAATCTGGAAGGTTCTGCTCCGTTTTTGAGACTGACAGTGCCACTTTTTGATAACTTATATGGTCCTTTCTCTGTGTTGTTGAATTTTCCTTGAGACCCATAAATTAATTGCTATAGTACAGTGATGTCAAAGCTTTTTTTCCTCGGGTGCCGAAAGATTGTGTGCATGTGCTATCACACATGTGTGAGTGCCCACACCCATAATTCAGTGCCTGGGAGGGAGCAAACAGCTTCCCCTGACCCCCTTGGAGGCCTTCTGGAGGCCAGAAATGGCCAGTTTCCCAACTTCTGATGGGCCCAGTAGGCTTGTGTTTCACCCTCCCTAGGCTCCAAAGGCTTCCCTGGAGCCAGGGGAGGGTAAAAACGCCTTCCCCCATCCCCCCGGAGGCTCTCTGGAAGCCAAAAAAGCCCTTCCAGAACCTCTGTGCAAGCCAAAAATCAGCTGCCCAGCACACACATGCATGTTGGAGCTGAGCTAAGGCAACAGCTTGTGTACCAACAGATATGGCTCCGTGTGCCACTTGTGGTACTCGTGCCATATGTTCGCCATCACTGCTATAGTATTTCTTTTGGTAACTTTTCAATTGGAAGTTTTATATTTTTATTATCTCTTGTTTTTTTCCCCTCTTCATCTATTTTTTTTGTTATTTTTAATGAATTTAAACCATTTTTGTTTTAAAAATCTCTTTGGGGATAGATGTAGTATAGAAATACATAAAAGAAATAACAATGAACATTAATTGATATAAACAAAGAGGATTATTACGCTTATTAGTTTAAGGGTTAAATGGTTAGGAATACAAAAGGACTTTCCTCTTTTTAAAGAGAAAAATTGGGATGAATTGAGGAAGCTAAACTGACTTTATTACATATCAAGTGGTTTGAAATATTGCATTAATATCAATTGTTTATTAAACATACAATATACAAATATTGAACATTAATTTTTGTAAGGATATATCTATGGTTAAAGAAAACCAAACTTATATCACAATGGTATCCTTTAATCCTGTAAAATCAATTCTAAAGAGGAGAAGCATTATTTTTCCAAAACATTGTTTTGTTTTGTTTTTGCTAAATTGCTACAGTGGCAACCCATATTGACATTTTTTGTTATGTAGACCATCTGCTTGAAAAATTCCAGAGAAACTTCTTGGATTCTGTGAGTTTCTTATATCTTGAGCAGTGTTCCCTCTAATTTTTTTGGGGGGGTGAGCGGAAAAGTTTAGTGTCTGAGCGGCAGTCCCTTCGGGACCGGGCGGCCCAGAAATATTAAATAAATAAATAAGCAAGCAAGCAAGCAAGCAAGCAAACAAACAAACAAACAAATAAAAAACCCACCCTGTTTTGCCTCAGAGAATTTCAAAATAAAATACTGTGCTGTGTTTCTATAACAGTGAGCTCATAATAGGGCAACTCTATCAATATCAAAATGCCACTTAAATAGTTGAGCTAGTTTCAAACTATATTTTGATTTTCTTTCTCTCTTCCTTACTCCCATTCTTTTTCTTTCTCTTTTCCTTCCTCTCTTTTTTCTATCTGTTTCTCTCTCTTCCTCTCTTCCTCTCTCTCTCCTTTCCTCTCACTCTTTCCCTCTCGGCTTCTGGGCAGGTTTGAAAAACTCTGAGTTGATGATGATTTTTAAGTGAGCGATTGCTCACTGCTCAGCTTAGAGGGAACTATGATCTTGAGGTGTATTCAAGATAAAACAAATCCAGTTGTCATTTTTTTCCAGGTTCAAAAATAAAGAGCATTGTGAACTAAATCCAGACTGACTCAAGATTAGTTTTTATCTTGAACCACATTATAAATACTGTGAAGACGAGGCATTAAACACCACTGAAAGTTAAACGTTCTTATGAATAAAATAAACAAGAGTGTAGGCTAGATAATATTAAAACCGGGGTTATTTGCAGATTGTATAAACTAGTGCCCTATTGAAATTAATTTGGTGAAGTTGGCGGCAATTTAAATTGCAGCATTTATTTAAGTGGAAATCAAGAGGGAATTTCAGTTGGATGCATCCCATAGTTTCCACAGGGTTTCCTGAGTTCATTAATACAATCCAGAAAATTCATTTGTTTGTTCATTCGCTTGGAATATTTACATATCGTGACTCCCCATAGGTTTGCAAGAGAGTGAACACAGAATCCATAAAAAGAATTAAGATTAATAAAACATCGTTTGATTTAGCATATTAGGTAACCATATCCAAATGCATAGTTCAGTGGTTAAAGACACTGAGCTTGTCAGGTGGAGAGCTAACAGCCTGGGTTCGAGATCTGAGCACCAGGTGAACTCCTGTTACCTATTCCAGCTCCTGCCCACCTAGCAGTTCAAAGGCCTACGAATATGAGTACATAAACAGGCACAACTTTGGTGGGAAGGTAACGACATTCCATGCAGCTTGGTTTATAGTTGTGCTGTGGTCACATGACCATGGAATCGTCTTCCGACATCACTGGCTCTTTAGCTAAGAAACAGAGCTGAGTACTGCCGCCTAGAGGCAGACAAGATTGGGCCGAGCAAACCAGCCTCTTTTCTGATCTCCAGGGATGGGGCACCAACTTCTGAATGCAAGTTGTTCCATTGGTTGATTGCTCTCACCATGATTAACTTTTCCTTAGTTCAATTCATTTCAATTCAATATATTCAGTTTATAAGCCTCCCATCTCCAAATGGATTCTGGGCGATGTACAACAATAAAAGCGGTATACAATGAATAATACCCCAAGAATTAAACTCATTCATCCATCAATCATTCATCACTTTGGGCTGGAGCTGCATGTTATTGCACAACGGCCCCAGGCCTGGCAGCAAAGCCATTTTTTTTAATTAATTAATTAAACAAACAAACAAATAAATAAATACTGTACTTCCCAAAAATAAAATCTTGTCTTTTGGAAGTAAGACCTGGTGCCTTTTTGGGTGGCAAATACTATATGTGTATGTGTGTGTTTGTGTGTGTGTGTGTGTGTGTGTGTGTGTGTGGTGTGTATATCCCACATATATACATACATACAGTATTTGCCACCCAAAAAGGCACCAGGTCTTACTTTTAAAAATGTGTGTGTGTGTCTGTATGTGTCTGTGTGTGATCCACTGACTCACCTCCCATGTGCATGTTGCCCCGGCCTCCTTTTCACTGTCAGATACTTTCAGGAACTTCTTCAGCCAGGATTTCTTGGAGGCCTCTGCAGCCAATAACAGAGATCCAGATAATTCCAGAGCCTTCAGGAAAATCTTGCCAGCTGCAGCAAAAGAAATGGGTCAGAGGGTACGAGGCCTGGCTGCACGTACCCAAAGGTAAATAGTAAAGCAGCTCCACCCCTTATCCCCACCCTAGCTTCACTTTTATCTGTGCACCCTGGAGCGGACGAGGTCTTAATTAGGGCTTATTTTGGGAGCATGTGTAAAAATCAAGCTGGCTAGGAAACATGGTATATGTTAGCCGCCCCGAGTCTCCGGAGAGGGGCAGCATACAAATCCAATAAATGATGATGATGATGATGATGATGATGATGATAATAATAATAATAATAATAATAATAATAATAATAATAATAATTAGAGAAACATCTTTCAGCTGTGGCGAGGGGGACGTTTGCCCAGGTTCGCCTTGTGTACCAGTTGCGACCCTACTTGGACCGGGAGTCACTGCTCACAGTCACTCATGCCCTCATCACCTCGAGGCTTGACTACTGTAACACTCTCTACATGGGGCTACCTTTGAAAAATGTTCGGAAACTTCAGATCGTGCAGAATGCAGCTGCGAGAGCAATCATGGGCTTTCCCAAATATGCCCATGTTACACCAACACTCCGCAGTCTGCATTGGTTGCCGATCAGTTTCCGGTCACAATTCAAAGTGTTGGTTATGACCTATAAAGCCCTTCATGGCACCGGACCAGATTACCTCAGGGACCGCCTTCTGCTGCATGAATCCCAGCGACCAGTTAGGTCCCACAGAGTGGATCTTCTCCGGGTCCCGTCAACTAAGCAATGTCGCCTGGCGGGACCCAGGGGAAGAGCCTTCTCTGTGGCGGCCCCGGCCCTCTGGAACCAACTCCCCCCAGAGATTAGAACTGCCCCCACCCTCCTTGCCTTTCGTAAACAACTTAAAACCCACCTCTGCCGCCAGTCATGGGGGAATTGAGATCCTCTTTCCCCCTAGGCCTTTACAATTCTATGCATGGTATGTATGTATGTATGTTTGGTTTTTATATTAATTGATTTTTAATCATCAATACCAAATTACTATTGTACACTGTTTTATTGTCGCTGTTAGCCGCCCCGAGTCTCTGGAGAGGGGCGGCATACAAATCCAATAAATAAATTAATAATAATAATAATAATAATAATAATAATAATAATAATAATAATAATAATAATATACTACTTCACAGTACTTTGCAGCATTTTCTAAGCCATTTCCAGAGTTAGCTTGTTTCCCCCAACCATCTGGGTCCTCATTTAAGCCACCTCGGAAGAATGGAAGGCTGAGTCAACCTTGAGCCTGGTGAGATTTGAACTGCCAATGTTCGCTTCAAAGGGTAGGACTACAGTTCAAGTATATGTCATATTTTGTATGTTTGCAGAAATATATGAATCTTTATTTCTGATGAAAGGAATTCCTCATAAGGACTTATGGAACTGTATAATTTCTTATGAATCCTATGACCTGGAAATCAAAAACAATTTATTACAAAAACAATTTATTATATAACTGTGTAATAATGGTTTCGACAATTTATCATGTGTTATTGTTGTTTGTAACATAAAATTTGAAAAAAATATACCTATTAGATTAAATTTATCTATTCCCTGTAACTGTTCTTTGTATGATTTAGGCTCCAGCTCCTTTATCATTCTTGTCGCTTTTCTCTTGCACTCTCAACATCTTTTTTTATATATTGTGGTGACCAGAACTAGATGTGGTATTCCAAGCAAGCCAAGTCATTGGTTGCATATAGTTCTGATTTTCCAGTAGAACAAGTGGGGAAAAAAATTGTTAAAATTGAATTTTCTCTCTATCTCCTCTTTGGGCAATAATATTAATGTCATACATTGTTCATCATACTTGACAGTATCAGAGAAGCTGGCAAAGAATGATCAGTTCTATTTGCATAGGAAATAAAAAGATTGATGGTTTTTCCGCATCTGAAGAAAATTCAGCAGGAGTTCTAAATGTACTATTGTATTAAGCAAAAACTGACACTCGAGATAATTCTGTGGATTGATGTAGAGAGAAAGCAAGAGAAATGGAAAGCGAACGTAAACTGAAGGATTAAATGTGCATAATCTATAAATGTCTAATAGAAGATGTTTTCTAACAGTTCTATAATATGACTATTCTATATTTTCCAACAAATGGACCATGAACCGTCTGCAGCTTTTTTTTTCTTTTTCTTTTGGTCCCTGACTGTAAATCCATTAAGAATATCGTAAATACCGTAAGTTGAAACTTAAATGTATGCATATTAGGGATGTTAACAGCAACAAAAAGGGCAATGAAGCAACAATTTGAGATTTGCTGTGGAATTTAATGCATGCAATAGATGTCAAAGCCATTCTGTTGATTCAGTCCCGATCATCATCTTCAATCAATTGATTGGAGATGATAAATTGTTTGCATTTCTTAAGGGAAAGAATGGCATGTATGTATGTACGTATGTATGTACGTACGTACATATGTATGTATGGACAGACGGACGGACGGACGGACGGACGGACGCATGGATGGTGTATGTATGAATGTATGGATGTATGGATATATGGATGGATGGATGGATGGATGGTGGGACCGCATGGGAGGGCCTTCTGTGTGGCGGCTCTGGCTCCCTGGAACCAGCTTCCCCAGAGATCCATACCACCCCCTCCCTCATGGCTTTCCAGAAAGCCTTAAAAACTTGGCTTTGCTGGCAGGCCTAGGGTCATTGATCAACAGCATCGAGCTGCAACCTAAAATGTGATGAATGTTTTATTGGGGCTTTTAAATTGTTTTATTCTGTTTTAATTATGTTGCACGCCACCCACAGTCCGATAGGAGTTGGGTGGCTTATAAATGTTAAATTAAATTAAATTAAATTATTTATAAATTATAAATAAATAAATTAATTAATTCATTCATTCATTCATTTACTGTCTTTATTGTGAGCCGCCCCGAGTCTACGGAGAGGGGCAGCATACAAATCTAATAAATTATTATTATTATTATTATTATTATTATTATTATTATTTTATTTTTTTTACAAGTAACTCAAGGTAGCAACTATATCCAACACCCCTCTCTCCTCCTACAACAACCCTGTGAGGTGGGTTGGGCAGAGAGACCAGTTTTCATGCCAAAGGCAGGACTAGAATTCACAGTCTCCTGGTTCCTAGGCCAGAACAAATTGGTCATACTTAATTATTTTATATCCTATATTCTTATCACATTTGTGAGTTGCATCTGTATGCATGTACATCTGTATTTGTGTGTGTGTGTGTGTGTGTGCGTGTGCGTAAGTGAATTTTGCCCCATTTTACAACTCGTATTGCTACAATTGTTAAGTGAATTACTGCAGTTGTTAAATTAGTAACCTACTCTTTAAGTGAATTTGACTTCGCCATTGACTTTGCTTGTCAAAAAGGTCAATAAAACTGACCCATACATGTGTAAGGTTAGTCCTTGACCCTGCAACTGTCCTAAATATGAGTCAGTTGCCAAGTATCTGCATTTTGATCACCTGATCATGAGGATGTTGTGAAGGTTGTTCTGTTATAAGTTTGAATGGTCATTAAAAGAACTGTTTTAAGTCAAGGACTACCTATCTATCTAATAAAGTTTCTTGGGTTCATTTTTTGTCTCCACTTTTGGGACCACCAAACCAAAACTCAAAAATACACATAAGAACATAAGAAGAGCCCTGCTGAATCAGGCCAAAGCCCATCGAGTCCAGCATTCTGTGTCACACAGTGGCCCACCAATTGTCCTTGGGGATCTTGAGCAAAAAGAGAAGGCAAGACCCTCCCTTTCCCTTGACCCCCAACAAGTGGTACTCAAGGGAATCCTGCCTGCCTCAACCAACATAGAGGCAGCACTTGGACATCCGTTTCAATAACCATCTATATGCTTAGCATCCATGAATCTGTCTAATCCTGCCTTGAAGCTATCAAGGCTGACAGCTGTCACGAACTCTTCTGGAAGTGAATTCCACAAACCAACGACCCTCTGGGTGAAGAAATATTTCCCTTGATTTGTCCTCACTTTCTTACCTATGAGGTTCAGGGAGGGGCCCCTTGTCCTAGTATTGTGTGATAGAGAAAAGAATTTTTCTCTATCCACCTTTTCTATCCCATGCATGATTTTATACACTTCGATCAAGTCACCCCTTAAATGCCGTCTTTCAAGGCTGAAGAGACCAAGGCGTTGCAATCTGGTATCATAAGGGAGGTGCTCCATTCCCTTGATCATTCTTGTTGCCCTTGTTTGCACCTTTTCCAGTTCCAGTTCCATACAGAGAGACCAATTTGAGGATAAAGATAAAGTCATCATATTTTGAATATGAGTTTTTCACAGTGAAATGGAAATAGTTGAGAAACTGTATTCCCTAAATTTGAAGATAGGGAAAATAACTCCCATTTACAAAACGGCTCCCAGTTTTTGCCACTGGCGAATGCCTTGTCAAATTTGGGGAAAAGGGAAATTAACTTTCATTTTAGGATGCTTAAAGCGCTTTATTATGTAAAAAAAAATATATAATGGTTTTTAGAGAGCTTGGATCCCACGAGAGCCCATTTAGGTGAACAAGAGTCATGAATGATGCAACGCGTAGTACAAGGTTGTCAGTTACTAAGCACAAAAGCATATTCTTTGGCCTAAACATTAATGAAAAAAGGTGAAGAAAATTGAAGCAGAATGAATAGGAAATAGAAATGCTAATTGTTCTGAGACAGATAATTGAAACATAAAGCTATAATGAGTCTTGGCTGAAGTACTCAGGAAGCTTCGATAGAAATTAGTTTTAAGGTTGTTACCAGATTGGGTTGGGCTGAGAAAGCTGGATGTGAACAAATAAAAATATAAGGAGAGATGAGACAATTATATATTTTTTTAGTTACCAAGGGCTCCAAGTACAAAGAGTGGAAGATTAAAGCAGACAATAAAAATAATTCAGAGCTGTTGTTTGAAAAATAAACTTCATGTTGTCACCAAATTCAGATTACAAATTATTATTATTAGAGTTGGAAGGGATCTTGTAGGTCATCTAGTCCCAATCCCCTAGGTGTTTCCCAACCTTGGCAACTTGAAGATATTTGGACTTCAACTCCCAGCATTCGCTGGCTGGGGAATTCTGGGAGTTGAAATCCAAATATCTTCAAGTTGCCAAGGTTGGGAAACACTGCCCTAGTAGCAGTCCCTACACCATTTCGGACAAATGGCAGTCCAATCTCCCTTTGAAAGTCTCAAGTGTTGGAGCTCTCACAACCTCCACAGGCAGGTTGTTCCACTGGTTGATCACTCTCACCATCAGAAAGTTCCTCCTTATTTCCAGGTTGAATCTCTCCTTGGTTAGTTTCCATCCATTACTCCTTGTCTGGCCTTCGGGTGCCTTGGAAAGCAGCCTGACCCCCTCTTCCCTGTGGCAGCCCTTCAAGATATTGGAACACTGCTTTCATGTCCCCCCTGGTCCTTCTGTTTACTAGAATGGCCCACCCTGGAAACAGCGAAGAACTGGCCCATGGTGCCACTGCCAGCGAAAATAGACATTGAGAGAGCTGCATGCATCCCTACCAGGCTCTGTTTCTGGCCACAATGGCTGCCTGCAGCCTTCTGCCAGAAAAACGGAGCCTAGGTGGGCCACACACAGCCTCCCTTAGCTCTATTTTGTTGGTTATGACCTATAAAGCCCTTCATGGCATTGGACCAGGATATCTGCGAGACCGCCTTCTGCCGCACGAATCCCAACGACCGGTTAGGTCCCACAGAGTTGGCCTTCTCCAGGTCCCATCGACTAAACAATGTTGTCTGGCGGGACCCAGGGGAAGAGCCTTCTCTGTGGTGGCTCCAACCCTCTGGAACCAGCTCCCCCCAGAGATTAGGATTGCCCCCACCCTCCTTGCCTTTCGTAAACTTCTTAAAACCCACCTCTGCCGTCAGGCATGGGGGAATGGAAACATCTCCCCCTTGCCCATGTAGTTTTTGTGTATGATTCAATTGTGTGTTGTTTTTTATATATTGGGGTTTCTTTTTTGGACTTTTTAATCTAAAACTGTAACCTAGATTCTTAAATATTAGATTTGTTACTATGTACTGTTCTTCACCATTGTTGTGAGCCGCCCCGAGTCTGCGGAGAGGGGTGGTATATAAATCTAATCTAAATCTAATCAATTTTTGATGGCAGAGTGCTGCAGAAGGCTGTCGCAGCCAAAAATGGAGCCTTGGTGAGTGATGTTGACCTGGCCACACCCCGGCCCATCCCCCAAGTCAAACACAACCCTGATGCGGCCCTCAATGAAATTGTGTTTCACACACCCCATGCTAAAGCATCATGAGTGGCAGGCATGAAGGAGTTGCCCCTTTTATTATGGAATATCCATCCCCCAGAAAAGAGGCAGGCACCTATGAATAAAGACCTTCTGTAAAGGGATCAAAACTTGGCTCTATGGTCTTGTGTGGAACTTGAGAGATAATGCTCACTTAAAACATAGAACACAGAATAACAGAGGTGGAAGAGACCTTGCGGGTTTTTGAGTCCAACTCCCTGTAGGAAGACCCTGCACCATACGAGACAAATGGTTGTCCCAACTCTTCTTAAAACCCTTCAGTGTTGGAGCAATCATCATTATTAATAATTAATTTAATTTAATAATAATTTATTAGATTTGTATGCCGCCCCTCTCCGCAGACTCGGGGCGGCTCACAACATCAATAAAACAATGTACAATGTGACAAATCTAATGTTTAAAAGAAAACACATTAAAAACCCAACATAATTTCTGGAGGCAAGTCCTTCTACTGATTAATAGTTCTGTCAGGAAAAAAGTTCTAACTGTCAGGAAATCAGAACCGTGTCATTATTTCCACGTTACAAACATGAGTGCCAGTGTGCATGTTTAGAAAGGAGGGCAAGTCCTTACAGAATGCAAATAAAGTGTACTTTGTCTTCTAAGCTTTTACGTTGACCCTGAGAATTGTAGTTCTAATCTAAGAATTTCCTGTTTGGGATGGCAGGTTGATTTAAGGCAAACTTGTGGTCTTCATACCTCTAGAACCATCTTCTACCGCACGAATTCCAGTGGCCGATAAGGTCTCACAGAGTTGGCCTTCTCCGGATCCCGTCGACTAAACAATGTCGTTTGCCGGGCCCCAGGGGAAGAGCCTTCTCTGTGGCGGCCCCGGCCCTCTAGAATCAACTCCCCCCAGAGATTAGAACTGTCCCCAACCTCTTTGTCTTTCGTAAGTTACTTAAGACCCACCTGTATTGCCAGGCATGGGGGAACTGAGACACCTCCCCCAGACTTTTACATTTTATGTATGGTATGTGTGTGTTCTATGCTTTTAGCTGTTTTTTAATGTTAGCTTTGTTTCCATTGTAACATTGTTATTGTTGTTGTGAGCCGCCCCGAGTCTTTGGAGAGGGGCGGCATACAAATCTAATAAATAATAATAATAATAATAATAATAATAATAATAATAATAATTATTATTATTATTATTATTATTATTATTATTATTATATTTATTTATTTATTCGATTTTTATGCCGCCCTTCTCCTTAGACTCAGGGCGGCTTACAACATGTTAGCAATAGCACTTTTTTAACAGAGCTAGGCTATTATTATTATTATTATTATTATTATTATTATTATTATTATTATTATTATTATTATTATTATTCAACTCCCAGAATTCTCCAACCAGCTATGCTAAAAGTTGAAGTCCACAAGTCTTAAAGTTGCCAAGTTTGAAGGCCTCCGATTTAACCCGATGATATTTATTCTCATGTTTATGTTTAGCGCCTCTAAAGATAGAACTCTTGGGCTGTGTTGGTTGGAGAACTTATAAATACATAATGAATAAAGTAAATGTGACTACATGCTGAGTATGATTATGTCTGATGCCATGACTGCGAGTTTCCTCCAGCTTTTGTTATATATTTGAACTGGCCTGAACTCTGAATTCTGCATGTTAACAGCCGCATGCCAAACGAGACTTGACATTCACAAAACTGGAAGAGTCTCATTTCAGTCCAAAGGTAGAAACGTGACATCCAGGCCTATGTGCATGTGAAAGGCTGAATCTTACAATGCTTGTCCCTTCCCCATTTGATGTCTATGTTGATTCTCAGTCATCCAAGTCAGGGGTTGTCCCAAAGGGGCTTTTTTCAAAAGCCAAACTGGATTTTGCTTTTTGTTTTTCTGAAGAAGAACTGAAGAAGCTTCTTGGATGACAGGCAAAACATCTTCAAATAAAAACCAGAAAGTCCAGTTGCCTCTTGAAAAAGCACCTTTGAGGCTTCCCATTTGATATTGCAAATAGCTGGAAAGCTTTTGCACATTGGTAAAAATTCAATAACATAACACTATTTATTTATTTATTTTATTTTATTTATTGGATTTGTATGCCGCCCCTCTCCGGAGACTCGGGGTGGCTAACAGCGACAATAAAACAGTGTACAATAGTAATTTGGTATTAGAAATGATTAAAAATCCATTAATATAAAAACCCAACATACATACATACATACATACCATGCATAGAATTGTAAAGGCCTAGGCGGAAAGAGGATCTCAATTCCCCCATGCCTGGCAGCAGAGGTGGGTTTTAAGCAGTTTATGAAAGGCAAGGAGGGTGGGGGCAATTCTAATCTCTGGGGGGAGTTGCTTCCAGAGGGTTGGGGCCGCCACAGAGAAGGCTCTTCCCCTGGGTCCCGCCAAGCAACATTGTTTAGTTGACGGGACCCGGAGAAGACCCACTCTGTGGGACCTAACTGGTCGCTGGGATTCGTGCAGCAGAAGACGGTCCCTGAGATAATCTGGTCCGGTGCCATGAAGGGCTTTATAGGTCATAACCAACACTTTGAATTGTGACCGGAAACTGATCGGCAACCAATGCAGACTGCGGAGTGTTGGTGTAACATGGGCATATTTGGGAAAGCCCATGATTGCTATCGCAGCTGCATTCTGCACGATCTGAAGTTTCCGAACACTTTTCAAAGGTAGCCCGATGTAGAGAGTGTTACAGTAGTCGAGCCTCGAGGTGATGAGGGCATGAGTGACTGTGAGCAGTGACTCCCGGTCCAAATAGGGTCACAACTGGTGCACCAGGCGAACCTGGGCAAACGCCCCCCTCGCCAGAGCTGAAAGATGTTTCTCTAATGTGAGCTGTGGATCGAGGAGGATGCCCAAGTTGCGAACCTTCTCTGATGGGGTCAATAGTTGGAAAGCCCTTGCGCATTGGTAAAAATTCAATAGCATAACACTATAAACAACATTGTTTAAAAAGAAGATTCCAAAACAAATAAGGAGGAGAAAAGAACAGGGATAGAAAAACTGAGCTCTGTTTGTCTGCTTAACAACATGGCATGGTATATTAGCTAAATCTGGGAAACCGTGTACAAAAAAACTTCATAGTGTATCTTTTTGATATGTGTGAATATTCTAGACCTAGGATGGGTATTGTCAATTATTTTCACAGCTCTGTTTTCAAAGGAAGATGGGTTTTAAAAGGCAGGGAGATCCGTGGCCAATCATTTTCACATTTTTCAAAGGATGGGTTCTCAAAAGATAAATTTAAAAAATATTGGGGCACCTGGGATAAAGAGTCTTATTTATTGCAGGGAATCCACCTACATATTCTCAGTGACTACAATCTTCATCCCAAGGGCTCTCAAAGAGGACAGAATACCTTGATCAGATTGAAACAATGTAAATTTTTATTTTCTGTTTTTATTTGCATTTTGTATTAGTTTTATATTTGATGCAGTCAATCAACTTAAATCTAATCTTGTTCTCCACTTCCTCCCCTCCTCCCCCCAATACTACTATTTTATCATACTCTTTCATCTTTATGTTATCTGCTATATTTTATTCTATCTCGTCTCAAAATAGCTATTTTATGTTCCTTCAATGTCGCTTACCTAACTCATTTTACTGAAGCTGATACTCTCATGCTTTGATATAGCCAATTGATTAATCAATCAAATGTATTCTATGATATCAAAAGAGGGCATTTCTGCCCAGCTAGATAGCGGGTATCCTACTCTGTGGTTATATATTATCTAATTGCTTGAAATAATAATAATAAGAAAGGTTAGGATGTAAATCAATGGTTAATTATTCAGGTATTTTGCTTAAGAGTTCATTTCTTTTTCTTTTGCATGGTCAAAGCATAAATTATACATCCCAGTCTTTAGAGGACACTAAACATGGTTGTGTAAATTATCCTCGACTTACAACTACAGTTGACCCCCAAAATTTATGTTGTAAAGTGAGACATTTGTTAAGTGAGTTTTGCCCCATTTTACGACCTTTTCTTGCTACAGTTGTTAAGTGAATAGCTGCAATTGAATTTGGCTTCCCCATTGATTTTGCTTGTCAGAAGATCACAAAAGGGAATGGCATGGCCTTGGGACACAGCAACGGTCATAAGTATAAACCATTTGCTAAGCAGCTGAACTTTGATCACCTGAACATGGGGTGATAAGCGATCATAAGTCTGAAAAACAGTCATAAGTCACTTTTTTCAATGCTGTTGCAACTTTGAATGGTCACTAAATGAACTGTTGTAAGTCAAGGACTACCTGTATTAGAGTGAAGTCTGAAATTAATTTAATTTAATTTATTAGATTTGTATGCCGCCCCTCTCCGAGGAAAATCTATTTCTTTCTTTGTTTGTTTGTTAAATTTATATTGGCATTGGACCATAGTACCTCCGGAACCGCCTGCTACCGCACGAATCCCAGCAGCCGATAAGGCCCCACAGAGTTGGGACCCAGGGGAAGAGCCTTCTCTGTGGCGGCCCCGGCCCTCTGGAATCAACTCCCCCCGGAGATTAGAACTGCTCCCACCCTCCTTGTCTTCCGTAAATTACTTAAGATCCACCTGTACCGCCAGGCATGGGGGATTTGAGACATCTTTCCCCCAGGCTTATTATAATTTATGTTTGGTATGTATGTGCTGTTTGGTTTTCAATTATGATAGGGTTTTTAGTTTTTTAATACTAGATTTGTGCCATTATAATATTGTTTTTATCATTGTTGTGTGCCGCCCCGAGTCTTCGGAGAGGGGCAGCATACAAATCTAATAAATTATTATTATTAATTATATTGCCACCTGTTCGCCTATGGCCACTCAGGATGGCTAATTCAGATTCCTATTGTTTCATTTTGAACTCTTCTGCCTTGAATTACAACATTTTGGGCTTATTTCTGGAATAAAAATAGCCTCATTCCATTCCATACATGATCCCAAATGTCATACAGATGCATATTTCAGTTTGAGCATGGACTATCCAAGACCATCTGTTCTGTGTAAACACTGTTTTTCTGCACAACCCTCCTAATTGTGAGAACATTCTGGCCAATTGTGGTGCTCACTTCACCTCAAGGGAAATGTGATTTATGGGTGGTGTTGCTTCAGGCAGATTTCAGAATAATTTATATATAATTTGTGAAAAAATAGTTCTTTTCTGAATAGGATGAATATTGTGAATTTGTTGAGGTTTTTTTAATTTTTAAAGGAAGTCATTAATGTTTGAAATTTCAGACAAATATTACCTAGATGAATTCAGTTAATAAAAAACTGACTGGTTCATCAGGGATCAGAAGACAATTTCAACAAAGAAAAGTTCATGAACAAAAGCAACTTGGAATGACATGGAGGTGATGACCTCTATTTCATAAAACATGACAAGCCATGTAACAACTGTTTTTTTTGGGGGGGAAGGCTGAGGAAATTTGATTTAATTCACTCTGCAGTTTTGCCAAGAAAATCTTTAGACTGAATGACCCACACATTTTGCTTTTAAGCTGTAGATCAGTGTTTCCCAACCTTGGCAACTTGAAGATATCTGGACTTCAACTCCCAGAATTCCCCAGCCAGCCAATGCTGGCTGGGGAGTTCTGGGAATTGAAGTCCAGATATCTTCAAGTTGCCAAGGTTGGGAAACACTGCTGTAGATTACCACCACTAAAGTAGCTACTGAATATAACCTAGCCCAGGATGTCAAGCTCGATTTTGCTGTATGTCACATCATGATTGTGTTTGACCTAGGGGGTGTGGGGTGGATGTGTCCAGGGTGGGCATGGTCAGCTCAACGTCACTCATGTCAGGGATGCCTGTGGAGGCCCAAGTGCTCTGCCAGCGAAAATTGCCCCCCTCAGCTCCATTTTCAGCTGCCACGGCTGCCTGCAACCCCCTGTCAGCAAAAACGGACTCAGGGTGGCCCCATATGGCCCTCTCAAGCTCCATTTTCACTGACAGAAGCACTTTGGGCCAGTTCTTCGTTGTTACCAGGGTGGCCCTGCAAGCCAGATCTAAGTACCCCGCGAGCCGAATCTGACCTCCAGGCCTTGAGTTTGACACCCTTGATCTAGCCTAACTATTCATGGGAAGCCAAACTGGAACATGATTTCAAATTCAAAGAAGGCTGTCATTCAGAAACTGGTGAACCTAGATAGGCAGGACATTTTCAAGGGTGTTAATGTCTGAGATGCGATATGGGTTCCAAACAGATGAGCTGTATTCGAGGATGGGTCTGGCAAAAGTTTTGTAAGCTCTGGTGAGTAGTGTGAGATTGCCAGAGCAGAAGCTACGTAGGATTAGGTTTACAACTCTTGAAGCCTTCTTGGCTATATTGTTGCAGTGGGCTTTGGCACTTAAATCTTTTGTTATTAGTACAGTATACCAAGGTCTTTAACCGAGTGGGGATTATCTGTGATAATTTGATTATTCAGTTCGTATTTGGAGTTCAGATTCTTCTTCCCAATGTGTAGGACAGAGCTTTTGCTAGTTGAGATTTGGAGTTGCCATGTGTTAGACCACTCAGAAACAGCATCAAGGTCTTTTTGGAGAGTAGTTCTGTTATCGGTGGTGTTGAAGAAGTCCAACATTCAGTGCCTGGAGAATGAAAGTTTATTTTAAATTAAAGGAAGGGAAGGGAGGAGACTTGGTGGATGTAGCTTGCTAAAGTCTGATGCAATATATGTAATGTTTAGATCAATAGAAATCTGAATAACTGCATTTACCGTATTTATTGGATTGGTTAGATTCATATCTAAGAAATTTAAATTTGTTTTAAAATGAATAAAGTGGCTGTTTATGCTATTTATGCTATTTCAATAGTGTTTTGTTTCTCCCAGTTGCTCCCCCCTCAAAAAAAAAGCTTTTAAAAGAATGCATTTTCAGAATAACCAAACAATAACCCAAAGCCAATTGGTTAGATTTAAAAATGTTCCTTCTCTTAAACTGATTTATTTTCTCATGCTACTCCTCTTTGCATGAAGAATGACTATAGGGATGAACGTTTGTGCGTCTTTTGGAAATGGCCTTTTCCTGTGTTACCATCATCCCCCTAAAAATTAGACAAGACCCAACAAACAATCAAATAAAACAAGAATACTTTTCCAATACACCTTTTCCCCTCACCTGTGAGGATGTCTGAATCATTTAAAATGTTGAAAAGATTACAAAGTTTCTTCATTTCCATTTATGAGATTAAGATATTTTTATGATCTACATATTTTTTTATATTGTCTTCATTTTCTTTCCACCCCAATACGTAATGATTACATATTTTTGTATTGTCTTCATTTCTTTTTTTCTTCCCACCTCAACACATAATGAAAAGACAGAATTCATAATTGGGTAGTGACGGTTAGACTGAGAAGTAGCATTTATTAATTTTAAAGTTTTCCTATAAATTGATAGGATGATGTTTCTATTCCTGAACACAGAACTGTAAGCAGCTTTTTAAAATGTTGTTTGACATTCTGTAGATATTTCTCAATATTTGCAGAGATAGCATCACTGTTTTTCAGCGAAGCCATGAAAAATCCGAGGATGTAAAAACAGTATTTCTTTGGCTAATGGGTTTTGGGGGGTTTTTTGAGCCAATGTACCTTAAGATTGTGTTTAACCCTAATTGATGATTACTGTGATATTTTGTTCTCTGGCTGAACCTCATGTGGAGCTGATTTGTCTTCCAGGCAAGATCAATAGTCAATTGAACTTAAAGGAGTTAACTATGTCTTTGGTAGACACTTTTAGCACCTTGTACACAATTTCTGATTAGTTCATTGTCTCCTTAAATAAAACTGGTAAGGCCGCATTTGGAATACTATGTCCACTTCTGGCTACCATGATATAAAATATATGTTGAGGAGAACAACCAAGAAGATAAGATGTCTGGAGGCTAAACCCTATGATGAATGGTTGTGGGAACTAAGTACCAGTATGTCTAGACTTGAGTCTAGTCTTAATGAAGAGAACTAGGAGTGATATGATAGTAGTCTTCCAATATTTATGGGGCTGTCACAGAGAATAGCAGGACAATAATGGGTGAAATATTGGTAAAGAGAGTTCCAGCCTGGAATTAAGGAAAACTTTCCTGACCAATTAGAGAACAATTGATTAGTGGAAGGGCTTATATCCAGAGGTGCTTCATTACTGGAGGTTTACAAGAAAAGACTGAACAATCATTTTTTTCTGAAATGGCATAGGATCTTCTGTTCAAGCAGGGTTTGGACTAGACGATTTCCAAGGTCCCTTCTATGTTCTACTGAATGTTCTACTTAGCCTATCTCTGTTTATCTGGAAGCCATTTAGAAAGGTGCACAGTATTCCACTTTAGAAAGGCAGTTTGATGTGGTAGTTAAGATACCAGGCTAGAAAATGGGTGACTGATAGCAATTCCGCAGGGGAAGGAGCAAGCTGCAGCCACCCCTCCCCATGTGCTAATCACAGCAGAAGCCCTTTTTACCTAGGGATTTTCTCTGAGTCCTAGGAAGTAGGCAATGGCAAACCCAATAATACCGCTCTATGAAGCCTTAGTTAGACCGCACCTAGAAGACTGCATCCAGTTTTGGTCACCACACTAAAAGAAAGACATGAAACTCAAGAGAAAGTGCAGAGGATTGCAACCAGGATGATTAGGGGACTGGAGACTATAACATATGAAGAGCGGTTGCAGGAACTGAGCATGGCCAGTCTAGAGAAGAGAAGGCCAGGGAAGACATGATAGCAGTGTTTCAATACTTGAGGGGCTGCCACCCAGAGGAGAGGGTCAGATTGTTTTGCACGGCGCCAGAAAACCAGACAAGGAATAATGGATGGAAACTGATCAAGGAGAGATTCAACCTGGAAATAAGGAGGAACTTTCTGACAGCAGAGCGATCAACCAGAGGAGCAACGTGCCTGCGGAGGTTGTAAGAGCTTCAACACTTGAGACATTCAATAGAAGATTGGATGGACATTTGTCTGAAATGGTGTAGGGACTCCTGCTTGTGCGGGTGTTGGACTAGGTGACCTATAAGGTCCGTTCTAACTTTAGTAATCTATTCTATTCTATTTCTGATCTAATCTAAACCCCAGCTGAAAAACCTTGCCAAGAAAACTTCAGGGACATGCCAATGAAGCCTCCAAGAATTGAACACTAAAGTCCCATATAAATCTTGTTCATGGGACAAGAGTTATTTTAGCACGAATTTGGATAATGGATCAGATAACTGCATAGAACATATATGAAAGTGATAGTGGCAGTGTAGATCATTAGGGGCAATATGCTGACTCTGTAACTGCTTAGAGAGCATTGTAAAGCACTATGAAGGGGTATATAAATCTAAGTGCTATTGCTATATAGAAAATCTAATCATCTCCCTTCCTTCCCAGTTCATGTTTTTTTTTTCTCATGATCTTCCTTCTTTCCACCCTGAATAAAGGACCTACAAAACAAGTCATCCTTGGCATGGCCAAATCAGTAGACCAATGCAACACAATAGACCTAATATACTTGGACTTCAGTAAAGCTTTTGATAAAGTAGATCACAATCTCCTAAACCATAAATTAGAAAAAAACTGGGGGAGATTATAACACATGTAGATGGATAAATAGTGGGCTGATCAACCGCAATGAACCAGTTGTCTTCAATGGCTCTAAATTCACATGGAAGAAGGTAGGCAGTGGGGTACCACAGGGTTCAGTCCTGGGCCCTGTGCTCTTCAACATTTTCATTAATGATCTAGATGAGGGAATACAGGGGGAACTAATCAAATTTGCAGATGACACCAAGATGGCAGGGGTAGCCAACACCCTAGAAGATAGGCTCAAAATACAGAAGGACCTAGATAGATTAACACTGTGGGCCCAAACTAACAAAACACTATTCAACGTTGAGAAAAGTAAAGTCCTTCACCTAGGTAAAAAAAACCAACAACCTAGACACGCATACAGACTGGGAGGAACCTCACATCAGTAGTGACTGTGAAAGAGATGTCAGAGTCTTGATGCATAACCAACTAAATATGAGCCAGCAATGTGCAGCAGCGGTTAAAAAAGCCAACACAATCTTAAGCTGCATCAACAGGGGATACACTCCAATATAATGAGGAATTAATACAACTCTATAATGCCCTGGTCAGACCACACCTGGGGTATTGCATTCAGTTCTGGTCACGACACTTCAAAAGAGACATAGAAACTCTGGGAAGGGTACAGAAAAGAGAAACCAAAATGATAAGGGGACTAGAAACCAAGACATATGAAGAGAGGTTGCAGGAACTGGGCATGGATAGTCCAGTGAAAAGAAGGGCCAGGGGGGATATGATAGCAGTATACGTGAGGGGTTGCTACAGAGAAGTGGGGTGGGTGGGTGTCACACTATTTTCTAGAGCACCACAGGGCTAGACAAGTATGGAAGCCGACCAACAAGAGATTCAACCTGGAAATAAGGAAGAACTTCCTGACGGTGAGAGCGGTCAACCAGTGGAACGGCCTGCCAGCGGAGGTTGTGAACGCCCCAACTCTGGACATTTTCAAGAGGAGATTGGACTGCCATCTGGCTGGGGAAGTGTAGGACTTCCTGCTTGAGCAGGGGGTTGGGCTTGATGACCTGCAAGGTCGCTTTCAACTCTAATAAAATAAAATAAAATAAATAGGTAAATGCTGGGGATTATATTAGAGATAAAAGCTATAGGTGAAGCCAGGTCAAAATCTAAATTAAATGTTTAATTAAATATATATTTCTGCATGACTTACATCTGCAGATCAATTTTTCCCTTCTGTAATATTAAAATTGTAAATTAATAATGGATTTCCTTATTTTTCTCTGAAAATGTTTCGCTTCTCATCCAAGAAGTTTCTTCAGCTCTGATCTGGATGACTGAGAATTTCCATAGACATATAAAATTAGGAAGCAATTTTTGGAGATTTTTGTGAGGGTGGCAGGCTGGGAAGGAACTGTAGCCATAGGAATACACAGATTGTTGGCAGTCAGCCTAGAATATAAGGAACTGGCAGCCAATATGCTCTGGTTGCCAAGGTCCATTTGTGGAGAGCTAAGGACAATAAAGTAGACAAGGCCAAATAAGATCAATAAATATGGCTGGATTTGGGGGAAGAGATTTTGAAGAGATGCTTTACTTTTTGAAGTGTCTCATATCAGCGCTCTACATGACTGTTTTCATCCATTTCCCATCTCAAAATGGCAGAAGCTATATTGTTATTTTTCAATGATGCAGGTCTAAAAAACCTTGGGACTTGACTGGGAGAAGACTTGGAATACAAATTCTAAAATTACAAAATATGTGGCATTCAAAGAAATTTATTACAATTATTATATGAGCCGGGGTGGCACAGCAGGTAGAGTGCTGTACTGCAGGCCACTGAAGCTGACTTGTAGATCTGAAGCTCAGCGGTTCAAATCTCATCACCGGCTCAAGGTTGACTCAGCCTTCCATCCTTCCGAGGTGGGTAAAATGAGGACCCGGATTGTGGGGGCAATAGCCTAGCTCTGTTAAAAAAGTGCTATTGCTAACATGTTGTAAGCCGCCCTGAGTCTAAGGAGAAGGGCGACATAAAAATTGAATAAATAAATAAATAAAATAAAATAACATGTTTTATAGATGGTACCTAGCACTATCTAGATTGGCAAAAATATATCCAAATTCCAATCTGAACTGCTGGAAATGCAAGAAAGAGTTAGGCCCCTTCTTTCATCTATGGTGGACTGTCCCAAAGCGAAGGGTTTCTGGAAAATGATACTGGTTACAAGATATAATAGACATGGAACTAGAATTTATCCCTGAGTGCTTACTGGGAATTAGAAAAAATCAATATTCCAAAAAAATTCAATATTTAATAACCCATATAATAATGTCCGCAAGGATTTGCTATGTACACTATTGGAAAAATAACACAGTACCACCAGAAAATATAGTTAAAGACAAAATTTATAGATGTGCAGAAATGGATAGGCTGACAATGCAGATCAAGGGATTAAACAACTCAGAATACAGTGTTCCCTCGATTATCGCGGGGGATGCATTCCGAGACCGCCCGCGAAAGTTGAATTTCCGCGAAGTAGAGATGCGGAAGTAAATGCACTATTTTTGGCTATGAACAGTATCACAAGCCATCCCTTAACACTTTAAACCCCTAAATTGCAATTTCCCATTCCCTTAGCAACCATTTAGATTATTACTCACCATGTTTCTTTATTAAAGTTTATTTTTTAAAAATATTTATTAAAGGTGGACGAAAGTTTGGTGATGATATATGACATCATTGGGCAGGAAAAACCGTGGTATAGGGGGGGAAACCGCAAAGTATTTTTTAATTAATATTTTTGAAAAACCATGGTATAGACTTTTTGCGAAGTTCGAACCCGTGAAAATCGAGGGAACACTGTATTATGAAACTTGGAACAAATGGTACAATTGGACTGAAAATAAAATTAAAACAATGTGATATAATGTGAAAGAAGGTATGAAAAACGGACCTATATAAACATAAACAACAAAGTAGATTATAGAATTGATACAATATAAGTGGTGGGATATTGATTTGTGTAAAAGTACTGTGATGGTTTAAAAATGAATAAATAAAGCATTTTTTTAAAACACTGGGGCTTTAAAAGTAGGTTTGTGGAGACATATAGACCTATAAATTTCCCTTTACATTCTCCTCCCCTGCCGTTTTCAAATTTTCAGAAAATCTCCACACCATTTAAAAAGCATGTCCAGCCAAGGGTAAACTGAATCATATCAATTGAAAGGCAACTCGACAGATCTTACAAGTCTGTCGTAGTTTAACATTCTTTCAGTAATCTTCACCCACTTCCAAATGAGTCTCTCCGATAATCCTAACCTTGTGAACGGATGGACTTGGAGGCAAACTGTACATCTTAGTTTAAGAAAGTTTTCTCTCAGTTTGTCAGTGACCTCAGAAAATCTATAGTGTACCATTACTTAGCTAAAAAGTGCAGATATTTTGACACCTTTTAAGTGCTTTGGGAAGATATGTCAGAATGAAAGAGGATGTCTGAAATAATGTAAAAATAGAATAACAATGAACTAAATTGTTCAGAGTGTCTAGACCCGGGGGTGTGGGAGGGAGGAAAATGTTGGGTTCATGTGTTCAATTACTCCAGACATACTGAAGTATGTGTCTAAAGTTAAATGTATGAAAGTTTTTCTTTTGTCAAAAGTCTGTTGACAAAGACAGGTGCAGATCTTTTCATAAAGCTTGGATGAAAAGCTATTGTATTTATTCTGAGCATCACTTTTGTAGCTGCACTTATTCTTCATTATGTAATTCTGAGACATCGGGTATTATCTGTTATTACAGTTTTTGCTAAAAGGGGGGAAAGAGTCGAGTTGAGGCTCTGGGTGCTCAAAGGAAGAGGCGATTCATGTTTATTTGCCAGCCCTCTTAAAATTCTCATCTGGATTTCAAAGACCATTGTTAATGGAAAAACTCAGTCCAAACAGTTTATAAAAAATGCCAGTAGAATAGAATAGAATAGAATAGAATAGAATTTTTATTGGCCAAGTGTGATTGGACACACAAGGAATTTGTCTTGGTGCATATGCTCTCAGCGTACATAAAATAAAATATACAGTATATTGTTCTGTCAAAAGACTAGATGCAATGTGTTGCTGGATGAATAGTTGGCCATAGATTTTTGCTACCAACAGGCAGGTAGGTCACTTTCCTCCTCCCCATTCCTGATCCTACCTTTTGCCACCAAACAGGCAGGTAGGCTGCCATGGCTGGGCATAGACAGCTATCTTGTGTGGTTTCTATGGTTATAGGATTACCATCTTTGGATCAGTGGTAATTGAACCCCTGGCACCGAAACATCAGTAATAATGAGAAGAAATCAACAAAACTCCAAATTAGGTCAGTTGTTGCCTGGGTCAACAAGGACCGTGTCAGATGCTATGGGTCTTGAACCTCTGTTGAAAAAGGGGCTGCAGGACTCAGTTGTTACTGTCAGGGAACCAAGGAGTACAACTACAAAGCAACTGGAACCAAAGTGGAAAACTTGGACAACTGAAGAAAATTGAGAAATCATCAAATATTAATGCCAGGCAGAACCAACAGCCAGGGGATTTCAAAAGAGAATGATGCAAATATGAAAGTAAAAACGCCCAGAAAGTGATGTAACTGAACCAGGGCTTCTCAATTATGCCCCTCCCAGGTGTTGTGGTTGGCTCTGGCCCAGCTCCTGCCCCAGGAAATGTGGAGGTGGAGGCAGGGGAAACGTCAGCATGTCCTAGGCCTGTTTTGTTGCCGGCAGAGTCAGGGAGTGCAGTTTCCTCGGACGAAGAAGAAGGTGGGGGTGACTTGGAAGAAGGGGGCTTGGCACACAGCCCAGGAAGCCAATCACCATTATCTTCGGTCAATTCGGATGACGAAGTGTTAGACCCATGCAGGCGCAGACTTATGCATCGAAGAGACCAATTGAGGAAATATTACAGGAGATAAGAGAGGCCACCTGTGTTTAGGTGGGGCTCCAGTAATTAGAGCTGCTGATATAAATACTGTAATGCTCTCTACATGGGGCTACCTTTGAAAAGTGTTCAGAAACTTCAGATCGTGCAGAATGCAGCTGCGAGAGCAATCATGGGCTTTCCCAAATATGCCCATGTTACACCAACACTCCGCAGTCTGCATTGGTTGCCGATCAGTTTCCGGTCACAATTCAAAGTGTTGGTTATGACCTATAAAGCCCTTCATGGCACCGGACCAGATTATCTCAGGGACCGCCTTCTTCTGCACGAATCCCAGCAACCAGTTAGGTTCCACAGAGTGGGCCTTCTCCGGGTCCTGTCAACTAAACAATGCCGCTTGGCGGGACCCAGGGGAAGAGCCTTCTCTGTGGCGGCCCCGGCCCTCTGGAACCAACTCCCCCCAGAGATTAGAATTGCCCCCACCCTCCTTGCCTTTTGTAAGCTACTTAAAACCCACCTCTGCCGCCAGGCATGGGGGAATTGAGATGCTCTTTCCCCGTAGGCCTTTACAATTTTATGCATGGTATGTCTGTATGTATGTTTGGTTTTTATATTAATGGGTTTTTAATCATTTTTAGTATTGGATTATTACTGTACACTGTCTTATTATTGCTGTTAGCCGCCCCGAGTCTCCGGAGAGGGGTGGCATACAAATCCAATAAATAATAATAATAATGATAATGATAATGATAATAATAATAATAATAATAATAATAATAATAATAATAATAATAAAAATAGCAGCGTGTTAGTTTGGCCGTTGTGGAAGATTATCTGATTGCAGTTCTTCATGATCGTGCCTCACTGTGTCTGAACTTTGTTTGTGGATTTTTCACGCCTTTGACACCAAAGCAGAGTAAAGTGTGTGTGTGTGTTTCACTTCGTGGGAAGAAGGAGGGCTGTGACGTTTCTTCACAGCTACTAGCTAAGTACTTAAGAATTGATTAAGGGACTTGTACAGCCGACAAGGTTGTTTTGGGGAAGAGTGCTCTTTGCAATACAAAAAGGGTGTTTTGTTTCTTTTGAATTTTATGATAAAGGACATTGTTTTGAATTTTCAAACGTGTGTGTGTCTGAAATTTGTACCCGTGAATTTTTGGGAGGCTTCTACCAGAGAGCCCGGCAGAACACCAGGAAGAAGTAAATCATCCACCAATACGATTGTTTGCAATATTCAGCACGTTTCACTGAAAAAACTCAAGCGACGTATCAGCGTGATTGGACTATAGCGTGTTTAAGTGACACCTTAATTTATTTGGCTTTATTCTGTCTGCTGCCCACATTTTTATATACAGTAAACATACCAGTCTTTCCTCGTCTCCCACCATGGTCACAGTGAAGCCAGGCGCTACATACACTTCGTCATATTTCCTTGTCTTAGCTTTCAGGAGATTTACATTTGTCTCATTGTCTCCATCACTCAGGTCCTTTCTTTTCATCCCTGTTAAATATTTTTCCATGGTGTCTCTTAAGGTTTTTTTATATGCACTTCATATCTCCTATTCTGTGCTGTATGCTATTGTTTGGTGCAAGATCTCCCTACTCCCTGCTGCTGCAAAAAAAGCACATTCCCTGGGGTCAGGCACCCCCCAGGAAGGCCCGCCCCACTATTTTAGAAGCACTTATTAAACAAAGATTAATGGATCAAAGATGCTTCATCATCCATAATAAAGTTTTCAGAGATGTGGAAATGCAACATCTAGAAATATTGGCTAAAAAGAAAACAAGAAGTAATGATGAACAAGCTGAAGAAAGTGCTCCAACACATGAACAAACTTGGAAGAAACCAACATACAGAATGAATATCCTCCTGTGCAACAATTTGAAAATGTGGAGCAAAAATGCTGAAAGAAAAGATTGAAAACCACATCAAAGAAAGCAGAGAAAGAAAAAAGACTACCTACCATTCATGAAGTGCATAGCAAACAAGTGAAAGATCTGTCAACTACCATGAACAACATTTCAACTTCCATCCTATCTAGCACTCTATATGAAACAAACCAACTTATGTATAGCACAGCCGCCATTATAACTGCAGAAATGAATAGAATAGAATTGTTTATTGGCCAAATGTGATTGGACACACGAGGAATTTGTCTTGGTGCATATGGGTCATAAAATATCAAAGAAGAAACCCACTGGAACAGCGAAGGGAAAATTCGACTTGAAAATACAATAAAAAAACCTATGAGAGGATGTCAGTAATTTAAAGTACTTGAAGGAAGGAAAATTAAAAAACAAAAAGTTGAAAAATAGTTTGCACAAAAATACAACCTGGAGGAAAAAACAATAACAGAAATCATGGAGGAAATAAAACAACATGTAATAGCTATAGCAAAGAAAATTGAAAGACACGGAGGACAAATAAAACAATATCATGAAAATGTCCAGTACAGAAGAAACTAACACCTCTTCTACCAATTCCTTGATGAAAATCGAATCCAAATTAATGTTCACACGTGTAAAGAAAATGTTTTGAACTTTTGGAAAGAACTGTGGGAACACCCAGTGGGACACAACAAAACTGCCTTCTGGATCAAAGATATTCAACAACAAACAATATAAAACAAATGGAAAATATTATAACAAAAACTTGACATGGTTGCAAAACAAGCAAAGAAGGTCAAGTATTGATGTGCACCTGGCCTGGATGAATCGCATGGCTACTTAATTTGATAGAATGCTTCAAAATGCAAAAAGCGGAGAATGGTTAATAGCTGGCTGAACATACTCGATAACGAAAGAGCCAGAAAAGGGCACAGAACCAAGCAACTATCACCCAATTACTTGTCTGCCAACAATGTTCAACAATTTTTACAAGAATGCTGGCAAATTCAGTATTCAATCATCTGTTGGAAAACTGTTTGTATCCTGTAGAACAAAAAGGAAATTATAAAAACAATCAAGAGAAACAAAAGATCATTTGCTCGTTGACAAAATGATACTAAATATGCAAAACAAAGAAAACTGAATCTAAACATGACACGGATGGCATGGATTGATTACAAGAAGGCATTTGACTCTGGATTAACACCTGTCTAGAAAACTTTGGAATCAACAAAAAATATCTGTACATTTTTGAAAGCACATATGCAAAAATGGAAAACAATTCCAACAGCAAATGGGGAAAACATTGGTGAAGTCAACATCAGACAAGAAATCTTCCAGAGTGACTCACTTTCACCACTACTGTTCAATATCGCATTAATTCCACTGACAATAATCCTGTGAAGCATAAAACTGAGATACCTAATCTCAAAGCAACATGGCAAGATAAACCATCTACTCTACATGGATGACTTAAAAATGTATGCAAAAAGCTCCACTGAACTTAAATTAATAAGCAATATGGTTCAACTGTTCAGCAGTGACATCAAAATGAACTTTGAACTTGAAAAATGTGCTATACAGTATTACCCATCCAGTGAGGAAAAATAAAAACAAAGAAGGAATAGAATTGGAAAATGGAAGCATAATGAAAGCATTATCAAAGAATGATGGTTACAAATATCTAGGCATGTTAGAAGCAGATAACATCATGAATAGAAAAGTCAGAGTCAATACAAAAGGAATACATCAGGAGGGTCCGCAAAATATTAAAATCAAAGGTTATTATTATTATTATTTTTATTATTATTATTATTTATTAGATTTGTATGCCGCCCCTCTCCGGAGACTCAGAGCGGCTCACAACAGCAAAACAATACAAATCCAATAGTTAAAAACAATTTAAAACCCTTAATATATATATAAAAAATGATTGCTGGAAACATAATTAAAAGCCATTAATACACGGGCAGTTCCCGTGATACACTACCCAGTTGGAATCATCAACTGAACTTTGGCTGAACTGGAAAACCTGGACTAGAAAATGTGTAAACTTTTGAATATGTACTACGCTTTATATTCACGAAGTGACATTGACAGGTTGTACCTGCCAAGAAAAATAGGAGGCAGAGGGCTATTACAGATACATCAAACTGTAGAAGAAAAACAAAGTTTGAATGATTATGTGAACCAAAGTATAGAAAAATTGCTGCAGGCTGTGAAAATGGAGAACAGCAGAAACAAAGGCAGAGTATAAGGAAAAAGAGGTGGATGACAAATTAAATAGATGGAAAACCAAAACTTTGCATGGACCATACTTGAAAAACATTGAAGGAAAATGTGATGAAAAACTTACATGGGCATGCCTTAAAATGGGAACGATCAGGAAAGAAATGGAAGGGTTAATATTTGCTGCTCAAAAACAAGCACTACAAACTAATGCCATGAAAACGAAGATATAAAAATCCACTGACAATTCAAACTACAGACTTTGCAACAACAAAGTTGTTTCACACTTAATATGTGAGTGCAGACTCCTGAAGCTTAAAGCTACATAAAAGGAATAAAATTTTCTTGATAAGAAATGAGAAATTTAACCCATAATCCCAAATAATATCCTCAAATAGCTTACCCTAATAGACCAAATAAAATGACAACTATAAATGAATAAAGATAATAAAGTTAGTAGTGAAGAATCATTCCGCAAAGTTCATCTTTAGTAACTTCTAAAAAGCCAGTGCTGAAACAGGCCAAATTTTGGCTGCAGGAGCACTGATGTCTTAATAGATAAACTTCACCTCCTTGTGTCAGCCCTTCTCACATCATGAAAATGGAATACCATGAGCAGCATTTCTCAGAAAGTCTTCCTTGGATGAGTTGACTCTGATTGGCATATGTAATCCTATAGGTATCAAAGTGCCAAGCAATGTAGACTTGATAAGTCAAGACTAGCTTTTATAATTGCACTCAGAAACTTAGTAGTTACCAACGCAGGGCTCGCATAATAGATGCTATGTGATGATCATAATAATCCGTCAAAACAAGGCCACTGCGTTTTGGAAAAATGTCGAGGATAATGGTCAAAAGAAGAGTAGATTATCTTAGAGGGGATGAAGGAGAATCGTGCTTTAAAACAGTGATTTTCAACCTTTTTTGAGCCGCGGCACATTTTTTACATTTACAAAAACATGGGGCACATTGAGGGGGGGGGGCACTAAAAAAATATTGGACAAAAAAAATATCTCTTCCTCCCTTTCGCTCTATTTCTCTCTCTCTTTCTCTCCCTTCCTCTTTTTTTCTCTTTCTCCATCCCTCTTTCTTTCTCTTCCTTCTTTCCTCTTTTTTGCTCTCTCTCTCTCTCTCTCCCTCCCTCCCTCTATGTCTTTCTCTCTCCCACCTTCCCTCCCTCTCTTTCTCTCTCTCTCTCTTGCTTTCTTTCTCTCTTGTTCTCTTTCTCTCTCTCTTTCTTTCTCTCTCTTGCTTGCTTTCTCTCTTGTTTACTTTCTCTTTCTCTCTCTTTCTTTCTCTCTCTCTCTCTTGTTTTCTTTCTCTGAGCTTCGCGGCACACCTGACCATGTCTCGCGGCACACTAGTGTGCCATGGCACACTGGTTGAAAAACACTGCTTTAAAACACCTGAAGGGCTACTAAGAAAAGTGGGTGTGGATTTACTCCCTGTAGTGCCTGAAGATAGAAGCTTGGTGTGATGGTGAAGGCACCAGGCTAGAAACCTGGTGACAGTGTATTCTAATCCTTAGGCTTAAATCCAGTTGTGTGGCTTTAGACTAGTCCCTCAGCCCTCAGAAGTCTCTCAGCCATCATAGGTCAATGGCAAATCACTTCCCAACTCTTGAGCAAGGTCATTTCTAGGCAGCCTTCCAGGAATCAACAATGAATTGAAGGCATAATAATAATAAAAAAAACAATGTATAAATAGAAAGATGCTTGAAGACAGGGCAAGAATCAATCCACGGAACACATAATCAACCATGAAATAAGAGGCGACTTCTTGACCATGGGAACTATTAAATGTAGAACAGCTTACCTCCTGGAGTTATGGGTACACAAAACACAAAATCATAAGACTCATTCTCTCATATTTTTAAAGGACTCCTGGACATGCAAATTTTGAAAATTGGGATGAACAGTCATTTGCTGGTATGTTAATTTAAGGATGCACCAAATTTATCCCTAGCAGGTTTTTCCCTAATTATAAGGTTGAAAAACCTGATTGTATTTTGTTGTAGAAAATTACATTACAGGGCTTCTTCTAGTCACATCCATTAATGTAAATAAACAACTTATTGTAAGAAGGATCATTTTAGCAGCTTTTGTTATCATAAGCAACTTTCAAAAAAGAAGTCACTATAGGTATGCAGATGTGGATATGTAGCCTTTAGTTTTGACAACTGTCTCGCACAATCCATGGTAGCTTTATGGGGAATTCAGCAATGTTTATTCTAGGGAAGCATGAACGGGTCTATTTATAAACAGCGTGATTCAGTTTTCATTGCCTACAATCTGATTTAATTCTAAGCTCAGTTAGATTTCCAGAGTATTCTGTAATGTCTTTATTAAGGAAAAAAAAAAAGACAAAACAAAAAAGCCAACCAGATCTTTTTTTCATATGTCCCTTTTGTCCAACTTAGGTGGCAATGCTATCTGAGCTTGTTTGATTTTAAAAGCAGAATTGGAGCTGGTTAGTTCTGGGCGGGAGTTCATCAAACTTTGAAAAATTTTCTCATATGCATTTGCCTGGATTTAAAGAACATTTACTAAAATCCATCACTAAGATAGGTCAGGTGAACAAGGAGAAGAGCTATTTCTGTGTTGGCAGCCAACTCAAGTTCCCTGAAGGAACACCTCCTCCAATATGCATCTACCTGGACTTTTAGAAACATAGAAACATAGAAGACTGACGGCAGAAAAAAACCTCATGGTCCATCTAGGCTGCCCTTATACTATTTTCTGTATTTTATCTTAGGATGGATATATGTTTATCCCAGGCATGTTTAAATTCAGTTACTGTGGATTTATCTACCACGTCTGCTGGAAGTTTGTTCCAAGGATCTACTACTCTTTCAGTAAAATAATATTTTCTCATGTTGCTTTTGATCTTTCCCCCAACTAACTTCAGATTGTGTCCCCTTGTTCTTGTGTTCACTTTCCTATTAAAAACACTTCCCTCCTGGACCTTATTTAACCCTTTAATATATTTAAATGTTTCGATCATGTCCCCCCTTTTCCTTCTGTCCTCCAGACTATACAGATTGAGTTCATTAAGTCTTTCCTGATACTTTTAATGCTTAAGACCTTCCACCATTCTTGTAGCCCGTCTTTGGACCCGTTCAATTTTGTCAATATCTTTTTGTAGGTGAGGTCTCCAGAACTGAACACAGTATTCCAAATGTGGTCTCACCAGCATTCTATATAGCGGGATCATAATCTCCCTCTTCCTGCTTGTTATACCTCTCGCTATGCAGCCAAGCATCCTACTTGCTTTCCCTACCGCCTGACTGCACTGTTCACCCATTTTGAGACTGTCAGAAATCACTACCCCTAAATCCTTTTCTTCTGAAGTATTTGCTAACACAGAACTGCCGATACAATACTCAGATTGAGGATTCCTTTTCCCCAAGTGCATTATTTTACATTTGGAAAAATTAAACTGCAGTTTCCATTGCTTTGACCATTTATCTAGTAAAGCTAAATCATTTACCATATTACAGACGCCTCCAGGAATATCAACCCTATTGCACACTTTAGAGTCATCGGCAAATAGGCAAACCTTCCCTACCAAACCTTCCCCTATGTCACTCACAAACATATTAAAAAGAATAGGACCTAGATCTTCTAATGAGGCCAACCCATCAAAAGAAATGAGTAGGATAAAAATAAGAGGGACAGCTTTTTCTGTGCTGCCCCACCATTTAGGGAATGCCCTCCCCAGAAAACCTCAACAAGCATCCATCTTAGTATATTTTGGCGCCAGGTAAAATGCTTTTAATTCTAAGCCTTTGAATGACTGCCATACCTAATTTATAGGGCACTTTAGATTGTATTTATTTAGTGTGCTTTATTATAAATTGCCCAGAAGGCGTTGGCTATTGGACAGTTTAATTCTCATTTTAATGTTTGTTTCATTTCTTTATTTCATTTCCATTGTGGAAGTAAAAATAAAGAATCACGTTGAGAGAATAAATGAGGTAAAAATAAAATTATTGACATAAAATTACAAACTTTAAAGATTGTAACCCAGAAGAGAGTGACCTATAAAAATGGAATCAATTTTACAGTCAATAGTCTGAATGCTATAAAGGAACATTAGAAGTATTACTAGGTAGGATTTGTAAAATGCTATGTGAAAGTAAAACTATGCCAATTTAGATTGAGTCCAATATAGTGTGAAGCCAAACAAAACTTACAAGCTTTATAATTTTGTGTTAATAATTTTATTTTTACGTTAAACTATCAATATATTTTTTTTAAAACATGCTTTTATTTATTTATTTTTTTCAAAGAAACTGTTGCATAAGGTTTTAACAACTACAAAAACAAAAAGGGAAAGTGGAAAAAAAGAAATATGAAAGAATAAAGGACAAATGAAAATAATAAAAGAAATAAAAAGAAAGGATGAGAAGTTAAAAAGTGACTTATCATCCTTTTTTGCAAGTAGATACAACCTTAGTAATTTCCATTTTATCCTTCCAAGTTATGTATGAATTTAAATTCTAATGTCATTAGATTTATGCTGTTCTGCAACCAAAATAAAATCAGCATACTATATTATTTTTATATCAGACAATCATAAAATGAGCCATAGTGGCACAGTGGTTAGAGTGGAGTATTGCAGGCTACTTTTGCTCACTGCCAGCTGACTACAATTACGCAGTTTGAATCTCACTAGGTTCAAGGTTGATTCAGATTTTCAATCTTCCAAAGTGGGTAAAATGAGGACCCAGATGGTTGGGGGCAAGAGGCTGCCTCTGTAAACAGCTTACAGAGGGATGTGCCCTCCAGAGTATGAAATATCCAAAGAGAGTGATAAATAATTTCACCTGTTTCCACGCAAAACAATCATTTTCATTTAATCCCATTTGATTCAGTTTTAAGCCTTTCTCTCTTTATATAATTTCCCTAAATTTTTGCACCCAGCTTTCCCTGCTTGCTGCCCTGTTTCTCCGATAGTAAGACACCCCCGATTGTAAGATGTATCGGGGGTTTCAGGGGGGTCGGCTAATATAAGCCGTACCCCGAAAGTAAGACATATGTCTTACTTTCGGGGAAACACGGGGGTATTGCCGCCTCCCTCTCATCTAGCTGCCTTCCTTTTTTAAGCGGGAAGAAGGGCGCGCTTTCGCTGCCTTCTTCCGGGACTGGGGAGGGGAGCTGTGAGGGAGGCGGCCTGCTGAGGCCCAGCCCGCCAGGGAGTTTGGCTGATGGAGGGACGAAGCCAGACTGCTAAGCTTCAGCTCATTAGAGGGAGCTGTTGGCCGTAGACGGCGGGGCTTGCTGCAGCGAGCGACCTGCTCCTGCCTTCGCTTTCGCCTCCTCGAGAGCCAGCGAAACTTGCCGGCGGAGCCGAGTTAGCCGCAGGGAGGAAAGAGGCGGCATCGAGAGGTCACGGCGCAGCCTCTCCATGGCAGTCGAGGTGGGCGAGGGCCCTGCCTTGGCGGCCGTGGGTTGCCACCATTATGAACCCGGCGAGCTCCTCAGAAACGGCCCTGCAAGGGAAGCCGCCCGGCCAGAGGTAGGAAAGACCCCACCCATCCTTTGCCCGCGTCTCGAAGAGGGGAAGAGAAGGGACTGTGGTGATGGTGTTGGGGGGGTGCGAGATAAGTGAGGGAGCCTCGAAACCGCTTGTCGCCTTCGCTTCCACGGGGCTTTTGAGGGAAATAACAGTCCCTCCTGGGGGAGAAGTAGGGGACAGGCTCTCGGAGCCCTTGAAAGGACTCCCCCTTTCCACCCCTTGTCGCCCGAGACGAGGTCGGGGTGCTTCCTTCCCATTGGCGCTCTCTTCAGATCCTCCTCCCTTCGCTCTGGGTGAGCAGCGCGGCATGGCGGCGGTGATGGAGGAGGAGGAGGAGGAGGAGAACAAGGGCGGCTGTCGCCATTGAGGAGGCTGCCCTGGAGCCCTGAGGTTGAACTTGGAAAAGGGCTCACGAGGCTCCTGTCCCGCGGCTGCCCTTCTGGACTCTGGGGAGATGCCGCCTTCAGGAACGCGACCCTTTCAATTTTTTTCCAATATAAGACATACCCCGAAAGTAAGACATAGTGGGGCTTTTGGGGATAAAAAGAAAGTAAGACACTGTCTTACTTTCGGGGAAAGACGGTATATTGTTATTGTAACCATTCAGTTGCATTGAACTCTTGGCAACTTGGCAAGTGCTCTCCATGCTACCTTGTCAATGTTATGTTCTACCTTGCAACAGATTTCAATAATGGAATAACAGTGTAGGAAGGCATTTCAGAGGTCTTCTAGTCTAATCCCCCTGATCAAACAGGAAACCCTATACCCGTGATGGTGGACCTATGCCACAGGTGACACATGGAGCAATATTTGAGGGCGTGCAAGGCATTGCCCTATGTCAGCTCCAGTACTCTTGCACATGCTAGACAGCTGATTTTTGGCCTTGGGGAAGGCTGTTTTCACCCTCCCCAGTCCATTTTTCCAAACTTCCGGTTTACCTATTGGGCCATTTTTTGCACTCTGGAGGCTTCAAGGAAGCCTGAGGGTAAAAAATGGCTCAGAGGGGGCACATGCATGGGATATGTGCATATGCAGTATGGCATGCATGGAAGGGGTTGTGTGCTGGCATGCATGTGCAGTAGCATGTGCTCACACTCCCATTTTTGGCGCGCAAGAAGAAAAAGGGTTGCCATCACTGCCCTATATCACATCAGACAAATGGTGGTTCAATCTCTTCTTTAAAAATCTCCAGTGTTGGAGCATCCACAACTTCATTCTGGACACAAATCATCCTATTGATTAATTGCCCTCACTGTTATGAAATTTCTCCTTAATTCTAAACCTTGATTAGTTTCTATTCCTTACTTCTTGTCTTGCTTTTTAGCACTTTTGGAAAATAGTTTGACCCCCCAGCTTCTTAGATATTTGGCACATTGCTATCATGTCATCCCTAGTCCTATCTGAAAACTCTGTATAGCATTTTTATTCTTATGTTGTATTTACATGAAAATGAGACCAGTTGCCTACAAAACCCAGTTTGTCCAGCAATCATTTTTTAAAATTAAAGATTATTTAAATATAATGAAAATAACAATAATTGGGCCAGGTTATTTAGTTAGCTTCTGTTTAATCTTTTGGAAAATGTCCTTCATTTTAAATGATGGATCATCTTCATTTCAGATGAATACAGGTACTCCCAGTGTTTCAAATTGAGTCAGTTCATTTAAAAGATAGACCCAACATTCATAATAATGTGCACTATTGTATATATGCCATCTCACCAAATTAAATTGATTTGCCAAATTGTGTCTTTCTATCTTCACTTCCCTACTTGGCTAAAGGACTAAAAGAAAAAAAAGCTTTCTCACTGATTGGAAATGATTGCTGCAGAGTTCTTTAAACATTTAAAACAAATTAGAGGCAATGCAAAGACATGTTCACAGATCAGATTAGCTGTGCCCTATTTAAAATGTTGAGTTCATTGAGATATTTCCAGCAAGGCAAACCTGTAATTTAATTTACATAAAATTGCAGGATTTAGTAAAGTGACAATGGATTTATGAACAGCTCAAGGGAGGAGGGGGATCTTACAAAAATATCAAATAACCTTCTGTCGAGTTTAGCCTTCTAACCAGCTCTCCTTGGCAAGCTTTCAGGAAGAGAGTTTCCTATCACCTGGTCCTTTTATCTAAAGAGGCAGCAAATTAAGAGCATGTGATTGTATATTAAGCTAAGTCGTTTTTTTAAAAAAATCTGCCTACCCCACTACAATCAATGAGCCGGGGTGGCGCAGCAGGTAGAGTGCTGTACTGCAGGCCACTGAAGCTGACTTGTAGATCTGAAGGTCAGCGGTTCAAATCTCATCACCGGCTCAAGGTTGACTCAGCCTTCCATCCTTCCGAGGTGGGTAAAATGAGGACCTGGATTGTGGGGGCAATAGCCTAGCTCTGTTAAAAAAAAGTGCTATTGCTAACATGTTGTAAGCCGCCCTGAGTCTAAGGAGAAGGGTGGCATAAAAATTGAATAAATAATAAATAAATAAATAAATAAATAAATAAATAAATCAGCTACACATGGGCAGTATAATTTGGGGATTTAGTCAAATCTTTTACCTGGGAAATCAAAGTTAGTTCTTGGTCCATCTCTGAGATAAATCTTCAAATTATACAGAAGCTGCATCTAATGACATGAGAAGAAACAAGGGCCTCGGGGTGGAAATTAAGGATGAGATTTCAATTGGGAAATGTCACCGGGAAATTACTAACCCCACCCAAAATCTCATGATCCAACATTTCACTGTTAAATATGACATTTTTTCCAAAATCCATCAGCATCATTTAGAGTCAATTTGTGAGGTTAAAGGTTTGAATGATTGAAATGGGAGTGGGTTTCTTCTTATGGATCTTTTGATCTACCCCAACCCTAAATTAAAAAATGGGGAGAAGATAGGTTGTGATTCTGTGGATTGACAACTGCTATTTTCACTGGAAATCTTGGGTATATGGGAATATGTTTACGTGCAAACTTTTGTTATGTTATGTTCTACAGATTTCCTTTCCATCCAACACATATTATAATGGCTACATAATCATAATCATTAATTGGAAATAAAACAGAATAGCTAATCTAATTAAAAAGCTAATCTAATTAAAAGCTGCCCGAGTCCTTGGAGAGGGGCGGAATATCAATCAATCAATCAACCAATCAATCAATCAAATAAATAGATAGATAAATAAATAAATAAATAAATAAATGCCCCTTTCCTTCTTTGCGAGCTTCGCAGTTGAACCAAGTGGCATTAAATCTCCTTTGTTACTACTCGTTTCTGTGCATTTGTTCATCTTTCCTTCTGAATTGCTTGTTACGTTCTCACTCTCCTCTAACCTTATGGTTTATTACAACACATGTTTGCACTTTCAGATTACTGTTGTCTCCTATTGACTGCCTCAAATGGTCCATGCAATTTTCATAGCTAAATTTGGAAGTGGTTTGTCCTTACTTTCTTGCTAGGATGGAGGGAAGTCCCCCAACTGATTTCATGTCTAAGAAAGGATTAGATTGTACAATGTCTAACCACTATCCCAGACTGGTTCTCTCTAATCCTTGGGTTCCTATCATTTTTCTCTTAGTCTTAACTTATTCTCTTTTTAAATTCTACTTCTTCCGTTACATATTTGGGAACAGTTCTCCATGAGTTATAATGGAAGGGTATTTCTCCCCTCACTTATAGGCTAAAGAGTTATAGTGGCAGGGTATTTCTCTCTCCCCCCCCCCCCATACACACACACTTACAGGCTAAGGAGAAATTCTCTGAATGTAAATGTGCATGTCTTGCTCCAGAGGTGGGCTTCAAATGATATAACAACCAGTTCACCCAGAATTGAAAATGTGAGTGTGCGCCTTGAGTACATGCATGCTGCATCAACAACATGGCAATTTGCTCGTGGGTGCCATCTGTGCATGTGTGCAGCATCCAAATACACAGCAATTCACTCATGTGCTACATCCCCAAATAAAGTGTGGCATCAAAAAACACAGCGATATAGGACAGGATTGCACCAAGGTGGATGGCCCCTAAGGTCACTACTGCTTTGCCCAGAGTATGTTTATTGAACGTTACTGTCCTGTTCTTACAAAAGCCCCCGTTGATTCTGGCAGAGTAGAAAATGCACATACTGCATTTGTATTTTGGTACTTTCAGGACCCTGGAGAGTTCATTGCAAGGTACTAGGCGTAGACCAAGTTAACCTCATTTGAAAATCTATTGTTCTAGTATTTCTAAGGTCAACGCAAGCCTTTAAAAAGGATTCAGTTAATATTTCCTAATCTGGGCAACTTAATTCCTGGAATTGTGTAAATAGCAGGGGGTCCTTGAAATTCTGGATGCAGCCTGTTTCTGAAATGCTGAATTGAGATGAGTCCTCATCTTCATCTCTTCTTGCTTCTCTTTCTAGATTTAAAGAATTTGTTGCTGTTTCTGAAGCCTTAGACTTTTTGATAAGTAGAATTCCTTAGAGGTTATAAAAGAATTATTTTAATTTTGTGCATTCAGATGCAGAACAGTTAATTCTCATAGCCAGAAAGCATAAATGATTATGCTCAGTGCTTCCCTTGGATTAAAGGGATCAAGAGTTCATCATAGATTCAGTCCAAATTAGTAGTCCAAAATATTTTCCTCAACTCTGCTACATTTCTTCTCTTGTGTAACATTGCATTCTTTAGGCTGAAAGAATGATATCAGTGTTCCAAGTAACACAAGTTGAATCTATCTGCCTCGGAGTTCTGCTTTCCATAGTTGTGTTACACAACTATTGAAAGCAGAACTCCGAGGCAGATAGATTCCTCAAAGAACATGTTTATTGGACACATCATATTGGCACAGCCAGTGAAAACCAACTCTGAAAGTTCCCACTTAATTTAAAGAGTAAAACTTCCCCCTCCCAGGTGTCATCAGTCACATTGTCCAATGAATACAAATGGCAGAATCCTCTGCTCCTTCATCAGCCAACTGTTACAATGACCTTGGTTCCCACGGGACAAACTTTTTATTTTAACTGTTAGCTGGGCTATCTGCTTCCCTCCTCCCTTCCCTCTCTCAAGCTCCATCTATGAGGCAGCACAAGATGTCTTCAGCCAGGTTCGCTTCAGGGTCAACAATTATTTTCATTGAAAAAACATTGCATTAAAATATACTATTTATACACGTATACTGTACATATCATATGATGGACAATCCAATCAGTGGTTATGCGGCTATCAAATTTCTTTTTTAGAGCCATCCTACAATCACACTTCTGAAATTTGAGGCAAAAACCTGCTGAAAATTAAAAAGCTAGAAGTACTGATCTATACAATTCAGAAAGTTTTATCTAAAAATATATAACCTCTCCCCCCACTAAATTATTCATCACCATTATTGACAACCTTTAAATCTCTAAGTAGAAATTATCCTTGGCTCTATTGGTTGGCAAAGGTACAGTGATACCTCTACTTACGAACTTAATTCGTTCTGTGACCAGGTTTTTAAGTAGAAAGGTTTGTAAGAAGCAGCAATTTTTCCAATAGAAATCAATGTAAAAGCAAATAATGTGTGCAATTGGGGAAACCACAGGGAGGGTGGAGGCCCTGTTTCCTCCCAGGAGATTCCTAGAGAGACCCCACGGAAGCTTCTCTCTACCTTTTCTGGCTCTGTTTTCTCCCAGGAGATTCCTAGAGAGGCCCCATGGAGGCTTTTCCCTGCCTTTTCCGGTTACAGTTTCAGAGCTCAGGTTTGGAAGTGGAAAATGGTTCTAGAGAAGAGGCAAAAAAATCTTGAATACCCAGTTCTTATGTAGAAAAGTTCGTAAGTAGAGGCGTCTGTAGGTGGAAGTACGTCTGTATAGTTATTTTCGAAGTCATGCATTGCAGTATAGCATAGCCAGAAGAATTGCGTGCCCAAATCCCTAAATTCAACTTTTTCCTCCCTTAACTGCCTCCCAACGCTGACCTCCTCCCCCATGACCAATCCAGGACCAAACCAAGATGTTTTCCGAATGGTCTTCTTCAAGCATGGGTTGGCATGCAGTTGCTTTTCTCTCCCAGCTGGTTGTTGTCATCCTCATCACCACCACCACCATCATCATCATAACTGATTATGATGATTGAATGTTCCAACACTGGAAGTTTTTTTTTTTTTTAAAATCTTTATTGTTTTCAAAAATAATTATCACATGATTTAATCGGTTTTACAGATCTTAATCATCTTGATTACCTTTTGTGTATACCATAATTCTTTTACACCTTACATTTAATAATATACATTTATTTATTTCATTAATATAATACATTTTCTGAATAAGAAGGGGGAAAAAACATTTGCAAGGTATCTATTATTTTTTCTGTTTGTACTGATACTTTGTATTGCATTATTTTTATGTTTTCTTTTGAACCCATTCATGCCATTTGTACCATGTTCGTTTTGATTCATTAATTTTATTTCCCTTAATTGAGTTTGTAATTTCATCCATTTCTACACATGTGTATATTTTGTCTATTATTAAATTTTCTGTTGGAGTCTGTTCGTTTTTCCACATTTGCGCTATCGCTATTCTGGAAGTTTTTAAGATGTTGGATAACCATCTGTCTAAAGTAGTGTAGGGTCTTCTGCCCAAGTAGGGGATTGGATTAGAAGACCTCCAAGGTCCCTTTCAACTCTGTTGTTGTTGTTGTTGTCATCACCATCATCATCATCATCCGTAAAGGCTAAAAAATCATTCTCTGCTGTCCCATCCAAGTTGCTACCATATAAAATGAATAAAGTATCGCTGTCCCAGTTTATTGAACAATTTACTATATGAATTAGGATTTTAAGTGTTCAGGTTGATATCTTATTAAATCTCCTCATAGTTTTATTAAGAGAAATCTCCTGTGTCACATTATCAGTGGCAATAGGAAAACAAAGTTATTTAGACTCCTTGATGGAATGGAGTAATATTGCCAGCAAACATATAAACGTATCTCAACATTATTGTGTGACAGCCTCAGAGAAAATTCAGAGTATAAACTTTTTATTTTTTTTAATGCATATTGCGTTTCTGAAAGCGGAAAAAAAGGAGTAGTAAAGTTCCTATGTGTGAATGGTGTGCTATCAAGATAAATAGGATCTATAAATTAAAAGGAATAGTAAAAGCAATGCATTGCTAAACAGAGATCAATCATTGTATATGAAAAACCGAGCAAGTCAATATAAACATAATCTAGCCAATTTATTATTTTTTGGTTTGGAATTGTTTTGTGTGTTTGCTGAAAATCATAATCACAGTACACTTGATATTTGATTTTTCTACCTTGCAAACATTTATTGTAAATTTCCTCCATATGTTTACAAAGCTTGTTTTATTCACTGAAACAAATCAGATAAACGTCCTTGTAAAAAAAAAATACTTGGAAAATGGAGAAAAAACATATAAAAACGTCTGAAACTGTGTCTGAAGCAGATGATACAGGTAGTCCTCAAATTATGGCCCCTCGCTTAGTGACTGTTCTAATATTCATTTACAGTCACATCACTGCATTTTACCATCTTTTGTTAAAAAACAGGCATTTAATTCTGGTTTGTAACAAAACAGACCCATCTCCCCAAGCATGACAAGCCCTCTGAAGTTAACTCAAAGATTCCTTTATTAGTAGCGCTAGCAGCCCCGGCAAAAATGTTTCTCTGTCACTGTAGGATAACAAGTCCAGCCTGCTGGAAGATGAATAGTTGTCTGCCACATTTATTCATCTCCATCCTTTGCCTTTTATCCCCAGAGCTAGGGTGGGTCTTTGCTAGCAGTGGTGGCTCTTCCTTCTCAAGCATCTTCCCACAGATTTCCACTGTTCTCCTCTCCCTGCTGTGCATCCATGCATCAGGCACTGGGCCCAGCCTGAGAAAGAGCCTCCAGACCTGGGGGCTGTTTGCTGTTGACCCCCCATCTGCTGACCGATGCATGGCCCAGTCTCTCTCCCTCTCTTTCTCTCTCTCCCTCTCTCTCTCCCCCTCCCTCCCTCTTCCTCCCCCCTCTCTCTTTCTCTCGCTCTCCCTCTCTCTTTCTCTCCCTCCCTCTCTCTCTCTTTCTATTTCTCTCTCCTTCCCACCCTCTCTCTCCCCCTCCATCCCTCCCTCTCCTCCCCCTTTCTCTTTCTCTTTCTCTCTCTCTCCCTCTCTCTTTCTCTCTCCCTCCCCCTCCCTCTCTCTCCCCCCTCCCTCTCTCTCTCTCTTTCTCTCTCTCTCCCTCCCTCTCCCCTCTCTCTCCCCCCTCTCTCTCTCCCTCCCTCCCTCTCTCCCTCCCTCTCTCTTTCTATTTCGCCCTCTCTCTCTCCCCCTCCCTCTCTCCCTCCCCCCCTCTCTCTCTTTCTCTCTCTCCCTCCCTCCCTCTCTCTCCCTTTCTCTCTCTTTCTATTTCTCTCTCCCTCCCTCCCTCTTTCTCTCTCCTTCCTTCCCTCCCTCTTTCTCTCTCCTTCCTTCCCTCCCTCCCTCTTTCTCCCTCTCTCCCTCCCTTCCCCCCTCTCTCTACATTGGTCACTTTACAATTGTTGCATTTACTTAATGTAAATACAAAAAAGGTAGTAAAATCAGGTTACTCATGCTTTCATAACTTATGACTATGATGGGCAGGCTCCATTTCATTCATAAATGAAAAGGCTACTTCAGCTAACTGCTAGCTGTAGTTCAGCAGTTGAAATCTCACCACCGGCTCAAGGTTGACTCAGCCTTCCATCCTTCCGAGGTGGGTAAAATGGGGACCCAGATTGTTGAGGGCAATAGGCTAATTCTATAAACCACTTGTAGGGCTGTAAAAGCACTATGAAGCGGGAGATGTGCAAATACTATTGGTATAAATTGAGTCTATCCATATAGCAATATAGATAGTGGTTGGTTTACAACAATTTTGGTTTTTTGACCTTTCAAAGTTACAACAGCACTGGAAAAGTGATTTATGACCATTTTTCAAACTCACAACCTTGGTCATATGATCAAAATTCATACACTTGGCAACTGATTCATGTTTATGATGATTGCAGCATCTTGGGGTCACGTGACCCCCCCCTTTTGTGACCTTCTGACACGTAAAGTCAATGTGGAAGCCCGGTTCACTGAGCACTGTGTTGCTAATTCAACAATAGCCAGAAAAGTGGCCAGAAAAGTAGAGTGGGGCAAAACTCACTTAACTAATGTTTTGCTTAGAAATTTTGGGCTTAATTGTGATTGTAAGTTGAGGACTACTTGTAAAAGGTTATGTCCTAACTTGTACTAGAACAGAGTCACAAAAAATACTGCGATAAATTTCATAAATCTACGTGACTTTGCATAAGGCCACTTTTACAAACAATTGCTACTTTGGTCATTCAAAAATAGCATAGATGTTTTCACACAATAGCTGTACACAAGAACAAATATCTCCTATCATAAAATGGGGCAAGAGGGCCAGTCAAAATATCCATCCAAAGAAGAGAGAATTGGTGAAATTTCTCCTCCTCTGCCAACCAATAGCAATAGCACTTAGACTTATATACCACTTCACAGTGCTTTGCAGCCCTCCCTAAAAGGTTTACAGAGTCAGCATATTTTCCCCAACAATCTGGGTCCTCATGTTACCAACAATGGAAGTCAACCTTAAGACAGTGACACTTGAACTGCCAAATTGCAGTCAGTCAGCAGAAGTAACCTGCAGTACTGCATTCTAACCACTAATGATTGAGAATTTATATATACAGTGGTCCCTCGATTTTCGCGGGTTCGAATTTCATGAAACGGCTACACCACGGTGTTTCAAAAATATTAATTAAAAAATACTTTGCAGTTTTTTCCCTATACCACAGTTTTTCCCGCCCGATGACGTCATACGTCATCACCAAACTTTCATCCGCCTTTAATAAATATTTTTTTAATAAACTTTAATAAATAAGCATGGTGAGTAATAATCTAAATGGTTGCTAAGGGAATGAGAAATTGCAGTTTAGGGGTTTAAAGTGTTAAGGGAAGGCTTGTGATACTGTTCATAGCCAAAAATAATGTATTTACTTCCGCATCTCTACTTCGCGGAAATTCAACTTTCGCGGGCGGTCTCGGAACGCATCCCCCGCGAAAATCGAGGGAACACTGTACATCAATCAGGGAAGTGCCAGGTTGGTGAAGACTCTGTTAACAATCTTCAAATTAAGTTCTACTTTATTATTATTTATTTATTTATTACTTAGATTTGTATGCCGCCCCTCTCCGAAGACTCGGGGCGGCTCACAACATGTAGAAACAAATCATAAGTGAACAGACAAATTTAAAAATATTCAAATATTTAAAAAACCCCATATGCTAACAGACGCACACCCAGACATACCATGCATAAATTAAACATGCCCAGGGGGAGATGTTTCAGTTCCCCCATGCCTGACGGCAAAGGTGGCTTTTAAGGAGTTTACGGAAGGCAGGAAGAGTAGGGGCAGTTCTAATCTCCGGGGGGAGTTGGTTCCAGAGGGCCGGTGCCACCACAGAGAAGGCTCTTCCCCTGGGGCCCGCCAACCGACATTGTTTAGTTGACGGGACCGGGAGAAGGCCCACTCTGTGGGACCTAATCGGTCGCTGGGATTCGTGCGGCAGGAGGCGGTCTCGGAGATATTCTGGTCCAATGCCACTTCCATGTAGCAATAACAAATAAACAAAACAAAATAAAAATATGTGTTATGGTTTTCAGAAGCCCATACCTCTTCAGCGCAGGGGTGGGTTCTGACTTACCTCACTGCCAGTTTGCTTCGTCCCACACCGTGTGGGCACGCTTCATGGTTGCGCGCACAATGCAGAAAAATCTGGAAAAAAATAAAATTAAAAAAAGCCAAAAACAAGGTGGCGGCTGTCAAGCTGCCAGTCAGAATTCAGACAAATAAAACTCAGAGACCTTTTGTAAAGGTTCAAAAGTGAATTTATCAAAATCAGAACTTGAAGCATAGAGAGAAAAGCAAAGTCTGAGAAAATGGCGCGATACAAGCATATATCAAAACCCCTCCCCCCCCCTTTTGGGATTATGCCCAATCCTCATTGTCCATATTCATCAGGTGGCACATTTTGCCCCTCACGTCACTCTTCAGGAATTTTCCCTCTAACGGTCTCCTCCTGGTACCTAGGAAAACGAAAATTTACTTTCCTCCTGCGCTCTTCCCAACCCCCCCTTCTTCTCTAACCCACCCCGTACTCTATTCAATTCAATTCAATTTATTAGATTTGTATGCCGCCCCTCTCCGAAGACTCGGGGCGGCTCACAACAATGATAAAAACAATATTATAATGGCACAAATCTAATATTAAAAATAACTAAAACACTATCATAATTAAAACCAGACAACACATACATACTGTTCTGTCTGGGTGCCCCCAGACTTCAACACCAACTGGAAAAAGCAGCCAGACACGCTGGTAAAAGCAAAAGCACTTTATAGTTTGAAAAATAAACACAGAGAAAAACCTGTTCTTCCCAACAGGCAGGCTATGAGGCTTCACAGCAAAGTCCTGACGGCCAGACAATACAGCAGACTTCTTGCTGGCACACACACCACTGTAGAGAATAAGCCCCCACGCCTTTTTCCCCAAGGTTTCAGCCTTCAAGGCCACAAGTGAGAATCAGAGACGCCAAAGATCACAGCCAGGTCCCAGGACTCCCAAAGATAATAATCCACAATACAGGAAGGGTGGGTCTGCCTTTTCAGCCTTTCTGGGGAGAACCACACCCAAACCCAGCTGTTACCTATTTAGGACTGGAAGTACCTGGCTAATTGTCCCCTTCGTTGTGCTGCTCTTCTCTGCCTGTGATCGATGATGGCTTGAGCATTTTCATCTAAGGACTCCAGGCTGCTTGCTGGGGAGAGCTCCACCCCGGGGGATTCTGGCTGTTCTCCCTCTCCCTCGGCCTGATATTCCTCCTCCCCTTCTGCCTGGGCCTCCTCCTCCTCCTCCTGTTCCTCCTCCTCCCCCTCTGAGCAGGGAGCCGGCAGAGGTTCAGCCGTTCCCTGAGGAGCCTCAGACGGAATCACAACACATACCAAACATAAATTATAAGGAGCCTGGGGGAAAGATGGCTCAAATCCCCCATATAGGTGGGTCCTGAGTAGTTTACAGAACACAAGGAGGGTGGGAGCAGTTCTAATCTCCAGGGGGAGTTGATTCCAGAGGGCCGGGGCCACCACAGAGAAGGCTCTTCCCCTGGGGCCCGCCAGACGACATTGTTTAGTCAACGGGACCCAGAGAAGGCCAACTCTGTGGGACCTTATTGGTCGCTGGGATTCGTGCGGTAGCAGGCGGTTCCGGAGATACTCTGGTCCAGTGCCATGTAGGGCTTTAAAGGTAATAACCAACACTGTGACAGCCAAGCGAAAGATTGCAGCAGCATAGCGAAGGTTGACATTGGCTGCATGTACAGTGCTGGAAACGTAACTTCTGCCCATGCCCAGGAGAAAAAAAAAATAACCTCACCCCAATTTTTTTTAAAAAAATCAAAACAATTTTTTTTAAAAAAAATAGTGGCATCCACAGACTAGCATTGACCTAACTGGTTCTATGCCATCATCGTGACGTCACCAGAGGGTCATTACTGGTTTGGGCAAACCGGTCCCCATTGGGAGGAATCCACTTCTGCTCTGGGGGGAAGATTGTGTCAACTTTCCCAATCAAAGCTCTTGAGAGCCTTTTGCTCCAACGAAATACACATTTGCTCATCCTTATTAATAGAGGTCACTTTTGGAAGCGGCTTTGAACTTCTTGGTGTTCTTCAAGCTCAGGGCATTCCTTCTCCCACAGATTCCCTTTGCTCGTCGCTCTTTTAATTACATTTTGAAATCCCTTCAACGTTGCTATCTTCCCTTCTCAATTAGTTCACCTCCAGCTGTGTCAAATTTTTATGAGGCAGGACAAAATATTGCTCCTGATAACGAACTCTGGATTTTGCTTATCTGCTCACAGCAGACTGCCCTGCAGGCATGAATGAGCTCACAGGACCAGGACCGTTTAATTTGTTGGTAAGCTTTTCTATTCTTATTGGTTCTGATTTATTTTCTTTGGAGGACCAACTTGGCTTGTCTGCTGCTCCAAGGAAGGAGATTAGTTCCCCATCTTGTATATGTGTGACAGTTGGACGTTTCATTGATTAAGGGCGACTGTTGCTCAAGTTGGTTGTCCTATTTCTCTAGTTTTTTCACTTCCTTGCAGGCCCAAAATTAACACTTGATGTAGGAGTACAGCCTCTTAAAGATAACATGATGGATTGGGATTAATTCTTGGAGATTTAATGTTGTCTCACTTTTGTCACAATCCATTGTCCATCCCATGTTGTCCTTACTTGATAAATTCTAGGGAAACAGTATTCTTTTTTTTTTAAACTCACCTTTAAAGCAATTTCACTCTTACTCTAAAGTTTTGAACTTGTTTTTCAGTTTCCCATTCTGCTTGGCTCTGGTGGCTGCTTATAATCCTACCAGCACTATGTTCCACCATGCAACTGAATTTCTGAATGGCCAATTGAATGTTTTCAGAATATCTCCAAAGCAGACCAAATCCCACTCTGCCATTTTTACATTGATTGATTGATTGGTTTGTTTGTTTGTTTGTTTGTTTGTTTGATTTGTATGCCGTAGACTCGGGGCGGCTCACAACACAATAAAAACAGTTCCTGACAAATCTAATAATTTACAATTTAAAATTTAAAATAGTTTAAAAAAACTATTTTTAAGCAGACATACCTACAAACATACCATACATAAATTATATAGGCCCGGGGGAGATATCTCAGTCCCCCCATGCCTGACAACAAAGGTGGGTTTTAAGGAGTTTGCGAAAGGCAAGGAGGGTGGGGCAGTTCTAATCTCTGGGGGGAGCTGGTTCCAGAGAGTCGGGGCTGCCACAGAGAAGGCTCTTCCCCTGGGGCCTGCCAACCGACATTGTTTAGTTGACGGGACCCGGAGAAGGCTGACTCTGTGGGACCTAATCAGTCGCTTGGATTCATGCAGCAGAAGGCGGTCTAGGAGATATTCTGGTCCGATGCCATGAAGGACTTTATAGGTCATAACCAACACTTTGAATTGTGACCGGAAATTGATCGGCAACCAATGCAGACTGCGGAGTGTTGGTGTAACATGGGCATACCTGGGGAAGCCCATGACTGCTCTCGCAGCTGCATTCTGCACGATCTGAAGTTTCCGAACACTTTTCAAAGGTAGCCCCATGTGGAGAGCATTACAGTAGTTGAACCTCGAGGTGATGAGGGCATGAGTGACTGTGAGCAATGAATCCCGGTCCAAATAATTAAGATTGAGAGTTTGGGAAGCATGTCAAAGGAGGTATTACAGGAAATTGAAAACAGCACCATGCAATGACATATTGTTGCCATTGGCATTTATCAAGGTCACATTTGTTGGTCAAGACCCCTTTTATGAAAACAAACTCAGTGTCAAGGTTCCAGCTAATGATCCCAAACAAATCAAAACTCCGAGACTGGAATCTTCCTCAAAAAACCTCTTCTTTGGGTACGTCATATAGGCACACTCAAATGGAAAACCAACTCTAAATATTTCCCAGAGAGTTTCATCATAATTAAAATAGAAAATGATTCTCTCCCCCAATGTCACAGGTCACATTATCCAGTTAAATTAATTGGGAGGTTCCTTAGGCACTCCCATTGTCCTTCATCCAATACCTGGGAAGATGACCTTGGTTCCCACAAGAAAGATTGTTGCTGTGTGTGGCAATGAATTCCAACCTCTCCCCTCCCAATAGTGTGTGGCAATTGAGAAGCAAAAAAATGGCTCCTGCCAGCGTCAGTTTGAAGTTGCCACTCAAGATGTTGCACACTGCTGCATCTAAGGAATATAAAAATGCAATATGGAATCCTTCCCTTAGAATTGCAAGACATGTAAAATTGGGTATCTGCCTTCTTCCTAACATTATCTGGCCAGGAAAAGATAAAAAAAGAAGAATCAAGCTACTCGTGCCAGCAGCTTCCAGATGTTTGGCACCTGTCTATAGCTTCTGTGACTATTAGAACAGGTTGTCAACACAGCTGGGATAAAAACCTCTCTGACTTTTACCTGCTGACCCAAGGAAATGGCATAAAATGCCTTGCAATTTAAGGATTACTGGATTAATCTCAGGGGTTTTCCAGGACTAAAATTTGGAAAGCGGTCTGGGCTATAAAATTATACTGCCTAAGGTAGAGCAAACAATTACTTTTCAAACATGGCAGTCAAGCTAGTATTTAATGCATAGAATAGAAACCCCCAAAGTTATCGCCTGAGTAGCAAATATGCAACAATGGGGTTCATATTTTCTGCTTGTGGCAAAGCCAGTGTGATTTATTTATTTTATTTATTTATTTATTGGATTTGTATACTGCCCCTCTCCAAAGATTCGGGCGGCTAACAGCAAGAATAAAACAGCATATAACAATAATCCAATACTAAAAACAGTTAAAAACCCATTCTTATATATATATAAAAAGCAAACATACATACGGACATACCATGCATAAAATTTTAAAGGCCTAGGGGGAAAGAGTATCTCAATTCCCCCATGCCTGGCAGCAGAGGTGGGTTTTAAGCAGCTTACGAAAGGCAAGGAGGGTGGGGGCAATTCTAATCTCTGGGGGGAGTTGGTTCCAGAGGGCCGGGGCCGCCACAGAGAAGGCTCTTCCCCTGGGTCCCGCCAAGCGACATTGTTTAGTTGACGGGACCCGGAGAAGACCCACTCTGTGGGACCTAACTGGTCTCTGGGATTTGTGCAGCAGAAGGCGGTCCCTGAGATAATCTGGTCCGGTGCCATGAAGGGCTTTAAAGGTCATAACCAACACTTTGAATTGTGACCGGAAACTGATCGGCAACCAATGCAGACTGCGGAGTGTTGGTGTGACATGGGCATATTTGGGGAAGCCCATGATTGCTCTCGCAGCTGCATTCTGCACGACCTGAAGTTTCCGAACACTTTTCAAAGGTAGCCCCATGTAGAGAGTGTTACAGTAGTCGAGCCTCGAGGTGAGGCTCAACTACTGTAACACTCTCTACATGGGGCTACCTTTGAAAAGTGTTCGGAAACTTCAGGCCGTGCAGAATGTTGTGGTGAAGATTTTGGATTTGGGGAGGTTCATGTTTAGGGTTAAAATGAACATTCATTGGAACTAGCCACTTTTATCAGAGCACCTCAATTCATAGGGTTCAAAAATTGGATAAATACTGTGTCTGTAGAGAGTCTCAATCATCCAGGTCATTGTTGTTCCAAAGGTGGTTTCTCAGGAGGCAACTGAACTTCCTTGTATTTCAAAAGAAAGTCCAGTTGCCTCATGAAAAAAAAACACCTTTGGGACAACCATGACCTGGATGATTGAGACTCACTGCAGACCTTTAGTTACACAATTTGGGATGAACATCCTTGGAATGGTGTGGGAGTAGGAATGGATTTCCAGAGGAAAAAATCGCAGATTACAGGAAGCATTTACACTACACAGGTGACCCTGAGAGCACAGATAAACCTTCAAGTGCTTCAACAAAGGCACCTTTAAAAGGATACAAATGACTCCTGTCTGCAAGGAATCCTTCCATTCCCCACTATTCTGTCAGAACTGAAGAAGCTTCTTGGTTGAGAAGTGAAATGTCTTCAAAAGAACAAACCTCAAGGAAGTCCAGTTGCCTCCGGAAAAAAAAAATATTGGGAAAAGTACTGTGTTCTGCCCCAAGAGAAGGTTGAACATACAAATCTAATTAATAATAATAATAATAATAATAATAATAATTCAATACATTTATTTATTCAAATTTTTTTAATGGTGCACTTCTCCTTAGACTCAGGGTGGCTTACAACATGTTAGCAATAGCACTTTTTTTAACCGACCCAGCTTATTGCCCCCCACAATCCGGGTCCTCATTTTACCCACCTCGGAAGGATGGAAGGCTGAGTCAACCTTGAGCTAGAAATGAGATTTGAACCGCTGACCTGCAGATCTAGCAGTCAACTTTAGTGGCCTGCACTCTACCCACTGTGTCACCTCGAATCATCAAATCAAACTTGCAAAGACATTTAAGTCCCATTATTCCTACAGGAGGTCAAAATAATGCACACAAATATGCAGATATACAGTGATCCCTCGGTTAGCGCGAGGGTTACGTTCCAAGACCTCCCGCGCTAACCGATTTCTGCGTTATACTGGATGCGGAAGTAAAAAACCTTCTGCGCATGCGCGCCCTGGCCGCACATGCGCAGAAGGTGGAGCGACGCAAATTCGGAGGCTGGCAATGCAATGGTGATTTTTCCGGGCTCCTTGCCGCTACCCCCCGCCCGCCCGATTCGCCCCGCTCACCGGCTTCCTTGGGGCAGCGCTGGCGGCAATGGCAAACCTCCCTCCTTCCCTTCTCTCCTTCCTCTCACCGGCTTTCTTGGGGCAGCGCTGGCGGCAATGGCAAACCTCCCTCCTTCCCTTCTCTCCTTCCTCTCACCGGCTTTCTTGGGGCAGCGCTGGCGGCAATTGCAACCCTCCCTCCTTCCCTCCTTCTCTCCCTCCCTCCCTCCTTCCCTCCTTCTCTCCCTCCCTCCTTCCTTCCCTCCTTCTCTCCCTCCCTCCTTCCTTCCCTCCTTCTCTTCTCTCCCTCCCTTCTCTCCCTCCCTCCTTCCCTCCTTCTCTCCCTCCCTCCTTCCTTCCCTCCTTCTCTCCCTCCCTCCTTCCTTCCCTCCTTCTCTTCTCTCCCTCCATTCTCTCCCTCCCTCCTTCCCTCCTTCTCTTCTCTCCCTCCCTTCTCTCCCTCCCTCCTTCCCTCCTTCTCTTCTCTCCCTCCCTCCCTTCTCTCCCTCCCTCCTTCCTTCCCTCCTTCTCTTCTCTCCCTCCCTCCCTTCTCTCCCTCCCTCCTTCCTTCCCTCCTTCTCTTCTCTCCCTCCCTCCCTTCTCTCCCTCCCTCCTTCCCTCCTTCTCTTCTCTCCCTCCCTCCCTTCTCTCCCTCCCTCCTTCCTTCCCTCCCTCCCTTCTCTCCCTCCCTCCCTTCTCTCCCTCCTTTCTCAAAAAGCACTTAAACTGTAACTGTACTGTACTGTACTGTGTAATGACAGAATAAAACCCCCCAGCCCTCACCTGTGTTTGAATTTCATTCATTCACTCAGTCATTCATTCATTCATTCTTCTGTACAGACTGTGTGCCACTCAGTCCCAACACTTTTAACCCATAAATTACCATTTCCCATCCCCTTAATTACCATTACTGTACACATTGAATAAGACTCTTAAGTTATGAACAATAACATATTTATTTACATTTTTTGGGGTGGGGTGGGGGTTAGCATAACTGGGATACAGTAACTAGGGATCTTCTTCTATCACCATTTCTACAATGGACGCTGCAGGTGATGGTGTGACAGACCTCTTGGTTTTTGTGACAAACGTGGTCATGGGCAGTTGTTGGCGCCGTTTCTTTTTCTGGGCTAACATGGATCTGTATGGTGCAAAGATGTTGTCAAGGGAGGCGTTAAACTGTATAGAGCGAGTCATGTTGGGATCCCAAAGTTCCACCATGCGTTGTACATTTGAAGTGGCTCTGTTCAGTTCTGCAAGCCGCTCAAGCGTTAGGCCAACATCTTCTTCTTCCTCAGCTTGTTCAGCTTCCGCTTCCTCCTCTTCTTCACTCGCTGACCTGGTCAGCTCCTCCAGATCTTTGTCTGTCAGCGGTAGGCCATGCTCATCAAGCAAACCATTGACTTCCTCTGGTGTCATGTCAACGAAGCCTTCTCCACCCAGTGCCTGTGCCAGCTTCACAGAGGTCTGGACTGCAGCATCTTGGATTTCTTCGGGAGCAAATCCCTTGTAATCATGCACCACTTCTGGCCACAATTTCCTCCAGCAGGCATTCATTGTCTGTGTCTTCATATCCGTCAAGGCATTCTGAATGTTCTTCAGACAAGATGCAATTGTGTACTGACGCCAGTAGGCCTTCAATGTGAAGTTGTCATCAGCATCCATTGCTTCCACGATGCTTCCAAGAGAATTGCGCGTGTACAGTGCCTTAAATGCACGGATAATACCTTGATCCATCGGCTGGATAAGCGATGTGGTGTTTGGTGGCAAGAATTCAACTTGCACCCCATCATGTTCATGGTCCAGGTGATCATGGCCGCCAGCATTGTCCATTAGAAGAAGCACTTTGAAATCGATTCCTTTGCGAGCCAAATACACCTCCACCTGTGGGATGAAGCAGTGATGAAACCAGTCCCGCGTGAGGGGTTTTGTAATCCATGCTTTAGCATTATGCATCCAGTACACTGGCAATGCATTCTTATTTCTGTTCTTGAGGGCTCTTGGATTTTGTGACTTATAAATTAGCCCTGGCTTCAGCAAAAAGCCTGCTGCATTCCCACACATGATCAAAGTCACTCGATCTTTCATGGCCTTAAAGCCAGGGGCTTTGGCTTCATCTTGCATCAAGAAAGTCCTTGAAGGCATCCTCTTCCAGAACAGGCCTGTTTCGTCCATGTTGAACACCTGTTCTGGAAGGTAGCCCCCTTCTGCAATTAGGTCTTTAAACGTGCGCTGGACAAAGTTTTCTGCTGCACCTGTATCTGCTGAGGCAGCTTCTCCGTGCAATTACACACTCTTCAGGCCATAGCGCCGTTGAAATTTCTCAAACCACCCTTTGCTTGCTGTGAATGTGGCTGGGGCTGAGGCTGAGGCTGAGGCTGCAGAATGACAGGAAAGGGAGAGAGAAGTGACTTGAATGAAAGCATAAAGAGTAAATGCCCACCTCCTTCCCTCCTTCCTTCCTTCCCTCCTTCCCTCCTTCCCTCTCTTCTCTCCCTCCCTCCCTCCCTCTCTTCTCTCCCTCCCTCCTTCCCTCCTTCCTTCTCTTCTCTCCCTCCCTCCCTCCTTCCCTCTCTTCTCTCCCTCCCTCCCTCCCTCTCTTCTCTCCCTCCCTCCCTCCTTCCCTCCTTCCTTCTCTTCTCTCCCTCCCTCCCTCCTTCCCTCCTTCCTTCTCTTCTCTCCCTCCCTCCATCCTTCTCTTCTCTCCCTCCCTCCTTCCCTCCCTCCCTCCTTCCCTTCTCTCCCTCCCTCCTTCCCTCCCTCCTTCCCTCCTTCCCTGCTCCTTCCTTAAAAAACACTTAAATACAGTATCTAATGACAGAATAAAAAACCCCAGCCCTTACCTGCGTTTCCCTCATCTGCATCGCCTTCTTCTGTGTCTTCAAGACGGTTGTACAATTGTTGTGCCTTGGTTCTTATAGTGTTGGTATCCAAAGCAATGCTCTTTTTGCGGCAGTCTTGTACCCACAGGGACAAAGCAGCTTCCATCTTCATAAGCCGTTTGTTTCTAGGCGTCACCATTCTTTTTGCAGCCTTGTTGAATGCCATCAGAGAACTTTGCCTTATCTTTTTCTCGTCGTCACGAATGGTTCGCACACTCGATTCGTTGATCCCATACTGCCGACCAACATCTGCATAAGAGCGTCCCTCTTTCAGCATGTCCAAAATGTCAATTTTCTCTTTAATTGTGAGTATCCTCCTGGTCTTTTTAGCGTCGCCGCCAGCACTCCGTGCACAACGTTTAGGAGGCATCTTGCAACAAGTCTGAACAAGTTCCAAAAGTTCAGTTGCAAAGCTTTTTTTTGCGTTTGCAACGATTGGTCGAGATTTTGGCCAATCAGCAATCAGCATGACGTCATCGGGCGGGAAAAACCGTGGTATAGCAAAAAAAACGCGGACTTATTTTTTAATTAATATTTTTTGAAAAACCGCGTTGCAGCGTTTCGCGCTAATCGAGAACGCGTAAATCGAGGGACCATTGTATAAAATACACCTTCTCCAATCCCCCACACCCAAAAAAAACCCCTCATGTGAGATAATTCGAGGAGAAAATATTGAACTTCCATGATTTATTTATTTATTATTTATTTATTCAATTTTTATGCCGGCCTTCTCCTTAGACTCAAGGCGGCTTGCAACATGTTAGCAATAGCACTTTTTAACAGAGCCAGCCTATTGCCCCCACAATCCGGGTCCTCATTTTACCCACCTCGGAAGGATGGAAGGCTGAGTCAACCTTGAGCCGGTGATGAGATTTGAACTGCTGACCTTCAGATCTAAAGTCAGCTTCAGTGGCCTGCAGTACTGCACTCTACCTGCTGCGCCACCCCGGCTCAGATTGAAACCTCCATGGTTGAAGATCAATATTGGCTTCAGTTCTTCCTCCTTGTCCAACACCTCTATCACACAGTTATGATCCAGGAATAACCCAATGAAATAATTTGAAATGAATTGTTTTTCCTTTTGCACAACCAGGTATCATCAATATGCCGATGATACCCAGTTGTACATCTCCACCCCATGTCCAGTCAACGAAGCAGTGGAAGTGATGTGCCGGTGCCTGGAGGCTGTTGGGGCCTGGATGGGTGTCAACAAACTCAAACTCAACCCAGACAAGACGGAGTGGCTGTGGGTTTTGCCTCCCAAGGACAATTCTATCTGTCCGTCCATTACCCTGGGGGGGGAATTATTGACCCCCTCAGAGAGGGTCCGCAACTTGGGCGTCCTCCTCGATCCACAGCTCACATTAGAAAAACACCTTTCAGCTGTGGCGAGGGGGGTGTTTGCCCAGGTTCGCCTGGTGCGCCAGTTGCGGCCCTATTTGGAACGGGAGTCATTGCTCACAGTCACTCATGCCCTCATCACCTCGAGGCTCGACTAAAGTAACGCTCTCTACATGGGGCTACCTTTGAAAAGTGTTCGGAAACTTCAGATCGTGCAGAATGCAGCTGCGAGAGCAATTATGGGCTTCTCCAAGTATGCCCATATCACTCCAACACTCCGCAGTCTGCATTGGCTGCCGATCAGTTTCCGGTCACAATTCAAAGTGTTGGTTATGACCTATAAAGCCCTTCATGGCACCGGACCAGAATATCTTCGGGACCGCCTCCTGCCGCACGAATCCCAGCGACCGGTTAGGTCCCACAGAGTTGGCCTTCTCCGGGTCCCGTCGACTAAACAATGTTGTCTGGCGGGACCCAGGGGAAGAGCCTTCTCTGTGGGGGCCCCGACCCTCTGGAACCAGCTCCCCCCTGAGATTAGGATTGCCCCCACCTTCCCTGCCATTCGTAAACTCCTTAAGACCCACCTTTGCCGTCAGGCATGGGGGAACTAAAACACCTCCCCCTTGCCCATGTTGTTTTGTTGATTGATTGACTGTGTGCCTGTTTTTTATATATACTGTTTTTATGAGATTATTAATTTAAATTGTAACTGGATAGGTGCATTGGATTTGGTATTGTGTACTGTACTGTTTTTTATTATTGTTGTGAGCCGCCCCAAGTTTGCGGAGAGGGGCGGCATATAAATCCAATAAACCTAACCTAACCTAACCACTGGGTTGTGTGCATCTACCTCAATAGTCTCCAGATGTGGTGTGGGTGATGATTGGTTTAATTTGCACCTCCTGCTCATTCTGGGATTTTTGCCAGGCATTTCCTAACTTTTGTTCCTACCTTACTTGGTACAACTATCCTGTTTTGAATCTCCTTGTCTTTCTCGCCAACCACAACAGATGGATTGCAATGTGTGTGTTAGTGTGTGTCTGTGTCAATGTGAGTCTGTATTCCCTCAATAAGAACACATTAAATATCCCATAATAGATAATTTTAGAAAGCCACATTTAAAACAAATAAGCTAACTTGTGGTAAATAGAAATCATTGCATTTTCCCATTATTTATATACTGTAATAAACTGGATATTTTGGAATAATATACTTAAGGATTTTTAATATAATAAATAAATGCTTTATGGCAAAGTATTAAGCCAGTCCAAAGGACAGTATAAATAAATATACTGGTATAGGAGAAAAAAATGAATCAGGTAGTATAAAATGAGCATGGATATAAAT